>NC_048574.1:4595157-4842657 GCF_013265735.2 Oncorhynchus mykiss | reverse complement strand
GGGCTGCTCGTGATTCCGACCCTCCATTGAGTGGGACTGATGATAGCTGTGTATATTTTTTCCTCTGAAATGCTTATCAGTATGACTGACGTCTTGTAACTGCAAAAAATAAAGGAAACACTTGAGTAAACGAGGGATACAAAGTATTTTGAACGAAGGTGCTTCCACACTGGTGTGGTTCCTGAGTTTAAATTCCCATCATGCTTAGGGTCAATTGGACATCATTTTTGTTACCATAGCTAGAAAAAGAGAACTCCCAGAGCTTTATTATGGACAGACTTCTCCCCATTTTAGCTACTGTTGTAACAATATGTTTTGAACATGACAGTTTGCAATCCAGGGTTACTCCAAGCAGTTTAGTCACCTCAACTTTAATGCCCACATTATTTATTACAAGATTTAATGAGGTTTAGGGTTTAGTGAATGATTTGTCCCAAATACAATGCTTTTAGTTATTGAAATATTTAGGGCTAACTTATTCCAACCACTCTGAACCTAACTGCAACTCTTTAAGTGTTGCTGTCATTTCAGTCGCTGTAGTAGGTGACATGTATTGTGTTGAGTCATCCGCATGCATAGAAACTCTGGCTTTACTCAGTGGCACGTCGTTAGTATACATGCTAAAAAGTCAGACAGCTCAGCACGATATATAGCCTAAATCAATCAACCAATCAAATGTTGTAATTTGGCTACTGGAGAATAATCATGTTGAGCTCATCTTTTTCCCCTCCTCATCACCTGAACTCACCCTAAATCTTCTTAGTAGCCCACAGCCTATACCCTGACTACACCGCTCGCAAAATAAAATAAATGTAGAAATCTCATATTATTCACATTTTGCACCCACTCTGCTTGCGCGCGACAACGAGTGTCTGCATTGCCAAGGGCTAAAATAGAAGTCAGGTCTAGTTGTGAGGTATTGCAAGTCCTGCCTCTCCCATCTCCTCATCGGTTTATAGAAGCAGGTACCCACGTGCCATCTCCTTATTGGTTATACCCACGTGGGTGATTGAAAGACGAACTGTGAGGTCAGTCATCGTGGTAATACTATAAAAATGTTGATGCCAATCACCATATACAGTGGGGCAAAAAAGTATTTAGTCAGCCACCAATTGTGCAAGTTCTCCCACTTAAAAAGATGTAATTTTCATCATATGTACACTTCAACTATGACAGACAAAATGAGGGAAAAAAATCCAGAAAATCACATTGTAGGATTTTTAATGAATTTCTTTGCAAATTATGGTGGAAAATAAGTATTTGGTCACCTACAAACAATCAAGATTTCTGGCTCTCACAGACCTGTAACTTCTTCTTTAAGAGGCTCCTCTGTCCTCCACTCGTTAACTGTATTAATGGCACCTCTTTGAACTTGTTATCAGTATAAAAGACACCTGTCCACAACCAGATACCCTCAAATGTAATCAAACTATAATATTTTTTACAGAAAGAAGTATGTTCAATAGGAAAGCGATTTTAGCAGGTGCGTTCAGTCTTCATGGCTTGCGCAAACACGAATTTACAAGATTGTGTCCTTGTACTAAAACTGATGTTTCTTATTCGTTTTTGAAATTACAAGCCTGAAACCTTGAACATAGACTGCTGACACCCTGTGGAAGCCATAGGAATTGCATCCAGGGAGCTAATTCTCAAATGACCATTTACTTGACTTTCTAAGAGCATGGTCTCAAAAAAACAACAACATTATTTTAACATTTGTACAAATTTCAAAGTGTTTTCTTTCCAATGATACCAATTATATGCATATATTTTCTTCAGGGCCTGAGCAACAGGCAGTTTACTTTGGGCACGTAGTTCAGGCTGAAATGGAGAAAAAAAGGGGCCTAGTCCTAAGAAGTTAATTCACTTGGCTAAAACATTAATCAGTCCCATTAATTCACCCCAGCCGTTATTAGAGTTTTGTGAAGTTTCTACAGTCCCACTGCATAGCCTGTAATGAACAGGGGCAGAGGGACCCACCCACCATTACAACTGACCGACCATTGGTGTATCTATGGAACGGCCTCGTGCCTGTCCTCTCGCTGTGGAGTGTTCAGAAGAGTGGATATCTTATCAGCTGTTTCTCTCTGCTCGACAGGAGGCGAGAGAGAGTGCTTTAATGTCACTGTTCTGCTTGAGATGGTCACAGGTATTTCATTGTGCCTTATAGGCTATTGTACCTTGACTACCTGACAGTAAATCAATAAACTATTACATTATGGAAATAAAGTTCAGCTGGCCTACAGTCACAAGCAAACACTATTATGGAGTTATTTCAGCAGAGTCCAAAGGGTAGAGTTTAGGCCTCTATATCCTGATAATACCCTTTTTTCCTTGACCATGGCTAAATTATATTAAATTGCCCACATCTAATCAATCTGAATGATGACATTTAACTAGAATTGTCTTGGATTGTCATGTTGGTTTAAATTCTGTGAAAGTATCTCAGTAATATCCCAGTGATATCTCAGTGATATGGCAGTAATCTCAGTATTATCTCAGCAACATCTGTCGTGGAAATTTCCTCTATTTACCAAATCATGGGAGCAAACCACACACACAAGTCAGAGTTAGTTATAAAAGTCCATCTTTAATTATATGAGCTCTATCACAACCCTGTGACTCTCAGATCGATTCAGTGTCTAACCATGAATTCTCTGAGAGCCCCTTCCACATTTCAAATGAGGTCCTTTAATAGCAAAGACACACATAGTCAGACAGCATAGACATAATTCATCGTTCAGCTTTGTCTCCTTTCCCAAACCCCAGAACCATAAACCAAATCCTGCATATCAACAGGCATATATCAAATTGTCATTTAGATTCAACCAACTCAAAATACAACCTCCTGGACAAACTCACGGAGAGGAGAATGATTCCAGACACTGCCATCTCCGATGGGAAAACTAGGGAGTGAACTAGCACACACACAGTGGAGCAAAAGATATGTTTGCACATGATGATACTTTGACCTCTCCCCTCTCAGCGGCCCTGCAACTTAGTCTTGACATAGAACAGATACTGCAACCCTGCCACAGTATTATACAAAAATAACATTCTTGATGAGAAGTAATTTTACACACATTTGATTAATATAAAACATCTTACATATGTTACCAACAAATTCTGATTATCCCACTACACATCTCAGCGACATCTCAGCGACATCTCAGCGATATCAGTGATATCTCAGAAATGTACCATTTTATGACTGAGGCTGTGGTGTGGTGTGGTGTGTCCCCCCCCCCCCCCGTTATAGCTGGGCTGGCCATCATGTGCAGACCTTTTCATGTATTTGGCTGGGACTTGCAGGCCTATCTCCTGGACACACACTCATACATGTGAGCAAATAAATGGAATGTGTGACGAGTACTCCAAAACTGCTTGTAGAAAACTGTTATCAGTTATCAGAGCGTGGAGTGACTAGACACCACCCGACTAGGAGAGAAGTCATTATCATAGCACAGCTAGACACCACCAGACTGGGAGGGAAGTCATTATCATAGCACAACTAGACACCACCCGACTGGGAGGGAAGTCATTATCCTAGCACAGCTAGACACCACCTGACTGGGAGGGAAGTCATTATCAGAACTCGTGCGGTTAGACACCACCCGACTGGGAGGGAAGTCATTATCAGAACTCGGTGCGGTTAGACACCACCTGACTAGGAGGGAAGTCATTATCCTAGCACAACTAGACACCACCAGACACCACCCGACTGGGAGGGAAGTCATTATCAGAACTCGGTGCGGTTAGACACCACCCGACTGGGAGGGAAGTCATTATCAGAACTCGGTGCGGTTAGACACCACCCGACTGGGAGGGAAGTCATTATCAGAACTCGGTGCGGTTAGACACCACCGACTGGGAGGGAAGTCATTATCAGAACTCGGTGCGGTTAGACACCACCCGACTGGGAGGGAAGTCATTATCAGAACTCGGTGCGGTTAGACACCACCTGACTGGGAGGGAAGTCATTATCAGAACTCGGTGCGGTTAGACACCCTGGGAGGGAAGTCATTATCATAGCGCAGAAAAACTTGTTTGTAACAAGACAGTCACGTCCATCTGAGACGCCTCAAGGCAGGGACGCTTTTAAACATTTCAGTTAACCCCACCCGTTTCTCTCATTTCAGTTAACCCCACCCGTTTCTCTCATTTCAGTTAACCCCACCCGTTTCTCTCATATCAGTTAACCCCACCCGTTTCTCTCATTTCAGTTAACCCCACCCGTTTCTCTCATTTCAGTTAACCCCACCCGTTTCTCTCATTTCAGTTAACCCCACCCGTTTCTCTCAAGTCAGAAGTTTACATACACCTTAGCCAAATACATTTAAACTAATTTTTTCCACAATTTCTGACATGTAATCCTAGTAACATTTCCCTGTCTTTGGTCAGTTAGGATCACCACTTTATTTTAAGAATGTGAAATGTCAGAATAATGGTAGAGAGAATTATTTATTTAAGCTTTTATTTCTTTCTTTCATCACATTCCCAGAGGGTCAGAAGTTTACATACACTCAATTAGCATTTGGTAGCATTTGCTTTAAATTGGTTAATGTTTAACTTGGGTCAAACATTTTGGGTAGCCTTCCACAAGCTTCCCACAATAGGTTGGGTGAATTTTGGCCCTTTCCTCCTGACAGAGCTGGTGTATCTGAGTCAGGTTTGTAGGCATCCTTGCTCGCACATGCTTTTTCAGTTCTGCCCACACATTTTCGATAGGATTGAGGTCAGGGCTTTGTGATGGCCACTCCAATACCTTGACTTTGTTGTCCTTAAGCCATTTTGACACAACTTTGGAAGTATGCTTGGGGTCATTGTCCATTTGGAAGAACCATTTGCAACCAAGCTTTAACTTCCTGACTGATGTCTTGAGATGTTGCTTCATTATATCCACGTAAAAATATCCATTATATTCATTATATCCACATAAAAAGCCATCTATTTTGTGAAGTGCACCAGCCCCTCCTGCAGCAAAGCACCCCCACAACATGATGCTGCCACCCATGTGCTTCACGGTTGGGATGGTGTTCTTCAGCTTGCAAGTATCCTCCTTTTTTCTCCAAACATAACGATGGTCATTATGGCCAAACAGTTATATTTTTGTTTTATCAGACCAGAGGACATTTCTCCAAAAAGTTTGATCTATGTCCCCATGTGCAGTTACAAACCGTAGTCTGGCTTTTTTATGGCGGTTTTGGAGCAGTGGCTTTTTCCTTGCTTAGCGGCCTTCCAGGTTGTGTCGATATAGGACTCGTTTTACTGTGAATATAGACACATATATACCCGTTTCCTCCAGCATCTTCACAAGGTCCTTTGCTGTTGTTCTGGGATTGATTTGCACTTTTTGCACCAAAGTACGTTCATCTCTAGGAGACAGAACGCATCTCCTTTCTGAGCAGTATGACGGCTGAGTCACCATGGCTGCGTGGTGTATGTACACTTCTGACTCACTGGAATTGTGATAGGGTGAATTATTAGTGTTTATAATCTGACTGTAAACAATTGTTGGAAACATGACTTGTGTCATGCACAAAGTATATGTCCTAACTGACTTGCCAAAACTATAGTTTGTTAACAAGACATTTTTGGAGTGGTTGAAAAACAAGTTTAAAGTATATGTAAACACCTAAGTGTATGTAAACTTCTGACTTCAACTGTATATACATACAGTGCCAGTCAAACTTTTGGACACACCTACTCATTCTAGGGTTTTTTCACTTATTTTTTACTATTTTCTGCATTGTAGAATAATAGTGAAGACATCAAAACTATGAAATAACACATATGGAATCGTGTAGTAAGCAAAAAAGTGTTAAACAAATCAAAATATATATATGAGACTTGAGATTTTTCAATGGCCACCCTTGATGACAGCTTTGTACACTATTGGCATTCTCTCAACCAGCTTCATGAGGTAATCACCTGGAATGCATTTCGATTAACAGGCGTGTTAAAAGTTAATTTGTGGAATTTATTTCCTTCTTAATGTTTTGAGCCAATCAGTTAAAATGTGACAAAGTGGGGGTGATATACAGAAGATAGCCCTAGTCGGTAAACGACCAAGTCCATGTTATGGCAAGAACAGCTCAAATAAGTAAAGAGAAACGACAGTCCATCATTACTTCAAGACACGAAAGTCAGTCAATCCGGAAAATGTCAAAATACTTGAAAGTTTCTTCAAGAGTAGTAGCAAAACCCATCAAGAGCTATGATGAAACTGGCTCTCATGAGGACCGCCACAGGAAAGGAACACCCAGAATTTCCTCTGCATTAGAGTTATCAGCCTCGGAAATCGTCAGTTAACTACACCTCAGATTGCAGCCCAAATAAATGCTTCACAGAGTTCAAGTATCTGACACATCTCAACAACAACTGTTTAGAGAACAATCAGGCCTTTATGGTCAAATTGCTGCAAAGAAACCACTACTAAAGGACACCAATAACAAGAAGAGACTTGCTTGGGCCAAGAAACACGAGCAATGGACATTCGGCCAGTGGAAATCTGTCCTTTGGTCTGATGATTCCAAATTTGAGATTTTGGGTCCAATCGCCGTGTCTTTGTGAGACGCAAAGTAGGTGAATGGATGATTCCGCATATGTGTTTCCCACCGTGAAGCATGGAGGAGGAGGAGTGATGGTGTCGGCGTGCTTTGCTGGTGACACTGTCAGTGATTTATTTAGAAATCAAGGCACCCTTAACCAGCATGGCTAACACAGCATTCTGCAGCGATACACCATCCCATCTGGTGTGCGCTTAGTGGGACAATCATTTGTTTTTCAACAGGACAATGACCCAACCTCAAACCAATTGAGATGGTTTGGGATGAGTTGGACCGCAGAGTGAAAGAATAGCAGCCAACAAGTGCTCAGCATATGTGGGAACTCCTTCAAGACCGTTGGAAAAGCATTCCAGGTGAAGCTGGTTGAGAGAATGCCAAGAGTGTGCAAAGCTGTCATCAAGTCAAAGGGTGGCTACTTTGAAGAATCTCAAATTTAAAATAGATTTAGATTTATTTAACACTTTTTTGGTTACTACATGATTCCATATGTGTTATTTCATAGTGTTGATGTCTTCATTATTGTTCTACAATGTAGAAAAGTAGTACAAATAAAGAAAAACCCTTGAATGAGTAGATGTGTCCAAACTTTTGACTAGAACTGTATATTTAAGGAATAAGGCCCGTGGATGTGTGGTCCATGGCCAATATACCACGGCTAAGGGATGTTCTTATGCACAACGCAACACGGAATGCCTAGACACAGCCATATATCATAAACCCCTAAGGAGCCTTATTGCTATTATAAACTTGTTACCAACTTATTTCATTAACCCAAAGAGATTCTCCGGTCTTCAGGGTCCCAAAGAGATTCTCCGGTCTTCAGGGTCCCAAAGAGATTCTCCGGTCTTCAGGGTCCCAAAGAGATTCTCCGGTCTTCAGGGTCCCAAAGAGATTCTCCGGTCTTCAGGGTCCCAAAGAGATTCTCCGGTCTTCAGGGTCCCAAAGAGACTCTCTGGTCTTCAGGGTCCCAAAGAGATTCTCCGGTCTTCAGGGTCCCAAAGAGATTCTCCAGTCTTCAGGGACCCAAAGAGATTCTCCGGTCTTCAGGGTCCCAAAGAGATTCTCCGGTCTTCAGGGTCCCAAAGAGATTCTCCGGTCTTCAGGGTCCCAAAGAGACTCTCTGGTCTTCAGGGTCCCAAAGAGATTCTCCGGTCTTCAGGGTCCCAAAGAGATTCTCCAGTCTTCAGGGACCCAAAGAGATTCTCCGGTCTTCAGGGTCCCAAAGAGATTCTCCGGTCTTCAGGGTCCCAAAGAGATTCTCCGGTCTTCAGGGTCCCAAAGAGATTCTCCGGTCTTCAGGGTCCCAAAGAGATTCTCCGGTCTTCAGGGTCCCAAAGAGACTCTCTGGTCTTCAGGGTCCCAAAGAGATTCTCCGGTCTTCAGGGTCCCAAAGAGATTCTCCGGTCTTCAGGGTCCCAAAGAGATTCTCCGGTCTTCAGGGTCCCAAAGAGATTCTCCGGTCTTCAGGGTCCCAAAGAGACTCTCTGGTCTTCAGGGTCCCAAAGAGATTCTCCGGTCTTCAGGGTCCCAAAGAGATTCTCCGGTCTTCAGGGTCCCAAAGAGATTCTCCGGTCTTCAGGGACCCAAGAGATTCTCTGGTCTTCAGGGACCCAAGAGACTCTCTGGTCTTCAGGATCCCAAAGAGACTCTCTGGGGTAATTACTATATTAATGCAGTGTATTCAGGGACAGCTGTGTGTGTGTGTGTGTGTGTGTGTGTGTGTGATGGAACATGAAAAATATGTTAATTCAGAAACTCATTCAGAAATACTTCAGGTATCACATGTCATTTTATTTTCACAGACCTGTGTCAACATCAACAAAAATGATATATATATATTACCCATCGCAGAGACACCAACAACATCATCACATCATCTTTCACTACAAAACATGTATTATTCTGCAATGCAGTTCTATGTACATTCATGAACATTTATTAGCATCACAAAACATTTGGTAAGCATAGATAATAACATGTTAATTATTACTGTAAAGTGAATCCAGACTGTCTGAGCAGGAGCAGTTGTACCCACTCTGAGTGGTCAGGGGAGGAGATGGGCAGCATGTGTAATGAATTTGACTGCAGGGAATGTCTCTCTCTCTCTCTCTCATCTACAAATGAACGAGAGACAGAAATTACAAACGAACGAATGAATGAGAGATACAGAGAGAGATTGCAAATTAATTAATTAACGAGAGACAGAGATTTACAATAAACTTTTGAATGAGAGATAGAGATTTACAAATGAACGAGGGAGACAGAGGTTTACAAATTAATGAATTAACAAGGGTCAGAGAGATATTTACAAATGAATGAATGAGCGAGGGACACAGAGATTTACAAATGAACAAATTAAAGAGAGAGACTAATAAAGATTGCTGTGAAGTGTGGGCTTGAAATGGCCATCTGCAGAGAGATGAGTCACCTGTATTCAATCACACACACACACACACACACACACACACACACACACACACACACACACACACACACACACTGACGCAGGCACGCACACACGAACAAACACACACACAGACAGACACACAGACAGACAGACAGACAGACACAGACAGACAGACACACAGACAGACAGACACACAGACACACAGACAGACACACAGACAGACACACAGACAGACACACAGAAACAATGCACGGAGGTTAAATCAGTAAACTGATATCAACTAATGCTGTGCAATCTACCTATGGATGTGGCTCTAACTGTTGACCTGTTGGAGGTGTAAGCTACTATAACCCCGTCCTGAGTATGACCCATCTACTATGACCCATCTACTATGACCCATCTACTATGACCCATCTACTATGACCCTTCTACTATGACCCATCTACTATGACCCAGTCCTGAATATGACCCATATACTATTACCCCGTCCTGAGTATGACCCATCTACTATAACCCCGTCCTGAGTATGAACCATCTACTATGACCCATATACTATGACCCTGTCCTGACTATGACCCATCTACTGTGACCCAGTCCTGACTATGACCCATCTACTATGACCCATCTACTATGACGCAGCTACTATGACGCAGCTACTATGACGCAGCTACTATGACCCAGTCCTGACTATGACCCATCTACTATGACCCATCTACTATGACCCATCTACTATGACCCAGTCCTGACTATGACCCATTTACTGTGACCCATCTACTGTGACCCATCTACTGTGACCCAGTCCTGACTATGACCCATTTACTATAACCCATCTACTATGACCCAGTCTTGACTATGACCCATCTACTATGACCCAGTCCTGACTATGACCCAGCTACTATGACCCAGTCCTGACTATGACCCATCTACTATGACCCAGTCCTGAATTTGACCCATCTACTATGACCTAGCTACTATGACCCAGTCCTGACTATGACCCATCTACTATGACCCAGTCCTGACTATGACCCAGCTACTATGACCCAGTCCTTACTAGGACCCATCTACTATTACCCAGACCTGACTATGACCCATCTACTATGACCCAGTCCTGAATTTGACCCATCTACTATGACCCAGTCCTGACTATGACCCAGTCCTGACTATGACCCAGTCTTGACTATGAACCTGTCTTGACTATGACCCATCTACTGTGACCCAGTCCTGACTATGACCCATCTGCTATGACCCAGTCCTGAATATGACCCATCTACCATGACCCATCTACTATGACCCATCTACTATGACCCAGTCCTGACTATGACCCAGCTACTATGACCCATCTACTATGACCCATCCACTGTGACCCAGTCCTGACTATGACCCATCTGCTATGACCCAGTCCTGAATATGACCCATCTACTATGACCCATCTACTATGACCCATCTACTATGATCCAGCTACTATGACCCAGCTACTATGACCCAGTCCTGACTATGACCCAGTCCTGACTATGACCCAGTCCTGACTATGACCCATCTACTATGACCCAGTCCTGACTATGACCCAGTCCTGAATATGACCCAGCTACTATGACCCAGATACTATGACCCAGCTACTATGACCCAGCTACTATGACCCAGCTACTATGACCCAGTCTTGACTATGACCAAGTCCTGGCTTTCACTCAGCTACTATGACCCAGTCCTGACTATGACCCAGTCCTGACTATGACCGATCCACTGTGACCCAGTCCTGACTATGACCCATCCACTGTGACCCAGTCCTGAATATGACCTATCTATTATGACTCATCTGCTATGACCCTTCTACTATGACCCATCTACTATGACCCAGTCCTGGCTATGACCCAGCTACTATGACCCAGTCTTGACTATGACCCAGCTACTATGACCCAGTCTGACTATGACCCAGTCTTGACTATGACCCAGTCCTGACTATGACCCAGCTACTATGACCCAGCTACAATGACCCAGTCCTGACTATGACCCATCTTTTGTGACCCAGTCCTGACTATTACCCAGCTACTATGACCCATCTACTATGATCCAGTCCTGACTATGACCCATCTACTATGACCTAGTCCTGACTATGACCCATCTACTATGACCCAGTCCTGAATATGACCCAGCTACTATGACCCAGTCCTGACTATGACCCAGTCCTGACTATGACCCAGTCCTGACAATGACCCAGTCCTGACGATGACCCATCTACTATGACCCATCTACTATGACCCATCAACTATGACCCAGCTACTATGACAAAGTCCTGACTATGACCCAGTCCTGAATATGACCCAGTCTTGACAATGACCCAGCTACTATGACCCATCTACTGTGACCCAGTCCTGACTATGACCCAGCTACCATGACCCAACTACAATATCCAGTCCTGACTATGACCCATTTACTATGACCCAGCTACTATGACCCATCTACTGTGACCAAGTCCTGACTATGACCCAGTCCTGACTATGACCCATGTACTATTACCCAGTCCTGACTATGACCCATCTACTGTGACCCAGTCCTGACTATGACCCATCTACTATGACCCAGTCCTGACTATGACCCATCTACTATGACCCAGTCCTGACTAGGACCCATCTACTATGACCCAGTCTTGACTATGACCCATCTACTATGACCCAGTCCTGACTATGACCCAGTCCTGAATATGACCCAGTCCTGATTATGACCCATCTACTATGACCCATCGACTATGACCCAGTCCTGAATATGACCGATCTACTTTGACCCAGTCCTGACTATGACCCAGCTACTATGACCCAGTCCTGACTATGACCCATCTACTAGGACCCAGTCCTGACTATGACCCATCTACACTAAACCAGTCTTGACTATGACCCATCTACTATGACCCATCTACTATGACCCATCCACTGTGACCCAGTCCTGACTATGACCCATCTGCTATAACCCAGTCCTGAATATGACCCATCTACTATGACCCATCTACTATGACCCATCTACTATGACCCAGCTACTATGACCCAGTCCTGACTATGACCCAGTCCTGACTATGACCCAGTCCTGACTATGACCCATCTACTATGACCCAGTCCTGACTATGACCCAGTCCTGAATATGACCCAGCTACTATGACCCAGATACTATGACCCAGCTACTATGACCCAGCTACTATGACCCAGCTACTATGACCCAGTCTTGACTATGACCAAGTCCTGGCTTTCACTCAGCTACTATGACCCAGTCCTGACTATGACCCAGTCCTGACTATGACCGATCCACTGTGACCCAGTCCTGACTATGACCCATCCACTGTGACCCAGTCCTGAATATGACCTATCTTTTATGACTCATCTGCTATGACCCTTCTACTATGACCCATCTACTATGACCCAGTCCTGGCTATGACCCAGCTACTATGACCCAGTCTTGACTATGACCCAGCTACTATGACCCAGTCTGACTATGACCCAGTCTTGACTATGACCCAGTCCTGACTATGACCCAGCTACTATGACCCAGCTACAATGACCCAGTCCTGACTATGACCCATCTTTTGTGACCCAGTCCTGACTATTACCCAGCTACTATGACCCATCTACTATGATCCAGTCCTGACTATGACCCATCTACTATGACCTAGTCCTGACTATGACCCATCTACTATGACCCAGTCCTGAATATGACCCAGCTACTATGACCCAGTCCTGACTATGACCCAGTCCTGACTATGACCCAGTCCTGACAATGACCCAGTCCTGACGATGACCCATCTACTATGACCCATCTACTATGACCCATCAACTATGACCCAGCTACTATGACAAAGTCCTGACTATGACCCTGTCCTGAATATGACCCAGTCTTGACAATGACCCAGCTACTATGACCCATCTACTGTGACCCAGTCCTGACTATGACCCAGCTACCATGACCCAACTACAATATCCAGTCCTGACTATGACCCATTTACTATGACCCAGCTACTATGACCCATCTACTGTGACCAAGTCCTGACTATGACCCAGTCCTGACTATGACCCATGTACTATTACCCAGTCCTGACTATGACCCATCTACTGTGACCCAGTCCTGACTATGACCCATCTACTATGACCCAGTCCTGACTATGACCCATCTACTATGACCCAGTCCTGACTAGGACCCATCTACTATGACCCAGTCTTGACTATGACCCATCTACTATGACCCAGTCCTGACCATGACCCAGTCCTGAATATGACCCAGTCCTGATTATGACCCATCTACTATGACCCATCGACTATGACCCAGTCCTGAATATGACCGATCTACTTTGACCCAGTCCTGACTATGACCCAGCTACTATGACCCAGTCCTGACTATGACCAAGTCCTGACTATGACCAAGTCCTGACTATGACCCAGACCTGACTATGACCCAGACCTGACTATGACCAGACCTGACTATGACCCAGACCTGACTATGACCCATCTACTATGACCCAGTCCTGAATATGACCCATCTACTATGACCCAGTCCTGACTATGACCCATCTACTTTGATCCAGTCTGAATATGACCCAGTTACTAAGACTCAGTCCTGACTATGACCCAGTCCTGAATATGACCCAGTCCTGACTATGACCCATCTATTATGACCCAGTCCTGACTGTGACTCATCTACTTTGACCCAGTCTGAATATGACCCAGTTACTAAGACTCAGTCCTGACTATGACCAGGTCTTGACTATGACCCAGTCCTGACTATGACCCATCTACTAGGACCCAGTCCTGACTATGACTCATCTACTATTACCCATCTACTATGACCCAGTCTTGACTATGACCCAGTCCTGACTATGACCCATCTACTATGACCCAGTCCTGACTATGACCCATCTACTAGGACCCAGTCCTGACTATGACCCATCTACACTAAACCAGTCTTGACTATGACCCATCTACTATGACCCAGTCTTGACTATGACCCAGCTACTATGACCCAGTTACTATGACCCAGTCCTGAATATGAATCAGCCATGACTATGACCCAACTACTCTGACCCAGTCTTGACCATGACCCATCTACTATGACCCAGTCTTGACTATGACCCAGCTACTATGACCCAGTCTTGACTATGACCATTCTACTCTGACTCAGCTACTACGAACCAGCTACTATGATCCAGTCTTGACTATGACCAATCTACTATGACCCCTCTACTATCACCTAGTCCTGAATATGACCCATCTACTATGACTCAGTCCTGACAATGACCCATCTACTATGACCCTGTCCTGACTCTGATCCAGCTACTCTGACCCAGTTACTATTACCCAGTCCTGACTATGACCCACCTACTATGACCCAGTCCGGACTATGACCCAGTCCTGACCATGACCCATCTACTATGACCCAGTCCGGACTATGACCCAGACCTGACTATGACCCATCTGCTATGACCCAGTCCTGACTATGAACCATCTACTATGACCACTCTACTATGACCCATCTACTATGACCCAGTCCTGACTATGACCCATCTACTATGACCCAGCTCCTATGACCCATCTACTATGACCCAGTCCTGAATATGACCCATCTACTATGACCCAGCTACTAAGACCCATCTACTATGACCCAGCTATTATGACCCAGTCCGGACTATGACCCAGACCTGACTATGACCCATCTGCTATGACCCAGTCCTGACTATGAACCATCTACTATGACCACTCTACTATGACCCATCTACTATGACCCATCTAATATGACCCATCTACTATGACCCAGCTACTATGACCCAGTCCTGAATATGACCCATCTACTATGACCATTCTACTTTGACCCAGTCCTGAATAAGACCCATCTACTATGACCCAGTCTTGACTATGACCCATCTACTATGACCCAGTCTTGACTATGACCCAGCTACTATGACCCAGTCTTGACTATGACCCAGCTACTATGACCCAGTCTTGACTATGACCCATCTACTCTGACCCAGCAACTATGACCCAGCTACTATGACCCAGTCTTGAATATGACCCATCTACTATGACCCAGTCCTGAATATGACCCATCTACTATGACCCAGTCCTGAATATGACCCATCTACTATGACCCAGCTCCTATGACCCATCTACTATGACCCAGTCCTGAATATGACCCATCTACTATGACCCAGCTACTAAGACCCATCTACTATGACCCAGCTACTATGACCCAGTCTTGACTATGACCCAGCTACTGTGACCAAGTTACTATGACGCAGTCCTGAATATGACCCAGCAATGACTATGACTAAGCTACTCTGACCCAGTCTTGACTATGACCCATCTACTATGACCCAGTCTTGACTATGACCCAGCTACTATGACCCAGTCTTGACTATGACCCATCTACTCTGACCCAGCAACTATGACCCAGCTACTATGACCCAGTCTTGACTATGACCCATCTACTATGACCCAGTCCTGAATATGACCCATCTACTATGACCATGTCCTGAGTATGACCCAGTCTTGACTATGACCCAGCTACTATGACCCAGTCCGGACTATGACCCAGTCCTGACCATGACCCATCTACTATGACCCATCTTTATTGACCCAGACCTGACTATGACCCATCTACTATGACCCAGTCCTGACTATGACCCATCTACTCTGACCCAGCAACTATGACCCAGCTACTATGACCCAGTCTTGAATATGACCCATCTACTATGACCCAGTCCTGAATATGACCCATCTACTATGACCCAGTCCTGAATATGACCCATCTACTATGACCCAGCTCCTATGACCCATCTACTATGACCCAGTCCTGAATATGACCCATCTACTATGACCCAGCTACTAAGACCCATCTACTATGACCCAGCTACTATGACCCAGTCTTGACTATGACCCAGCTACTGTGACCCAGTTACTATGACGCAGTCCTGAATATGACCCAGCAATGACTATGACCAAGCTACTCTGACCCAGTCTTGACTATGACCCATCTACTATGACCCAGTCTTGACTATGACCCAGCTACTATGACCCAGTCTTGACTATGACCCATCTACTCTGACCCAGCAACTATGACCCAGCTACTATGACCCAGTCTTGACTATGACCCATCTACTATGACCCAGTCCTGAATATGACCCATCTACTATGACCCTGTCCTGAGTATGACCCAGTCTTGACTATGACCCAGCTACTATGACCCAGTCCGGACTATGACCCAGTCCTGACCATGACCCATCTACTATGACCCATCTTTATTGGCCCAGACCTGACTATGACCCATCTACTATGACCCATCTACTACGACCCATCTACTATGACCCATTCCTGAATATGACCCATCTACTATGACCCAGCTACTATGACCCAGTCCTGACTATGACCCATCTACTATGACCCTGGCCTGACTATGACCCAGTCCTGACTATGACCCATCTACTATGACACAGTCCTGACTATGACCCAGTCCTGATTATGACCCATCTACTATGACCCATCTACTATGACCCAGTCCTGACTATGACCCAGACCTGACTATGACCCATCTACTATGACCCAGTCCTGACAATGACCCATCTACTATGACTCATCTACTATGACCCAGTCCTGAATTTGACCCATCTACTATGTCCCAGCTACTTTGACCCAGCTACTATGACCCAGTCCTGAATATCACCCATCTACTATGACCCAGTCCTGAATATGACCCATCTACTATGACCCAGTCTGAATATGACCCATCTAATATGACCCATCTACTATGACCCATCTATTATGACCCAGTCCTGAATATGACCCATCTACTATGTCCCATCTACTATGACCCAGTCCTGAATATGACTCATCTAATATGACCCATATACTATGAGCCAGTCCTGACTATGACCCAACTACTATGACCCATCTACTATGACCCATCTACTATGACCCATCTACTATGACCCAGTCCTGACTATGACCCAGTCCTGACTATGACCGAGTCCTGACTATGACCCAGTCTTGACTATGAATCAGCTACAGGAGAACGATCGCCTTACGGCGAGGATAGCTGTGCTGCAAGCCCAGCTTCAGACGCAGTCGTTAGGCAAGGGTAATTTCAGTGTAGGAAAGAATGAAACAGCGTCTGTACCACCAGTAAAAACAGACAGTAACGTTAGTATAAATCCCCTCGCACGGTCCCCGCAGCCGGACAACTTTCTCATGGTTTCTGGAGTGAAATGCTGTAGAATTTCTCAACCGGTGTCGCTCATTCAGCCGACAGAAACTTTCAACCGGTATTCCCCATTAAGCATTGAGTCGGAGTCTGAGGCCGAGCCTTCTCGTCTCTATTCCTCCCATTACGGGGTCTGAGACGCCGAAGCTTCCCACCATTAGCTCTGACAAATTGAAAACCCTAGTCATTGGCGACTCCATTACCTGCAGTATTAGACTTAAAACGAATCATCCAGTGATCATACACTGTTTACTAGGGGGCAGGGCTACCGACGTTAAGGCTAATCTGAAGATGGTGCTGGCTAAAGCTAAAACTGGCGAGTGTAGAGAGTATAGAGATATTGTTATCCACGTCGGCACCAACGATGTTAGGTTGAAACAGTCAGAGGTCACCAAGTGCAACATAGCTTCAGCGTGTAAATCAGCTAGAAAGATGTGTCAGCATCTGGTAATTGTCTCTGGCCCCCTCCCAGTTAGGGGGAGTGATGAGCTCTACAGCAGTCTCACAACTCAATCGCTGGTTGAAAACTGTTTTCTGCCCCTCCCCAAAATATAGAACTTGTAGATAATTGGCCCTCTTTCTGGGACTCACCCACAAACAGGACCAAGCCTGGCCTGCTGAGCAGTGACGGACTCCATCCTAGCTGGAGGGGAGCTCTCATCTTATCTACCAACATAGACAGGGCTCTATAACTCCTCTAGCTACACAATGAAATAGGGTGCTGGCGAGGCAGCAGGCTGTTAGCCAGCCTGCCAGCATAGTGGAGTCTGCCACTAGCACAGTCAGTGTAGTCAGCTCAGCTATCCCCATTGAGACTGTGTCTGTGCCTCGATCTGGATTGGGCAAAAATAAACATGGCGATGTTCGCCTTAGCAATCTCACTAGGATAAAGACCTCCTCCATTCCTGTCATTGTTGAAAGAGATCGTGATACCTCACCTCTCAAAATATGGCCACTTAATGTTAGATTCCTTACTTCAAAGGCAATTATAGTCAATGACCTAATCACTGATCATAATCTTGATGTGATTGGCCTGACTGAAACATGGCTTAAGCCTGATGAATTTACGTTGTTCAATGAGGCCTCACCTCCTGGTTACACTAGTGACCATATCCCCCGTGCATCCCGTAAAGACGGAAGTGTTGCTAACATTTACGATAGCAAATTTCAATTTACAAAAAACAAATGACGTTTTCGTCTTTTGAGCTTCTAGTCATGAAATCTATGCAGACTACTCAATCACTTTTTATAGCTACTGTTTACAGGCCTCCTGGGCCATATACAGCATTCCTTATTGAGTTCCCTGAATTCCTATCGGACCTTGTAGTCATAGCAGATAATATTCAAATTTTTGGTGACTTTAATATTCACATTGAAAAGTCCACAGACCCACTCCAAAAGGCTTTCGGAGCCATCATCAACTCATCTTTTGTCCAACATGTCTCTGGCCCTACTCACTGTCACAGTCATACTCTGGACCTAGTTTTGTCCCATGGAATAAATGTTGTGGATCTTAATGTTTTTCCTCATAATCCTGGACTATCGGACCACCACTTTATTACGTTTGCAATTGCAACAAATAATCTGCTCAGACCCCAACCAAGGAGCATCAAAAGTCATACTATAAATTCACAGACAACACAAAGATTTCTTGATGCCCTTCCAGACTCCCTCTGCCTACCCAAGGACGTCAGAGGACAAAAATCAGTTAACCACCTAACTAAGGAACTAAATTTAACCTTGCGCAATACCCAAATGCAGCTGCACCCCTAAAAACTAAAAACATTTCTCATAAGAAACTTGCTCCCTGGTATACAGAAAATACCCAAGCTCTAAAGCAAGCTTCCAGAAAATTGGAACGGAAATGGCGCCACACCAAACTGGAAGTCTTCCGACTAGCTTGGAAAGACAGTACCGGTACCATGTGTCACATTCTGACCATAGTTCTTTTGTGTTTTCTTTGTTTTAGTGTTGGTCAGGATGTGAGCTGAGTGGGCATTCTATGTTTTGTGTTTCTATGTTGGGTTTGTTCTTTGGCCTGATATGGTTCTCAATAAGAGGCAGGTGTTTGTCATTGTCTCTGATTGGGAACCATGTTTAGGTAGCCTGTTTTGTGTTGGGTTTTGTGGGTGGTTGTCTTCTGTCTTTGTGTCTATGCACCAGATAGGTTGTTGTTGTTGATGTTTCGGTTTTTCACATTTTGTTATTTTGTAGTGTTCATGTTTATTGTCTTTATTAAACTGGTTAAACACAAACTCACTGCATTTTGATCCTCCTCTCCTTCAATGGAAGAAAACCGTTACAGAACCACCCACCACAACAGGAACAAGCAGCGTGGTAACAGGCAGCGGCAGCAGGAGCAGCGCAAGAAGGAGGAATGGACATGGGAAGACGAGTTGTACGGAAAAGGTCCCTGGGCAGAGCCAGGGGAATATCGTCGCCCCAAAGCAGAGCTGGAGGCAGCAAAAGCAGAGAGGCAGCATTATTTGGAGCTAGCACGGCAGAGCGGCTGGAAGCCCGAAAGGCAGCCCCAAAAATGTCTTTGGGGGAGGCCCAGGGAGAGTGTGGCAGAGTCAGGAGTCAGACCTGAGCCAACTCCCCCTGTTTATCGTGAGGAGCCAAGGATGGAATCAGAGCAGTCGGCGAAGTTGAGGTGTGCGTCTTAGAATGTGGAGGAGTTATTGGACAAATTGGAGGAGAGTGAATGGAGGGAGATTATGAGACATTTGAGGAGTTGTTGATAAAATTGGAGGAGAGTGAAGAGAGAGAGAGCTGTCGGTTTGGCGCAGTATGCACGGCACTCGTCCTGAGGTGCGTTTCTAGCCGTCTGGTTAAGACTGTGCCAGCCTCACGCACCAGGCCTCCTGTGCACCTCCCTAGCCCTGCACGTCCTGTGCCGTGCTAACCGTGGCGGGCGTTGTACTGGTCAGCCACCGTGTTATGCGGTGGAACGCACAGTGTCCCCAGTACGAGTGCTTAGCCGGGTGAGCTACATCCCAGCTCCCCACATCTGCCGGGCTAGGGTGAAGATCCAGCCAGGGCGGATGGTGGCAGCCCTGCTCTCAAGATCTCCAGTACTCCAGTAGCCTCCCGCACCAGGCTGTCTCTCGTCCTTTGTCTACAGGAGCTCCCGCCTGTCCAGCGCTACTAGAGCCTTCCTCCTCTCCAGCGCCTCCAGATTCTCCCATCTGTCCAGAGCTGCTATTATCTCCTGCCTGTCCAGAGCTGCTAGAGTCTCCCGCCTGTCCAGAGCTGCTAGAGTCTCCCGCCTGTCCAGAGCTGCTAGAGTCTCCCGCCTGTCCAGAGCTGCTAGAGTCTCCCATCTGTCCAGAGCCGCTAGAGTCTCCCGTCTGTCCTGAGCCGCCAGAGCCTCCAGTCTGCAAGGAGCCGCCAGTCTTCAAGGAGCCGCCAGAGCCGCCAGTCAGCCAGGAGCCGCCAGAGCCGCCAATCAGCCAGGAGCTGCCAGAGCCGCCAGTCAGCCAGGAGCCGCCAGAGCCGCCAGTCATCCAGGAGCCGCCAGAGCCGACCAGTCAGCCAGGAGCCGCCAGTCAGCCAGGAGCCGCCAGAGCCACCAGTCTGCAAGGAGCCGCCAGAGCCGCCAGTCTGCAAGGAGCCTCCAGAGCCACCAGTCTGCCAGGATCCGCCAGAGCTGCCAGTCAGCCAGGATCCGACCGAGCCGCCAGTCAGCCAGGATCCGCCGAAACAGCCATTCAGCCAGGATCTGCCAGAACCACCATTCAGCCAGGATCTGCCAGAGCCGTCAGTCAGCCAGGAGCTGCCAGAGCCGTCAGTCAGCCAGAAGCTGCCAGAGCCGTCAACCAGCCTGAGCTATCTCTCGGTCCTGAGCTATCTCTCGGTCCTTATCTAACTCTCGGTCCTGAGCTACCCCTCGGTCCTGAGCTACCCCTCGGTCCTGAGCTACCCCTCGGTCCTGAGCTGCCCCTCGGTCCTGAGCTGCCTCTCGGTCCTGAGTTGCCCCTCGGTCCTGAGCTGCCCCTCGGTCCTGAGCTGCCCCTCAGTCCGGAGGAGTTTGTTTAGTCCAGTGGGGCCCTTTAGTAGGGTTGCCAGTTCAAGGTCGGTGGCGAGGGTCGGCGTTCCTAGGAGGACACTAAATCTGACAAAGACTATGATGGAGTGGGGTCCACGCCCTGCGCCAGAGCAGCCACCGCGGACAGATGCCCACCCAGACCCTCCCCTATAGGTTCAGGTTTTGCGGCAGGAGTCTGCACCTTGTTGGGGGGGTACTGTCACGTTCTGACCATAGTTCTTTGTGTTTTCTTTGTTTTAGTGTTGGTCAGGACATGAGCTGAGTGGGCATTCCATGTTGGATTTGTTGTTTGGCCTAATATGGTTCTCAATCAGAGGCAGGTGTTTGTCATTGTCTCTGATTGGGAACCATATTTAGGTAGCCTGTTTTGTGTTTGGTTTTGTGGGTGGTTGTCTTCTGTCTTTGTGTCTATGCACCAGATAGGACTGTGAAGAACAAGCTCCGTTTGTTCTTCACATTTGGCTGGAAATCGCCGGAAATTGCAGTCACGAAAACACCAAAAAATATTCCAAATTAGCTCCATAATATCGACAGAAACATGGCAAACGTTGTTTATAATCAATCCTCAAGGTGTTTTTCAAATATCTGTTCGTTAATATATCCACCGGGACAATTGTTTTTTCAGTAGGACCAATTGGAATAATGGCTACCTCTGTATTTTACGCGAGAATCACTCTGAGAGCCATCAGGTGACCACTTGCGCAATGTAGCAGCTTACGGGTATTCTTCAACATAAATGCGTAAAACTACGTCACAATGCTGTAGACACCTTGGGGAATACGGAGAAAAAGTATTCTGGTTGATAGCCCATTCACTGCTCAATAGGGAGGCATTGGAACGCAGAGCTTTCAAAAGATGAGTCACTTCCAGATTGGATTTTTCTCAGGCTTTCGCCTGCAATATCAGTTCTGTTATACTTACAGATTTTTACAGTTTTGGAAACTTTAGAGTGTTTTCTATCCTAAGCTGTCAATTATATGCATATTCTATCTTGTTCTGACAAAATATTCCGTTTACTATGGGAAGGTTTTTTTCTTCCAAAAATGAAAAAACTGCCCCCTAGTCACAATAGGAAAATAAGAACAATCCTAAATTTATTTTTGATACTGTCGCAGCATTCCCCAAGTGAGGATGGCTTTCACTTCAGCAGTAATAAATTCATGAACTTTGTGTACCAAACTCACTAAAAGTGGCAGTAATAAAGCCTCTCTTGAAAAAGCCAAACCTTGACCCAGAAAATATAAAAAAACTATCGGGTCTATATTGAATCTTCCATTCCTCTCAAAAATGTTTGAAAAGGCTGTTGCGCAGCAACTCACTGCCTTCCTGAAGACAAACAATGTATACGGAATGCTTCAGTCTGGTTTTAGACCCCATCATAGCACTGAGACTGCACTTGTGAAGGTGGTAAATTACCTTTTAATGGCATCAGACCGAGGCTCTGCATCTGTCCTCGTGCTCCTAGACCTTATTGCTGCTTTTGATACCATCGATCACCACATTCTTCTGGAGACATTGGAAACCCAAATTGGTCTACACGGACAAGTTCTGGCCTGGTTTAGATCTTATCTGTCGGAAAGATATCAGTTTGTCTCTGTGAATGGCTTGTCCTCGGACTATATATTTTCACTATATATTTTACTTCTTGGGGATGTCATTCGAAAACATAATGTTAACTTTCACTGCGATGCGGGTGACACACAGCTGTACATTTAAATGGAACATGGTGAAGCCCCAAAATTGCCCTCGCTAGAAGCCTGTGTCTCAGACATAAGGAAGTGGATGGCTGCAAACTTTCTACTTTTAAACTTGGACAAAACAGAGATGCTTGTTCTAGGTCCCAAGAAACAAAGAGATATTCTGTTGAATCTGACAATTAATCTTAATGGTTGTACAGTTGTCTCAAACAAAACTGTGAAGGACCTCTGCGTTACTCTGGACCTTGATCTCTCTTTTGACAAACATATCAAGACAGTTTCAAGGACAGCTTTTTTCCATCTATGTAACATTGCAAAAATCTGAAACTTTCTGTCCAAAAATTATGCAGAAAAATTTATTAAGCCACTGATGTGATCTTCCTGTCTGGGTTGGCGCCCTCCCTTGGGTTGTGCCGTGGCGGAGATCTTTGTGGGCCATACTCAGCCTTGTCTCAGGATGGTAAGTTGGTGGTTGAAGATATCCCTCTAGTGGTGTGGGGGCTATGCTTTGGCAAAGTGGGTGGGGTTATATCCTTCCTGTTTGACCCTGTCTGGTGGTATCATAGGATGGGGCCACACTGTCTCCTGACCCCTCCTGTCTCAGCCTCCAGTATTTATGCTGCATTTATATTTATGTGTTGGGGGGCTAGGGTCAGTTTGTTATATCTGGAGTACTTCTCCTGTCTTATCCTGTGTCCTGTGTAAATTTAAGTATGCTCTCTCTAATTCGCTCTTTCTCGCTTTCTTTCTCTCTCTCTTAGGGCCTGAGCCCTTGGACCATGCCTCAGGACTACCTGGCATGATGCCTTCTTGCTGTCCCCAGGCCACCTGGCCGTGCTGCTGCTCCAGTTTCAACTGTTCTGCCTGCGGCTATGGAATCCTGACCTGTTCACCAGAGACTCCCCAAACATATGGAAGAAGATACTGTGGGAGACTCCCCAAACATATGGAAGAAGGAACTCTGGTCAGATGAGACTAAAATGTAGCTTTTTGTCCATCAAGGAAAACGTTATTACCCCAAGAACACCATCCCCAAAGTGAAGCATGGTGGTGGCAGTTTTTCCATCGGCAGGTACTGGGAAACTGGTCAGAATTGAAGGAATGATGGATGGCGCTAAATGCATGGTTATTCTTGAGGGAAACCTGTCTCAGTCTTCCAGAGATTTGAGCCTGGGACGGAAGTTCACCTTCCATCAGGACAAGCAGGACAATGACCCTAAACATATTGTAAAAGCAACACCCAAGTGGTTTAAGGGGAAACATTAACGAATCAAAGTCCAGACCTCAATCCAATTGAGAATCTGTGGTATGACTTAAAGATTGCTGTACACCAGTGGAACCCATCCAACTTGAAGGAGCTGAAGCAGTTTTGCCTTGAAGACTGTCCAAAAATCCTGGTGGCTAGATGTGCCAAGCTTATAGACACATACCCCAAGAGACTTGCAGCTGTAATTGCTGCAATGGGTGACTCTACAAAGTATTGACTTTGGGTTCTGTTTTCTTGTCTTATTTCTTGTTTGTTTCACAAGAAAAAATATTTTGCATCTTCAAAGTGTTGTGTAAATCAAATGACACAAAACCCCAAAAATCTATTTTAATTCAAGGTTGCAAGGCAACAAAATAGGAAAAATACCACGGGGGTGAATACTTTCGCAAGCCACTGTACATAAAGCCATGACTACATGGAAATCTATTCCACATCAGGTAACTGATACAAGCAGTAGAATCAGTCTTAAAAAGCAGGTAAAAAATGACCTTATGGAACAGCGGAGACTGTGAAGAGACACACACAAAGGCGCAAACACATGATAACATAGGCACTTTACACAAGTACATGGATTTTGCGTTGTAGATACAGTGCCTTGCGAAAGTATTCGGCCCCCTTGAACTTTGCGACCTTTTGCCACATTTCAGGCTTCAAACATAAAGATATAAAACTGTATTTTTTTTTGAAGAATCAACAACAAGTGGGACACAATCATGAAGTGGAACGACATTTATTGGATATTTCAAACTTTTTTAACAAATCAAAAACTGAAAAATTGGGCGTGCAAAATTATTCAGCCCCTTTACTTTCAGTGCAGCAAACTCTCTCCAGAAGTTCAGTGAGGATCTCTGAATGATCCAATGTTGACCTAAATGACTAATGATGATAAATACAATCCACCTGTGTATAATCAAGTCTCCGTATAAATGCACCTGCACTGTGATAGTCTCAGAGGTCCGTTAAAAGCGCAGAGAGCATCATGAAGAACAAGGAACACACCAGGCAGGTCCGAGATACTGTTGTGAAGAAGTTTAAAGCCGGATTTGGATACAAAAAGATTTCCTAAGCTTTAAACATCCCAAGGAGCACTGTGCAAGCGATAATATTGAAATGGAAGGAGTATGAGACCACTGCAAATCTACCAAGACCTGGCCGTCCCTCTAAACTTTCAGCTCATACAAGGAGAAGACTGATCAGAGATGCAGCCAAGAGGCCCATGATCACTCTGGATGAACTGCAGAGATCTACAGCTGAGGTGGGAGACTCTGTCCATAGGACAACAATCAGTCGTATATTGCACAAATCTGGCCTTTATGGAAGAGTGGCAAGAAGAAAGCCATTTCTTAAAGATATCCATAAAAAGTGTTGTTTAAAGTTTGCCACAAGCCACCTGGGAGACACACCAAACATGTGGAAGAAGGTGCTCTGGTCAGATGAAACCAAAATGTAACTTTTTGGCAACAATGTATAACGTTATGTTTGGCGTAAAAGCAACACAGCTGAACACACCATCCCCACTGTTGCTTTTCTTCAGCAGGGACAGGGAAGATGGTTAAAATTGATGGGAAGATGGATGGAGCCAAATACAGGACCATTCTGGAAGAAAACCTGATGGAGTCTGCAAAAGACCTGAGACTGGGACGGAGATTTGTCTTCCAACAAGACAATGATCCAAAACATAAAGCAAAATCTACAATGGAATGGTTCAAAAATAAACATATCCAGGTGTTAGAATGGCCAAGTCAAAGTCCAGACCTGAATCCAATCGAGAATCTGTGGAAAGAACTGAAAACTGCTGTTCACAAATGCTCTCCATCCAACCTCACTGAGCTCGAGCTGTTTTGCAAGGAGGAATGGGAAAAAATGTCAGTCTCTCGATGTGCAAAACTGATAGAGACATACCCCAAGCGACTTACAGCTGCAATCGCAGCAAAAGGTGGCGCTACAAAGTATTAACTTAAGGGGGCTGAATAATTTTGCACGCCCAATTTTTCAGTTTTTGATTTGTTAAAAAAGTTTTAAATATCCAATAAATGTCGTTCCACTTCATGATTGTGTCCCACTTGTTGTTGATTCTTCACAAAAAAATACAGTTTTATATCTTTATGTTTGAAGCCTGAAATAATGCAAAAGGTCGCAAAGTTCAAGGGGGCCGAATACTTTCGCAAGGCACTGTATGTAGTAGTGGAGTATGGGCCTGAGGCCAAGCACTTAGTGTTTTGTGAATTCTGCAATGAATGTATTGTAATGTTTTCAAAATTGTATAACTGCCTTAATTTTGCTGGACAACAGGAAGAGTAGCTGTTGCCTTGGCAGGAACTAAGGGGATCCATAATAAACCCCAGGAAGAGTAGCTGCTGCCTTGGCAGGAACTAATGGGGATCCATAATAAACCCCAGGAAGAGTAGCTGCTGCCTTGGCAGGAACTAATGGGGATCCATAATAAACCCCAGGAAGAGTAGCTGCTGCCTTGGCAGGAACTAATGGGGATCCATAATAAACCCCAGGAAGAGTAGCTGCTGCCTTGGCAGAAACTAATGGGGATCCATAATAAACCCCAGGAAGAGTAGCTGCTGCCTTGGCAGGAACTAATGGGGATCCATAATAAACCCCAGGAAGAGTAGCTGCTGCCTTGGCAGGAACTAATGGGGATCCATAATAAACCCCAGGAAGAGTAGCTGCTGCCTTGGCAGAAACTAATGGGGATCCATAATAAACCCCAGGAAGAGTAGCTGCTGCCTTGGCAGGAACTAATGGGGATCAATAATAAACCCCAAGAAGAGTAGCTGCTGCCTTGACAGGAACTAATGGGGATCCATAATAAACCCCAGGAAGAGTAGCTGCTGCCTTGGCAGGAACTAATGGGGATCCATAATAAACCCCAGGAAGAGTAGCTGCTGCCTTGGCAGGAACTTATGGGGATCCATAATAAACCCCAGGAAGAGTAGCTGCTGCCTTGGCAGGAACTAATGAGGATCCATAATAAACCCCAGGAAGAGTAGCTGCTGCCTTGGAAGGAACTAATGGGGATCCATAATAAACCCCAAGAAGAGTAGCTGCTGCCTTGACAGGAACTAATGGGGATCCATAATAAACCCCAGGAAGAGTAGCTGCTGCCTTGGCAGGAACTAATGGGGATCCATAATAATCCCCAGGAAGAGTAGCTGCTGCCTTGGCAGGAACTAATGGGGATCAATAATAAACCCCAAGAAGAGTAGCTGCTGCCTTGACAGGAACTAATGGGGATCCATAATAAACCCCAGGAAGAGTAGCTGCTGCCTTGGCAGGAACTTATGGGGATCCATAATAAACCCCAGGAAGAGTAGCTGCTGCCTTGGCAGGAACTAATTGGGATCCATAATAAACCCCAGGAGGAGTAGCTGCTGCCTTGGCAGGAACTAATGAGGATCCATAATAAACCCCAGGAAGAGTAGCTGCTGCCTTGGCAGGAACTAATGGGGATCCATAATAAACCCCAGGAAGAGTAGCTGCTGCCTTGACAGGAACTAATGGGGATCCATAATAAACCCCAGGAAGAGTAGCTGCTGCCTTGTCAGGAACTAATGGGGATCCATAATAAATACAAATACAAATTAAAATACTGCAGCGACACGCCATCCCATCTGGTTTGCGTTTAGTGGGGCTGCATCAGATGACCTGACCTCAACCCAATTGAGATGGTTTGGATACTGTTAGATACTGCATCACTGGAGCCTAAGCATTTCGCTACACTCGCAATAACATCTGCTAACCATGTGTATGTGACCAATACAATTTGATTTGATTTGATGAGTTGGACTGCAGAGTTAAGGAAAATCAGCCAACAAGTGCTCAGCATATGTGGGAACTCCTTCAAGACTGTTGGAAAAGCATTCCTCATGAAGCTGGTTGAGAGAATGCCAAGAGTGAGCAAAGCTGTCATCAATGCAAAGGGTGGCTACTTTGAAGAATCACAAATATTAAATATATTTAGAATTGTTAAAAAAAAGATTACTACATGATCCCATAGTTCACTACATTATTTCATAGTTTTGATGTCTTCACTATTATTAAAAACCCTTGAATGAGTAGGTGTGTCCAAACTTTTGACTGGTACTGTATATGTACACAAAAGTATGTGGACACCGCTTTAAATTAGTGGATTCGGCTATTTCAGCCACACCCTTGCTGAAAGGTGTATAAAATTGAGCACACCGCCATGCAATCTCCATAGACAAACATTGGCAGTAGAATAGCCTTTCTGAAGAGCTCAGTGTCTTTCAACGTGGCACTGTCATAGGATGCCCCCTTTCCAAAAAGTCAGTTCGTCAAATTTCTACCCTGTTAGAGGTATCCTGGTCAACTGTAAGTGATGTTATTGTGAATTGACTTATTTCAAAAAGTATATATTTAACATTTATTTAACTAGGCAAGTCAGTAAGAACAAATTCTTATTCACAATAACGGCCTACCCCGGCCAAACCCTCCCCGAACCCAGACGACGCTGGGCCAATTGTGCGCCGCTCTATGGGACTCCAAATCATGGCCGGGGTTGTGATACAGCCTAGAATCGAACCCGGGTTTGTAGTGACACCTCTAGCACTGCAATGCAGTGCCTTAGACCGCTGCAACACTCAGAATCAGTAGAAGTGGAAACGTCTAGGAGCAACACCAGCTCAGCCGCGAAGTGGTAGGCCACACAAGCTCATAGAACTGGACCGCTGAAGTGCGGTCCATTTTCTTGTATGTTCATTTTATGAATTGAATCAAATTAAACCCACAGACATGTTCTACCTTCAAACTAAACCCACAGACATGTTCTACCTTCAGAATAAACCATCAGACATGTTCTACCTTCGGATTAAACCATCAGACATGTTCTACCTTCAAACTAAACCCACAGACATGTTCTACCTTCGGATTAAACACACAGACATGTTCTACCTTCGGATTAAACCCACAGACATGTTCTACCTTCGGATTAAACCCACATACATGTTCTACCTTCGTATTAAACCCACAGACATGTTCTACCTTCAAACTAAACCCACAGACATGTTCTACCTTCAGAATAAACCATCAGACATGTTCTACCTTCGGATTAAACCATCAGACATGTTCTACCTTCAGATTAAACCCACAGACATGTTCTACCTTCGGATTAAACCATCAGACATGTTCTACCTTCAGATTAAACCCACAGACATGTTCTACCTTCAGATTAAACCCACAGACATGTTCTACCTTCGGATTAAACCCACAGACATGTTCTAACTTCAGATTAAACCCACAGACATGTTTTACCTTCAGATTAAACCCACAGACATGTTCTACCTTCAGATTAAACACACAGACATGTTCTACCTTCGGATTAAACCCACAGACATGTTCTACCTTCAGATTAAACACACAGACATGTTCTACCTTCGGATTAAACCCACAGACATGTTCTACCTTCAGATTAAACCCACAGACATGTTTTACCTTCAGATTAAACTCACAGACATGTTTTACCTTCAGATTAAACTCCCAGACATGTTTTACCTTCGGATTAAACCCACAGACATGTTCTACCTTCAGATTAAACCATCAGACATGTTTTACCTTCAGATTAAACCCACAGACATGTTCTACCTTCAGATTAAACCCACAGACATGTTTTACCTTCAGATTAAACCCACAGACATGTTTTGCCTTCAGATTAAACCCAGAGACATGTTCTACCTTCGGATTAAACCCACAGACATGTTCTAACTTCAGATTAAACCCACAGACATGTTTTACCTTCAGATTAAACCCACAGACATGTTCTACCTTCAGATTAAACACACAGACATGTTCTACCTTCGGATTAAACCCACAGACATGTTCTACCTTCAGATTAAACACACAGACATGTTCTACCTTCGGATTAAACCCACAGACATGTTCTACCTTCAGATTAAACCCACAGACATGTTTTACTTTCAGATTAAACTCACAGACATGTTTTACCTTCAGATTAAACTCCCAGACATGTTTTACCTTCGGATTAAACCCACAGACATGTTCTACCTTCAGATTAAACCATCAGACATGTTTTACCTTCAGATTAAACCCACAGACATGTTCTACCTTCAGATTAAACCCACAGACATGTTTTACCTTCAGATTAAACCCACAGACATGTTTTGCCTTCAGATTAAACCCAGAGACATGTTCTACCTTCAGATTAAACTCCCAGACATGTTTTACCTTCGGATTAAACTCGCAGACATGTTAAACCTTCGGAATAAACCCACAGACATGTTCTACCTTCAAATTAAACCCACAGACATGTTCTACCTTCAGATTAAACACACAGACATGTTTTACCTTCAGATTAAACCCACAGACATGTTCTACCTTCAGGTTCAACCATCAGACATGTTCTACCTTCAGATTAAACCCACAGACATGTTCTACCTTCGGATTAAACCCACAGACATGTTCTACCTTCAGATTAAACCCACAGACATGTTTTACCTTCAGATTAAACTCACAGACATGTTTTACCTTCAGATTAAACTCCCAGTCATGTTTTACCTTCGGATTAAACCCACAGACATGTTCTACCTTCAGATTAAACCATCAGACATGTTTTACCTTCGGATTAAACCCACAGACATGTTCTACCTTCGGATTAAACCCACAGACATGTTCTACCTTCAGATTAAACCATCAGACATGTTTTACCTTCAGATTAAACCCACAGACATGTTCTACCTTCAGATTAAACCCACAGACATGTTTTACCTTCGGATTAAACTCGCAGACATGTTTTACCTTCGGAATAAACCCACAGACATGTTCTACCTTCGGATTAAACCCACAGACATGTTCTACCTTCAGATTAAACTCACAGACATGTTTTACCTTCAGATTAAACTCACAAACATGTTCTACCTTCGGATTAAACCCACAGACATGTTCTACCTTCAGATTAAACTCACAGACATGTTTTACCTTCAGACTAAACCCACAGACATGTTCTACCTTCGGATTAAACCCACAGACATGTTCTACCTTCAGATTAAACTCACAGACAAGTTCTACCTTCGGATTAAACCCACATACATGTTCTACCTTCAGATTAAACTCACAGACATGTTTTACCTTCGGATTCAACCCACAGACATGTTCTACCTTCAGATTAAACTCACAAACATGTTCTACCTTCGGATTAAACCCACAGACATGTTCTACCTTCAGATTAAACTCACAGACATGTTTTACCTTCAGATTAAACCCACAGACATGTTCTACCTTCGGATTAAACCCACAGACATGTTCTACCTTCAGATTAAACTCACAGACAAGTTCTACCTTCAGATTAAACCCACAGACATGTTCTACCTTCAGATTAAACCCACAGACATGTTTTACCTTCAGATTAAACCCACAGACATGTTCTACCTTCGGATTAAACCCACAGACATGTTCTACCTTCAGATTAAACTCACAGACATGTTTTACCTTCAGATTAAACCCACAGACATGTTTTACCTTCGGATTAAACCCACAGACATGTTCTACCTTCAGATTAAACTCACAGACAAGTTCTACCTTCAGATTAAACTCACAGACATGTTTTACCTTCGGATTAAACCCACAGACATGTTCTACCTTCAGATTAAACCCACAGACATGTTCTACCTTCAAACTAAACCCACAGACATGTTTTACCTTCGGATTGAACCCACAGACATGTTCTACCTTCAGATTATACTCACAGACATGTTTTACCTTCGGATTAAACCCACAGACATGTCCTACCTTCAGATTAAACCCACAGACATGTTTTACCTTCAAACTAAACCCACAGACATGTTCTACCTTCAGATTAAACTCACAGACATGTTTTACCTTCGGATTAAACCCACAGACATGTTCTACCTTCGGATTAAACCCACAGACATGTTCTACCTTCAGATTAAACTCACAGACATGTTTTACCTTCGGATTAAACCATCAGACATGTTCTACATCTTCAGGCTAAACATATCCTAGCCGATATGCGTCAGTGTAAAAAACAAGGCCTCCTAATAGATGATGCAACACGGCGTGCTGACAGCATCAACGCCTCAACATAAGAGCTCACCAGGTGGAAGGAAACTATTCTCAGTTGGTCTACCCAGACAGAATAGATAGGCTGTCTTTTAGTCTAGAGAGAAGAGGACAGAGTAGCCCTACTGGAGTTGTGAGCCTTACTAGAGATTTAGGCCTTCTTTAGATGCTAGATCTTTGAGAACATAAACGTCTCCTTATGGAACATTCTACCGAGGTAGGCCTTCAAATGACAATTCACTGTGACATCGGCGACACTGCTTCTTCCTCCATTGAAAGTATTGTGATTTTAAAACGCTGCAATCTGAGATTTGCATCAGCGCGTGCGGGGCCAAGCATTCTGTTTTCCACCCACTATAATACATCGTGTTAAATAACATGCAGAAGACAGTTGAATAGAATTCAATAGAATAAGATGAGGACGTGTCACGGGTTATTATTGTGGGTTTCTCAGCACCATTAATACATTTGCATATGAATCAAGAGGAACTGCCCCTCCATACCTTCATGCTCTGCTCAAGCCCTACACTCCAACCCTACACAGTTCCCTTGCGGAACAACAGGTGAGTTCCACTCAGCCCAGTCTCTTCTCTGTCCTGGGACCCCAACGGTGGAACCATCTTCCCCCTGACGCAAGGACAGCAGAGTCGCTGCCCATCTTCAGAAAACATCTGAAACTCTACAGTACCTCTTCCACCACACAAAAAAGCCTTTTGTGAACTAACACTAATTAAAGTACGACCCACACTATCACCATGTTAACAGCTCTAACCTTTTTGGCTGATAGCAACTTTATTGAGGAAAAATGTTTTATGACTGAGATATATGGTTGTCCCACCTAGCCATCTTATTTGAATGCACTACCTGGAAGTCTCTCTGGATAAGAGTGCCTGGTAAACTCTCTGATCAACTCTGATCAGCCATCTGAGAGCCAATTACCCTCTATTCAACTCAGAGCCATCTGAGAGCCAATCACCCTCTATTCAACTCAGAGCCATCTGAGAGCCAATCACCCTCTATTCAACTAAGAGCCGGGGTTAATCACCCTCTATTCAACTCAGAGCCAATCACCCTCTATTCAACTCAGAGCCAATCACCCTCTATTCAACTAAGAGCCGGGGTTAATCACCCTCTATTCAACTCAGAGCCGGGGTTAATCACCCTCTATTCAACTCAGAGCCGGGGTTAATCACCCTCTATTCAACTCAGAGCCGGGGTTAATCACCCTCTATTCAACTCAGAGCCGGGATTAATCACCCTCTATTCGACTAAGAGCCAATCACCCTCTATTCAACTCAGAGCCGGGGTTAATCACCCTCTATTCAACTCAGAGCCGGGGTTAATCACCCTCTATTCAACTCAGAGTCGGGGTTAATCACCCTCTATTCAACTCAGAGTCGGGGTTAATCACCCTCTATTCAACTAAGAGCCGGGGTTAATCACCCTCTATTCAACTCAGAGTCGGGGTTAATCACCCTCTATTCAACTCAGAGCCGGGGTTAATCACCCTCTATTCAACTCAGAGCCGGGGTTAATCACCCTCTATTCAACTCAGAGCCAATCACCCTCTATTCAACTCAGAGCCGGGGTTAATCACCCTCTATTCAACTAAGAGCCAATCACCCTCTATTCAACTCAGAGCCGGGGTTAATCACCCTCTATTCAACTCAGAGCCGGGGTTAATCACCCTCTATTCAACTCAGAGTCGGGGTTAATCACCCTCTATTCAACTCAGAGCCGGGGTTAATCACCCTCTATTCAACTCAGAGCCGGGGTTAATCACCCTCTATTCAACTCAGAGCCGGGGTTAATCACCCTCTATTCAACTCAGAGCCTGGGTTAATCACCCTCTATTCAACTAAGAGCCGGGGTTAATCTCCCTCTATTCAACTCAGAGCCAATCACCCTCTATTCAACTCAGAGCCAATCACCCTCTATTCAACTCAGAGCCGGGGTTAATCCCCCTCTATTCAACTCAGAGTCGGGGTTAATCGCCCTCTATTCAACTAAGAGCCAATCACCCTCCATTCAACTCAGAGTCGGGGTTAATCACCCTCTATTCAACTCAGAGCCGGGGTTAATCACCCTCTATTCAACTCAGAGCCGGGGTTAATCACCCTCTATTCAACTCAGAGCCGGGGTTAATCACCCTCTATTCAACTCAGAGCCTGGGTTAATCACCCTCTATTCAACTAAGAGCCGGGGTTAATCTCCCTCTATTCAACTCAGAGCCAATCACCCTCTATTCAACTCAGAGCCAATCACCCTCTATTCAACTCAGAGCCGGGGTTAATCCCCCTCTATTCAACTCAGAGTCGGGGTTAATCGCCCTCTATTCAACTAAGAGCCAATCACCCTCTATTCAACTCAGAGTCGGGGTTAATCACCCTCTATTCAACTAAGAGCCAATCGCCCTCTATTCAACTAAGAGCCAATCACCCTCTATTCAACTCAGAGCCAATCACCCTCTATTCAACTCAGAGCCAATCACCCTCTATTCAACTCAGAGCCAATCACCCTCTATTCAACTCAGAGCCAATCACCCTCTATTCAACTCAGAGCCAATCACCCTCTATTCAACTCAGAGCCAATCACCCTCTATTCAACTCAGAGCCAATCACCCTCTATTCAACTCAGAGTCGGGCTTAATCACCCTCTATTCAACTAAGAGCCAATCGCCCTCTATTCAACTCAGAGCCAATCCCCCTCTATTCAACTCAGAGCCGGGGTTAATCACCCTCTATTCAACTCAGAGCCAATCACCCTCTATTCAACTCAGAGCCGGGGTTAATCACCCTCTATTCAAATCAGAGCCAATCACCCTCTATTCAACTCAGAGCCAATCCCCCTCTATTCAACTCAGAGCCGGGGTTAATCACCCTCTATTCAACTCAGAGTCGGTGTTAATCACCCTCTATTCAACTCAGAGCCGGGGTTAATCACCCTCTATTCAACTCAGAGCCTGGGTTAATCACCCTCTATTCAACTCAGAGCCGGGGTTAATCACCCTCTATTCAACTCAGAGCCGGGGTTAATCACCCTCTATTCAACTCAGAGCCGGGGTTAATCACCCTCTATTCAACTCAGAGCCGGGGTTAATCACCCTCTATTCAACTCAGAGCCGGGGTTAATCACCCTCTATTCAACTCAGAGTCGGGGTTAATCCCCCTCTATTCAACTCAGAGCCGGGGTTAATCACCCTCTATTCAACTCAGAGTCGGGGTTAATCACCCTCTATTCAACTCAGAGCCGGGGTTAATCACCCTCTATTCAACTCAGAGCCGGGGTTAATCACCCTCTATTCAACTCAGAGCCGGGGTTAATCACCCTCTATTCAACTCAGAGCCGGGGTTAATCACCCTCTATTCAACTCAGAGTCGGGGTTAATCCCCCTCTATTCAACTCAGAGCCGGGGTTAATCACCCTCTATTCAACTCAGAGTCGGGGTTAATCACCCTCTATTCAACTCAGAGCCGGGGTTAATCACCCTCTATTCAACTCAGAGCCGGGGTTAATCACCCTCTATTCAACTCAGAGCCGGGGTTAATCACCCTCTATTCAACTCAGAGCCGGGGTTAATCACCCTCTATTCAACTCAGAGTCGGGGTTAATCACCCTCTATTCAAATCAGAGTCGGGGTTAATCACCCTCTATTCAACTCAGAGACAATCACCCTCTATTCAACTCAGAGACAATCACCCTCTATTCAACTCAGAGACAATCACCCTCTATTCAACTCAGAGACAATCACCCTCTATTCAACTCAGAGCCAATCACCCTCTATTCAACTCAGAGACAATCACCCTCTATTCAACTCAGAGCCAATCACCCTCTATTCAACTAAGAACCAATCACCCTCTATTCACTATGTGTGTGTGTGGCGGAGGGAGATGGTGGCTGACAGATGGGAGGGGTGCCTGACAGATGGGAGGCGTGGCTGACAGATGGGAGGGGTGACTGACAGATGGGAGGCGTGGCTGACAGATGGGAGGGGTGACTGACAGATGGGAGGGGTGACTGACAGATGGGAGGGGTGACTGACAGATGGGAGGGGTGGCTGACAGATTGGAGGGGTGGCTGACAGATGGGAGGGGCAGCTGACAGATGGGGGGGTGACTGACAGATGGGAGGGGTGGCTGACAGATGGGAAGGGTGGCTGACAGATGGGAGGGGTGGCTGACAGATGGGAGGGAGGGGTGGCTGACAGATGGGAGGGGTAGCTGACAGATGGGAGGCGTGGCTGACAGATGGGAGGCGTGGCTGACAGATGGGATGGCTGGCTGACAGATGGGAGGGGTGGCTGACAGATGGGAGGGGTGGCTGACAGATGGGTAAGGTGGCTGACAGATGGGAGGTGTGGCTGACAGATGGGAGGGGTGGCTGACAGATGGGAGGCGTGGCTGACAGATGGGATGGCTGGCTGACAGATGGGAGGGGTGGCTGACAGATGGGAGGGGTGGCTGACAGATGGGTAAGGTGGCTGACAGATGGGAGGTGTGGCTGACAGATGGGAGGGGTGGCTGACAGATGGGAGGGGTAGCTGACAGATGGGAGGGGTAGCTGACAGATGGGAGGGGTGGCTGACAGATGGGAGGGGTAGCTGACAGATGGGAAGGGTGGCTGACAGATGGGAGGGGTGGCTGACATATGGGAGGGGTAGCTGACAGATGGGAGGGGTGGCTGACAGATGGGAAGGGTGGCTGACAGATGGGAGGGGTGGCTGACATATGGGAGGGGTAGCTGACAGATGGGAGGGGTGGCTGACAGATGGGAAGGGTGGCTGACAGATGGGATTGGTGGCTGACATATTGGGGGGTGGCTGACAGATGGGAGGCGTGGCTGACAGATGGAAGGCGTGGCTAACAGATGGGACAGGTGGCTGACAGATGGGAAGGGTAGCTGACAGATGGGAGGGGTAGCTGACAGATGGGAGGGGTGGCTGACAGATGGGAAGGGTTGCTGACAGATGGGAGGGGTAGCTGACAGATGGGAAGGGTGGCTGACAGATCGGAGGGGTGGCTGACAGATGGGAAGGGTGGCTGACAGATGGGAGGGGTGGCTGACAGATGGGAGGGGTGGATGACAGATGGGAGGGGTGGCTGACAGATGGGAGGGGTGGCTGACAGATGGGAGGGGTGGCTGACAGATGGGAGGGGTAACTGACAGATGGGAAGGGTGGCTGACAGATGGGAGGGGTGGCTGACAGATGGGAGGGGTGGCTGACAGATGGGAAGGGTGGCTGACAGATGGGAAGGGTGGCTGACAGATGGGAGGGGTGGCTGACATATGGGAGGGGTGGCTGACAGATGGGAGGGGTGGCTGACAGATGGGAGGGGAGTCGGAGACGGCCTGAGACAAAAAGCGGATGAAAATTGAAGGGAATGGAGCAGTGGAGCTGAACTACATGCGTCACGGCTGCTCCCTCCTGCGGCCCATCCACCGACGATCAGAGGAGAACGGAACTGCACCAGTCTTTCAGTCTTGGAGACACGTCATCAAATCACTGTAATTAATAAGCTATCAGACAGACTCACTGTGCTTTTTCCCGCTTCTCCTGAACACGTAATCAAATCACCTTAATTAATAAGCTATCAGACAGACTCACTGTGCCTTTTCCCCCTTCTCCTGAACACGTCATCAAATCACCTTAATTAATAAGCTATCAGACAGACTCACTGTGCCTTTTCCCCCTTCTCCTGAACACGTCATCAAATCACCTTAATTAATAAGCTATCAGACAGACTCACTGTGCTTTTTCCCGCTTCTCCTGAACACGTAATCAAATCACCTTAATTAATAAGCTATCAGACAGACTCACTGTGCCTTTTCCCCCTTCTCCTGAACACGTCATCAAATCACCTTAATTAATAAGCTATCAGACAGACTCACTGTGCCTTTTCCCGCTTCTCCTGAACATAATGCTGCTGTCTGGGCAGGAGGGGAACTAATTTAACCAACCTACAACATCTCAGTCAGAAAATGTCTGCTGCCACTCTCTTTCCACAGACACAATGTTCTCCCTTCATTGAGGTAAAGTACAATTTCATTCATGCCATTTCCATTCATTCATCAGCATGCGGGCCAGCAGACCCATCTCCACATGGACATTCCTATCAATGGAGCTGACGTCAGTCATGCCACGTCACTTCAACAGGAAGGTGGTATATAAAGGAAAGTTGCGCTGGCCGTGGTGCTGAAAACTACCCACGACGCGCAGATGCAACATCTAGTGTTTGTGACAGTTGTTCCTTGAGAAACAAACACATCACAAGACTTATAAACCCAAATAAAACACCAATATCACATTTCCAGGTAGTTTGTGATAGTCTAGTCCACCGGGAGAAGAGTTGAAACTGTTTATGAATGATTTATGAGGTGAAAGCTTAGAGACTACCTGAGTCACGAGATACAGCACTTCTCCCTTGCGGAACAACAGGTGAGTTACAGCATCTTTCTCTCTCTTTCTTTGTCTTGGTTTCTCTGCTTGCTCCCACCGTGGACTCAGTAATGCTTGGATATCGGATAATTAGTGTTCATATTTTAACTAAACTCTCTGAAGAATGAACAAGTCATAAATTAAAGGGAACGTTCTACGTTTGGAATCTAGAACAATGTTTTGGTTGATGAATGAAGAAAAGCAGTTTACAGAACATAGTGACTGTCTAAAGATGAAGTGAGGTAGAGAGCTTGCAGGGATTTTTTGTTGGAAGTAGCTATATGATATTGTGGTTTAAACATCTATTCGGGAGTCCCATAGGGCGACGCACCCAGCGTCGTCCGGGTTACGGGAGGGTTTAGCCGGGGTAGGCCGTCATTGTAAATAAGAATTTGTTCTTAACTGACTTGCCTAGTTAAATAGAGGTTAAAGGAAGGTTGAGTTATTTACTGTCTGTTTGTCTCCTGCTGTGTGATGCTAGACGGAACACCTGGTTAGGCTGAAGGATTGAAGGCTAAAGGTTAGGATTAGGTTAGGATTAGGTTAGGATATGATTAAATTGGGGTTAAAGACATTCAGGTTAATTTGGGTTGTTGTGAACTCTATTCTGTCCAAATTGTCATAGCATGAAGACACAGAGGTGCATATTAAACCACATAAATAACACATTTAGTCTATTTTATCGTTTGTCACCATTTTGCCTACCTTATAAATACATCTGATGTGCTGTATATGTCTTGGATATAAAGGTTAGAAGTCTGCTTTCTTCACCTTGGATTTAAAGGTCAGAAGGCTGCTTTCTTCACCTTGGATTTAAAGGTTAGAAGTCTGCTTTCTTCACCTTGGATATAAAGGTTAGAAGGCTGCTTTCTTCGCCTCGATCTACAGCTAAACTTGACATCAGGAAAGACGACATTTCACACATCCGGAACAGTATTTCTGAACATTCTACATACCATTTGACCTCAGGCGGAGACCTGATCATGAGGTGTCTTAACGAACTCGGTTGTGAATGGTTGAATGGAACCAGAGAAGGTGGGTTAACGTTATCAGCGTGGCTGTCCTTGTGTGCAGTCGGGGGGGGGGGGGGGGGGGGGCAGACGAACTCGGGCTGGTGTCCATATGGGAGTATGGGAAGGCAGTGGGTGTGTTCTTGGCTTGGTAGCTGAGGTGAGCATGGTGCTTTAGCTCCAGGGCATATGGGAGAATATGTCCATGCTATTTAGATACCATTTTTTTCCTCCCAAAATGTATGCGTTTTAAACACATACATGGTTACAAATAGAGCTTTTAGCCAGTGGATACTTGTGGTTTCCCCACACCTAACTAACCTCTGTCTCGCACCGTACCAGAACCAATAGTGCGCAAAGTGTTGATGTAAAGGCTACTTCTGTAACGTGTGTTAGACATCTCCTGTGGAATGTTGTCTCAGGTAAATAAAATGATGTCTTATTTGACTCAGCAGAAAACAGTCAACCATTTAACAGTCCTTCAGTCAGAGTGAATGGTGGGTGTATTTAACAGTCCTTCAGTCAGAGTGAATGGTGGGTGTATTTAATTAACAGTCCTTCAGTCAGAGTGAATGGTGGGTGTATTTAACAGTCCTTCAGTCAGAGTGAATTGTGGGTGCTTGTATTTGTCCTATTTCATACACGCGCACACGTGTATTAATAGACATGTTAAAATTGGAAAAGTGTTTTTATCCCAACTCTCATGGCCACGGTCTGCCATTATCAACAGCTACCCTTGAGCAATTGAGATTAAGTGCACATCAACAGATTTGTTACCGTGGGGATTTGAACTAGCGATCTTTCTCTACACTCTTTATACTCTTAACTACAATATATCTCTATACAATATATATCTCTATACTCTTAACTACAACATATATCTCAACTCTTTACACCGTTCTTATGGCTGGGGGCAGTATTGAGTAGCTTGGATGAATAAGGTGCCCAGAGGTGCCCAGAGTCAACGGCTCCTCAGTCCCAGTTGCTAATATATATGCATATTATTAGTACATTTGGATAGAAAACACTCTGCAGTTTCTAAAACTGTTTGAATTATGTATGTGAGTATAACATAACTCATATGGCAGGCAAAAACTTGAGAAGAAATCCAAACAGGAAGTGGGAAATCTGAGGTTGGTCGATTTTCAACTCAGTCCCTATTGAATACACAGTGGGATATTGGTTATGTAAACTTTTGTTATTGACCAAATACTTATTTTCCACCATAATTTTTAAATAAATTCATAAAAAATCCTACAATGTGATTTTCTGGATTTTTTTTCTAATTTTGTCTGTCATAGTTGAAGTGTACCTATGATGAAAATTACAGGCCTCTCTCATCTTGCACAATTGGTGGCTGACTAAATACTTTTTTGCCCCACTGTATCTCTACACAATTTATACTATTAACTGCAATACATATCTATACTCCTTGACCTCTTAATTACAATATATCTCTATACTCTTTATACACTTAACTACAATATATTTGAATAATCTTAAATCAATATTCTATACTCTTTATACTCTTAACTACAATATATCTCTATACTGTTTATATTCGTATCTAAAATATATCTCTATACCATTAACTCCAATATATTTCTATGCTCTTTATACTCCTAATTATACTACTACTACTAAGCTTTATTGAATTGTTCTAAGAAGGTCATACCAAGGATCCTTTTCTTTTTGATTTATAATTTTAAGACACCTTCAAGTCAAAAAATATATAACAAATTATTTGATGAAAAATGATTTTGGGCCCTACTGCCATACATTATATTTATTACATGAAACACCTGATATTCCACAAATCAAATCAAAATGAACTTTGTTCTGAAGTGTCCTATTTCTGAGAGGTATCAGTTCAGGAAATGTTTTTAATACATTCATTTCAATCAAATGTATTTATAAATCCCTTTTAACATCAGCCGATGTCACAAAGTGCTATACAGAAACCCAGCATTAAAACCACAAACAGCAAGCAATGCAGATGTAGAAGCACGGTGGCTAGAAAAACTCCCTAGAAAGGAAAACATCTAGGAAGAAACCTAGGCTCTGAGGGCTGGCCAGTCTTCTTCTGGTTGTTCGGGTGGAGATTATAAGAGTACATGGCTATTTAAGGCCATATTTTTCTTCAAGATATTCAGTGGTTGTCGAGGGTGGAACAGGTCAGAACCTCAGGAGAAAATGTCAGTTGGCTTTTCTAGCCGATCATTCAGAGGTCCAGACAGCAGTAGAGAGACAGTCGAAAACAGCAGGTCTGGGACAAAATAGCACGTTCGGTGAATAGGTCAGGGTTCCCTAGCCACAGGCAGAAGAGTTGAAACTGGAGCAGCAGCACGACCAGGTGGACGGTGGACAGCCAGGAGTCATCAGGCCAGGTAATCCTGAGGCATGATCCTACGGCTCATGTCCTCTGGGATGGGAGGGAGAGTGAGAGAATTAGAGGGAGCATACTTAAATTCACACAGGACACCAGATAGGAGAATTACACCAGATATAACAGACTGACCCTACCCCACAGCACATAAACTATTGGAGCCTAGATACTGGAGGCTGATACAGAGGGGGTCGGGGGACACTGTGCCCCTGTCCGATGATATCCCTGGACAGGGCCAACCAGGAAGGATATAACCCTGTCTGGTTGGCCCCCACACCATTAGAGGTATATCTACAGACCACCAATTTACTACCCTGAGACAAGGCTGATACAGCCCACAAAGTACTCCTCCACTGCATGAGCCCGAGGTGGCACAAAACTGGACAGGAAGATCACGTCAGTGACTCAACCAACTCAAGTGACGCACCCCTCCTAGGGACGGCATGGAAGAGCACCAGTAAGCCAGTGACTCAGCCCCTGTAATAGGGTTAGAGGCAGAGAATCCCAGTGGAGAGAGGGGTGCCGGCCAGGCAGAGACAGCAAGGGCAGTTTATCGCTCCAGTGCCTTGCCGTTCAACTTCGCACCCCTGGAACAGACTACACTTAATCATAGACCTACTGAAGAAATGAGTCTTCAGGAAGAACTTAAAGTTTGAGAACGAGTGTGCGTCTCTCACATCGTAGGCAGATAATTTCATAAAAATGGAGCTCTATAGGAGAAAGCCCCGCCTCCAGCTGTTTGCTTAGACATTCTAGGGACAATAAGCAGACCTGCGACTTGCGACCATTGCGTACGTGTAGGTGTGTACGGCAGGACCAAATCGGAGATATAGGTAGCAGCAAGCACATGTAATGCTTTGTAGGTTAACAGTAAAACCTTAAAATCAGCCCTTACCTTTACAGGAAGCCAGTGTAGAGAGACTAGCACGGGAGTAATATTTTCCAATTTTTCGGTTCTAGTCAAAATTCTAGCAGCCGTGTTTAGCAATAACTGAAGGTTATTTAGTGCTGTATCCGGGTAGCCGGAAAGTGGAGCATTGCAGTAGTCTAACCTAGAAGTAACTAAAGCATAGATTAGCTTTTCTGCATCCTTTTTGGACAAAGAGTTTCAGATTTTTGCAATGTTACGAAGATGGAAAAAAAGCTGTCCTTTAAATATTCTTGATATGTTGGTCAAAAGAGAGATCAAGGTCCAGAGTAACGCCGAGGTCCTTCACAGTTATATTTGAGATGACTATTCAACCATCAAGATTAATTGTCAGATCCAACAGAATATCTCTTTGTTTCTTTGGACCTAGATCTAGCAACTCTGTTTTGTTTGAGTTTAAAAGTAAAAAATGTGCCACTATCCACGTCCTTATGTCTGAACCACAGGCTTCCAGGGAGGGCAATTTTATTGCTTCACCATGTTGTCTCTAACTTCTTGCACTTTGTGCTGTTGTCTCTTCCCAATAATGTATGTACCCTGTTTTGTGCTGCTACCATGTTGAGCTGCTGCCATGTTCTGTTGCTACCATGCTGTTGCCATGTGTTGCTGCCATGCTATGTTGTTGTCTTAGGTTTCTCTTTATGTATTGTGGTGTTGTCTCTCTTGTTGTGATGTGTATTTTGTCCTATATTTTTATTTAATTTATTTTCAATCCCAGCCCCTGTAACGGCTTTTTTCCTGGGAAGGAGAGGCGGACCAAAACGCAGCGTGGTTAGGGTTAAACATCTTTAATAAAGACGAATACTGAGAAACACTACAAATATACAAAACAATAAATGTGAAAACCGAAACAGTCCTGTGTGGTGAAACAAACACAGACACGGAAATAATCACCCACAAAACCCAACACAAAACAGGCTACCTAAATATGGTTCCCAATCAGAGACAATGACTAACAACAGCCTCTGGCGGCTCCTGGCTGACAGACGGCTCTGGCCGCTCCTGGCTGACAGATGGCTCTGGCGGCTCCTGGGAGACAGACGGCTCTGGCGGCTCCTGGGTGATAGACGGCTCTGGCGGCTCCTGGCTGACAGACGGCTCTGGCGGATCCTGGTTGACTGACGGCTCTGGCGGATCCTGACTGACTGGCGGCTCTGGCAGATCCTGGCTGACTGGCGGCTCTGGCGGATCCTGGCTGATTGGCGGCTCTGGCGGATCCTGGCTGACTGGCGGCTCTGGAGGATCCTGGCTGACTGGCGGCTCTGGAGGATCCTGGCTGACTGCTGGCTCTGGCGGCTCCATGCTGACTGGCGGCTCTGGCGGTTCCATGCTGACTGGCGGCTCATTGCTGACTGGCGGCTCTGGCGGCTCCTTGCTGACTGGCGGCTCTGGCCAGATGGGAGACTCTGGCGGCTCTGGACAGACGGGAGACTCTGGCGGCTCTGGACAGACGGGAGACTCCGGTGGCTCTGGACAGACGGGAGGCTCTGGCGGCTCTGGACAGATGGGAGACTCCGGTGGCTCTGGACAGACGGGAGGCTCTGGCGGCTCTGGACAGATGGGAGATTCCGGTGGCTCTGGACAGACGGGAGGCTCCGGCGGCTCTGCTCTCTCTCTTCACACTCCCCCAATTCCTTGCTGACTGGAGGCTCTGGCAGCTCCATGCTGACTGGCGGCTCATGACAGACGGGAGACTCTGGCAGCTCTGGACAGACGGGAGGATCCGGCAACTCTGGACAGACGGGAGGCTCAGGCGGCGCTGGGCAGACGGGAGGCTCAGGCGGCGCTGGGCAGATGGGCAGCTCAGGAGGCGCTGGGCAGACGGGCAGCTCAGGCGGCGCTGGGCAGACGGGCAGCTCAGGCGGCGCTGGGTAGATGGGCAGATCAGGCGGCGCTGGGCAGACGGGCAGCTCAGGCGGCGCTGGGCAGACGGGCAGCTCAGGCGGCGCTGGGCAGACGGGAGACTCCGGCTGCGCTGGAGAGGAGGGAGGCTCTGCCAGCGCTGGACAGAGAAGCTCTGGCGCCTCAGGACTGAGGGGCTCTGGCGCCTCTGGACTAAGGGGCGGAAACTCTGGTAGCGCCGAACTGGCGGGAGCACCTGTATTGATGGGACGGAGAGACAGCCTGGTGCGGGATGCCGGCACTGGTGGTACCGGGCTGGGGACACGCACCTCAGGGCGAATGCCTTGCATACTACGGCAAATCAACTGCTCTCTCTCTCTTCACACTCCCCCAATTCTATTAACACCTCCTCGAGTGTCTCCTCATCTCCCATCCGTTCACTCTCCTCCATTCTGTCCAATAACGCCTCGACCCCCTCAGACTCATTCCTCAGCTTCGCCGATAGCTCGGATAACATCCATGGCTCCTTACGGTAAACAGGGGGAGTTGGCTCAGGTCTGACTCCTGACTCTGCCACACTCTCCCTGTGCCACCCCCCAATACATTTTTGGGGCTGCCTCTCGGGCTACCAGCCGCTCTGCCGTGCTAGCTCCTCATAATGCCGCCTCTCTGCTTTCGCTGCCTCCAGCTCGGCTTTGGGGCGGCAATATTCCCCTGGCTCTGTCCAGGGTCCTTTCCCATCTAGGATCTCCTCCCAAGTCCATTTTTCCAAATAGTGCAGCCTCTCCCACTGCTGCTGCTGCCTCTGTTGCTTCTCCTGCTGCTGCTTTTGCTGCTGTTGTTGCTCCTGCTGCTGCTACTTCTCCTGCTGCACCTGTTGCTTCTCCTGCTGCTGCTTTTGTTGCTGCCTCTGTTTACCACGCCGCTTGGTCCTTGGTTGGTGGGTGATTCTGTAACGGCTTTCTTCCTGGGAAGGAGAGGCGGACCCAAACACAGCGTGGTTAGGGTTAAACATCTTTAAGAAAGACGAATACCGAGAAACACTACAAATATACAAAACAATAAATGTGAAAACCGAAACAGTCCTGTGTGGTGAAACAAACACAGACACGGAAATAATCACCCACAAACCCCAACACAAAACAGGCTACCTAAATGTGGTTCCCAATCAGAGACAATGACTAACACCTGCCTCTGATTGAGAACCATATCAGGTCAAACACAGAAACAGACAAACTAGACACACAACATAGAATGCCCACCCAGCTCACGTCCTGACCAACAGTAAAACAAGGAAAACACACAAGAACTATGGTCAGAACGTGACAGCCCCCATCCCTGCAGGAGGCATTTTTCCTTTTGGTAGGCCATCATTGTAAATAAGAATGTATTCTTAACTGACTTGCCTAGTTAAATAAATGTTAAATAAAATAAACAAATAAAAAAATCAGATTTGAAATATGTGATTACATTATTGGAAAAATTGTGAAGAAGCAGAATAATAAAATAAGTGTGGGGAATAGCAGTAGTATTGTTGCTGACAAGCACAGTAATTGTTCTGTATTTTGCTTCGCTGAATAAAGTAAATAGCTGATAAAATCTCCTGAAGATAGGATTGTATACAGTACCAGTCAAAAGTTTGGACACACCTACTCATTCAAGGGTTTTTCTTTACTTTTACTATTTTCTACATTGTAGAATAACAGTGAAGACATCAAAACTATGAAATAACACATTTAAAATAATGTAGTAAGCAAAAAAAAACGCTTTAAAAAAAATCTAAATTTATTTTATATTTGAGATTCTTCAAAGTTGCCACATTTTGCCTTGATGACAGCTTTGCACACTCTTGGCATTTACTCAACCAGCTTCATGAGGTAGTCACCTGGAATGCACTCCAGTTTACAGTTGTGCCTTGTTAAAAGTTAATTTGTGGAATTTCTTTCCTTCTTAATGTCACGTTCGTCGTAACGAGGAGACCAAGACGCAGCGTGATATGAATACATTCTTCTTTAATGAAAACGAAGAACACAAACTATACAAAACAACAAAATGAACGTGAAGCGTAACGAGTGCTGTCATGCAATTAACCATAGACAATACAAAAACTACACATACAACCCTCGTCACACCCTGACCTAACCAAAATAATAAAGAAAGCAAAGATAACTAAGGTCAGGGCGTGACACTTAATGCATTTGAGCCAATCAGTTGTGTTGTAACAAGGTAGGGGTGATATACAGAAGATAGCCCTATTTGGTAAAAGACCAAGTCCATATTAAGGCAAGAACAGCTCAAATAAGCAAAGAGAAATTACAGTCCGTCATTACTTCAATACATGGTAAGTCAATCGGTAAAATGTCAAGAACTTTGAATATTTCTTCAAGTGCTGTGGCAAAAACAATCAAGAGCTATGATGAAACTGGCTCTCAGGAAGACCGCCACAGGAAAGGAAGACCCAGAGTTGCCTCTTCTGCAGATGATAGGTTCATTAGAGTTAACTACACATCAGATTGCAACACAAATAGACACATCTCAACATCAACTGTTCAGAGGAGACTTTGTGAATCAGGCCTTCATGGTCGAATTACTGCAATGAAACCACTACTAAAAGACACCAACAAGAAGAAGAGACTTGCTTGGGCCAAGAAACACGTGCAATGGACATTAGACAAGTGGAAATCGGTCCTTTGGTCTGATGAGTCCATATTGGAGATTTGTGAGTGTCTTTGTGTGGTTCCTACCATGAAGCATGGAGGAGGAGGAGGCGTGATGGTATGGGGGTGCTTGGCTGGTGACACTGTCAGTGATTTATTTAGAATTCAAGGCACACTTAACCAGCATGGCTACCACAGCATTCTGCAGTGATGTGCTTAGTGGGGCTATCATTTGTTTTTCAACAGGACAATGACCCAACACACCTCCAGGCTGTGTAAAGGCTATTTGACCAGGGAGAGTGATGTTGTACTGCATCAGATGACAAGTGCTCAGCATATGTGGGAACTCCTTCAAGACTGTTAGAAAAGCATTCCTCATGAAGCTGGTTGAGACAATGCCATGTGTGCAAAGCTGTCATCATTGCAAAGGACTTTGAAGAATCTAAACTATAAAATATGTTTTGATTGGTGTAACACTTTTTTTGGTTACTACATGATTTCATATGTGTTATTTCATAGCTTTGATGTCTTCACTATTAGTCTACAATGTAGAAAATAGTCAAAGTAAGAAAAACCCTTGAATGAGTAGGTGTATCCACACTAAGCAGATTGTTTTTCTTTACATTTCTCCCCCTCTGGAATCAAATTTACACTTTTGGGTTCACAATTTTTGACTAAAATGATTTTCATAGTTACAAATCACCCTACAAAACTACCCTGCTAAAACATACTGTAGGTCTGTCTGCTGCCTTTTCGTTTGTCACAGCCTAAATGCCAATCACCAAACGAGCAGACTACTGCAAGCGTGGATTAAATCGACTTTAGTACAAGGGTGTATTCTGCAATAGGGATGGGAGTAACAGCAACCTAGTTTAGCTGACAAACAGATGCTGTTCTCTCTCTCCATTCAGCTCCACGCTGATACTGAGGGGCGTTTCTTTATTAAAACACGCACCCAATCCCCTTGATCCGTTACATCACTAGACCAATCATATACTTCGATGTGCCCGCGGTTCACAGTGCCGTGGCAGGACAGGACAATAATAACAGGTTCCGCTCGTGACGTTAAACTGCAGGTCCAGATGCTCTGATTTCAAAATTATTTGGAGCACATTTGAGGAGTTAACACGCTGACTAGAGCAATTAGACAAATAAAATCAGCACTTTTCAATGCGATATAAGAGGTGACAGTAACTCAATCAATCAAATGACATTTATAAAGCATCAAAAAGAAAGGAGGACCAAGGCACTCTTCATATAATTAATTAAAATGGCTTTATTAGTATGTCATGCTCAATAGAAAGCTTTTTATGAAAGCTTTGTTTCTATTGAACATGCCATACTCATAAAGGCATTTTAATTAATTATATGAAGAGTGCCTTGGTCCTCCTTTCTTTTTGATGACCAATTCACCCCTTTTACCAAAGAGCCCCTTCTGTCTACCAAAATGTACTATTGTGTACCTTGGTTGCGCTTCCCTTCCTCCTCCTTCTACTTATTTATAAAGCACGTCTTACATCAGATGATGTCACAAAGTGCCCCAAACAGAAACCCAGCCTAAAACCCCAAACAGCAAGCAATGCAGATGTAGAAGCACAGCGGCTCGGAAAAACTCCCTAGAAAATCAGGAACCTAGGAAGAAACCTGAAGAGGAACTAGGTTCTGAGTGGTGACCAATCCTTTTCCGGCTGTGCTGGGGGGAGAGGAACTAGGCTCTGAGGGGTGACCAGTCCTCTTCCGGCTGTGCTGGGGGGAGAGGAACTAGGCTCTGAGGGGTGACCAGTCGTCTTCCGGCTGTGCTGGGGGGAGAGGAACTAGGCTCTGAGGGGTGACCAGTCCTCTTCCGGCTGTGCTGGGGGGAGAGGAACTAGGCTCTGAGGGGTGACCAGTCCTCTTCTGGCTGTGCTGGGGGGAGAGGAGCTAGGCTCTGAGGGGTGACCAGTCCTCTTCCGGCTGTGCTGGGGGGAGAGGAACTAGGCTCTGAGGGGTGACCAGTCCTCTTCCGGCTGTGCTTGGGGGAGAGGAACTAGGCTCTGAGGGGTGACCAGTCCTCTTCCGGCTATGCCAGGTGGAGAAGAGGGTCACATACATGTCTCACATACATGTCTCTCATCCATTCATCTATCCATCCATCCACCCACCCATTAATTCATTAATTAATTAATTCATTTATCCATCCTTCCATTCATCCATCCACCCACCCATTCATTCATTCACTCATGCATTCATCAATCCATCAATCCATTCATCCACCCATTCATTCATTCATCCATCCATCCATCCATCCTTCCATCCATCCATCCTTCCATCCATCCATTCATTTAATCAATAATCCATCAAACAATCAGTCAATCAATCCCTCCCTCCATCCATCCATGTATCGTTTTATAGAGAAGTGTAACACAGCTCAGATTATCAGCAATAGTATTATTAACAATACAGCATGAAAAACATAATCTATATAACAATCTCTGTCTATAATAATCTCTGTCTATAATAATCTCTGTCTGTAATAATCTCTGTCTGTAATAATCTCTGTCTATAATAATCTCTGTCCGTAATAATCTCTGTCTGTAATAATCTCTGTCTATAATAATCTCTGTCTATAATAATCTCTGTCTGTAATAATCTCTGTCTATAATAATCTCTGTCTATAATAATCTCTGTCTATAATAATCTCTCTCCCGCTTTCCTGACACCTCCCTCCTCCAGGTGTTCTGTATGGTCATGACCAGTCACCACGCGCCCCTCACAGCCCAACTCATTCTATTGGTCCTGCTCACTGTCGCTCCACAGCTGGCCTCTGCCCTTGTGGGGGGGGAAGAGAGTGGGGAGGAGGGGCACTCCAGGACTCACCTCAAAAAGGACAGCCTCAGCCCCAGCCCCCTCCGCTCTCCCCTGGACCAGACTCAGGACCGGGTAAAGGAGCAGAGTCAGGAACAGAGCCATGGTGGTCCCGCAGACATGGACCCTGCCCGGGCACTAGCCTCTGTATTTTTGAAGGCCCTGGACCACACCGGGAAAGCACAGGCACAGGAGAGGGGAGAGGGACAGGAAGAGGATGACACAGTCCCTTTGGAGGAGAAAGGGGGTGAGGAGACGAGGAGAGAGGTTGGGATGGAGGAGGAGAGGAGGATGGAACAACTAGAAGCAGCACTAGTGGCAGCAGCTCTGGGAGAGGAGTTAAGAGAGAGGAATGCGGAAGAGGAGGAGAGTGAGGAGAGGAAGAGTTTGGAGGACAGAGGCTGGCTTCTAGAGGGAGAGCGGGACAAAGCTGGTGTAGGGAGTGAGGAGGGAAGACAGCAGAAGGAAGAGGAGGAGGAAGAGGGGGAGGAGGAAGAAGAAGGTGGAGAAGGAGGGAGATGGGGAGGTGAGGAGGAGAGGGAGGAGAGGAAGAGGTTGGAGGACAGAGGCTGGCCTCTAGAGGGAGAGTGGGACAGAGCTGGTGGAGGGAGTGAGGAGGGAAGACAGCAGAAGGAAGAGGAGGAGGAAGAAGAAGAAGAAGGTGGAGAAGGAGGGAGATGGGGAGGTGAGGAGGAGAAAGGAGAAGAGGGGAGTAGGAGAGGAGAGGAGGGGAGGCCTAGTGACTCGTCTCTCCAGCGGAAGGCTCGGGGCTACTTCCAGAACATAGACCTCGGTCTCCAAGACAACGAGATTCGTCCTCCTCTGAAGGGATACAAGGCCTATAACACCCAGCTGGCACAGGCTGGCAAGAGGCTCCGCTGGGAGGAGGAGAAGGCACGCAACACACCCCTGGGGGGCAACTTCATGGACAACTTTGAGAACAAGGCAGAAGAGGAGGGGGAGGGGGAGGAGGAGGAGGCTCTGTCGTGGGCAGAGGAGGATGCACGTGCGCTTGTGGACCAGCAAGAAGTGCAGTGGCAGCAGGAGGAGGCAGAGAGGGCCAGAGAAGAGGAGCAGCGACTTGCGGACATCGCCTCTGACATGCTGCTGCAGTACATGGAGAGGAAACAGCAGGGAACGCCGTACCTCACGCCCAGGCAGAAGGCCGGCACAAACGCTGTGGAGGACAAACGGTCGGAGGACGTGGTAACCGACATGGACGACCTGGACCAGCAGATAACTGACAGGCTGATCGAGATCAGCAGCAAGCTGCACCTGCCGGCAGACGACGTGGTCCAGATCATCTCCAACGTAGAGGAGAAGAAGAAGAGAAAGGAGCTGACGTCGCTTAGCAACCTGGTCGCCCCGCGTTACCGTCCCTTAGTTCCCCCTCCCCTAGTGACAGGCTCCATGAACCACTACACAGCCTCCTCCAACCCCAAGAAGGACCCTTACTACAAGCCCTACAAGAACAAGTGGCAAAAGGACAGAGCCAAGGCCAAGGCCTACAAGCAGGACACCTGGTTCAAACCCCAGAAACAGAAGGACACCTGGTTCAAACCCCAGAAACAGAAGGACGTTTGGTTCAAACCCCAGAAACAGTTCCTAGCCTTTCCGTCCTACTCCTACTATCAGAAACCCTACCGTGCCTACTACCCTATGATCTTCCCCTACCCCAAACCCCAGTACTATGACAAGATGCCCATGGGGGAGGAGCTGCCCCACCACCCACTCCCAGACTACGAGCTCCAGCCAAACAGGCGCAGACACAGGGCAGGGAGCAGGGAAAAAGGGAGAGGTGGGCAGGGCTGGAGACAACTGCCCCTCCCACCCCGTCTCCCCTCACCCCCCTACATCTCCAACTACATCTTGCCACACCCCCGGACATATCAGCCCCTCCCCCAGCCCAGACCCCTCTCTCCCCAGAGCAGGCGCCCCACCTACTACTACCCCCCAGGGCCTGGGGGCTTGGGTGTGGCCGGGGGAAGGGTGGGAGGGGACTATGAAGAGGATGATGGGCTGGTTCCTCAGCTGGACAGTCAGGAAGAACTGGAAAACTTGATTTCAAAAATATACATGAAACGCAGAATGTACTAGAGACAGACAGAGAGACAGACACTACCACAGGACAGAGGGACCAAGCAGGGAGGAAGGGAGGGAAGGGGTCAGAGACAGGGACAGGGAGAGAGGGAGGGAGGGAGGGAGGGAGGGAGGGAGGGAGGGAGGGAGGGAGGGAGGGAGGGAGGGAGGGAGGGAGGGAGGGAGGGAGGGAGGGAGGGAGGATTGGATGGAGAAGAAGAGGAGAGCGAATGATTGGATGGAGAGAAGAGAGAAGGAGAGAGAAGGAGGGGAAGAGGAGAGATAAGGATTGGATGGAGAGAAGTGAGAAGGAGAGGAAGAGGAGAGAGAAGGATTGGATGGAGAGATGTGAGAAGGAGAGGAAGAGGAGAGAGAATGATTGGATGGAGAGATGTGAGAAGGAGAGGAAGAGGAGAGAGAATGATTGGATGGAGAGAAGAGAAAAAGAGAAGGTGGTGGAATTATAGTTTTTTCCTCTCTAATTGTGTTTATTTGTGACTAGGGGAGGGGGGGGGGGGGGGGAGTACAGGAGTACAGATCAGGGGAGCAGCTGGCTGTATGCTTTCATTCAGGTCCATCTCTGACACTGGGGCACACCCAGAGAGCTGGGGGTGTATGACAAACAACAGCAGCAGGGAGTCAACAGCAGCAGAGAGTCAACAGCAGCAGAGAGTCAACAGCAGCAGAGAGTCAACAGCAGCAGAGAGTCAACAGCAGCAGAGAGTCAACAGCAGCAGAGAGTCAACAGCAGCAGGGAGTAAACAGCAGCAGAGAGTCAACAACAGCAGAGAGTCAACAACAGCAGAGCGTCAACAGGAGCAGAGAGTCAACAGGAGCAGGGAGTCAACAGCAGCAGAGAGTCAACAGCAGCAGAGAGTCAACAGCAGCAGAGAGTCAACAGCAGCAGGGAGTCAAGAGCAGCAGAGAGTTAACAGCAGCAGGGAGTCAACAGCAGCAGGGAGTCAACAGCAGCAGAGAGTCAACAGCAGCAGAGAGTCAAAAGCAGCAGGGAGTCAAAAGCAGCAGAGAGTCAACAGCAGCAGAGAGTCAACAGCAAAGCCTCATCTAGTATCTTGTCTTTCTGTCGTTGACTTTTCCTGTTGATCTGTTACCAAACACAGTCAGACATTAACAAAGAGTTGTATCTTCTCTATCTACGGGAGGCATTTTAATACCAATCTTCTGTGATACCATACATCCAGACTCTGAACAGTAGGACCCTGTGGCCCGGCCTGATAGACTCTTCTATTTGAGGGACCAGTCATTCTCTACCCAGGGCCTCGAGGGCAGGTCATACCTTATTAAACCATCCTCACTCATTTCACTGATTTCTTTTCTCAGCTCCCAGATGTCACTCTGTCAATCTATCTATAATCTTCAAAATAAATGGAAAAGTAGAGGAAGAGGAGAGATGAGAAGAGGGGAGAGAAAGAGAGGAAGAGGAGAGAGAAGGAAAGGAAAAGGAGAGAGAACTAGAGGAAGAGGAGAGATGATAAGAAGAGGGGATAGAAGGAGAGGAAGAGAAGAGAGAAGGAGAGGAACAGGAGAGAAGGAGCAGATGAGGAGAGAATGAGAAGAAGAGGGGAGCAAAGGAGAGGTAGAAGAGAACGCAGTAGAGGAAGAGGAGAAGAAAATGAGAGAGAAGGAGAGGAAGAGGAGAGAGAAGGATAGGAAGAGGAGAAAGAAGGAGAGGAAGAGGAGAGAGAAGGATAGAAAGAAGAGAAAGGAGAGGTAGAGGAGAGAGAAGGATCGGAAGAGGAGAGAATGAGACGAAGCGGGGAGAAAAGGAGAGGAAGAGGAGAGAGAGGAGAGGAAGAGGAAGGAGAAGAAGAAGGAGGAGAGGAAGAGGAAGGAGAAGAAGGGGGAGAGGGAGAGGAAGAGTAGAGAGGACAGAGAAAAGAGGAGAGACAAGGAGAGGAAGAGGAGAGAGAGAAGGAGAGGAAGAGGAGAGAGAAGGACGAAGAAAAGAGAAGAGAGTAGGAGAGGAAGGACATTGAAGGAGAGGAAGAGGAGAGAGAGAAGGACATTGAAGGAGAGGAGGAGTAGAGAGAAGGAGAGAGAAGTGGAGGAAGAGGAGAGAAGGAGAGAGAAGGAGAGGAAGAGGAGAGAGAAGGAGAGGAAGAGGAAAGAGAGGAGGAGAAGAAGAAGAGGGGAGAGAAGGAGAGGAAGGGGAAGAGAAGTAAGGGATGAGGTAGGAGGAAGGGTGAGCTAGCAGAGCTTGATCTAATAAATCTGCACGTCTTTATACTTGCATCTCAAAAAAGCTACCAAAAATGTTCACTTTACAACAAAAAAGCATCCAGTGAGGAGAAATAAATGATTATGTTTGTTTCTCTGATTAAACTGTGATCTAAAAAAAGTGAGAATGTAAAACTCAGGGGCCAGAGAAGAGCTCCACAGTTCATGTGAAATAAATGCCCCTGTTCAATGTGTACATATCAGCATGACTACTTTTGCTATAAGAGGAAACAATAAAAGCAACTATTTTATTAAAGTTCCATTTTTTATGCCTTTTTGGAGCGCTTGATGCACAGTAGAATTGTATAATGAGCAGTAGAGTTTTATAATGAACAGTAGAGTTGAATAACGAACAGTTTAGTTCACAGTAGTTTTATAACGAAGAGTAGGAGTTCACGGTAAAGTTTTTTAATAGTTGTATAATGAACAGTACAGTTGAATTTTATAATGAACAGTAGAGTTATAAAATTAATAGTAGAGTTATATAATGAACAGTACAGTTTTATAGTGAACATTAGAGTTTTATAATGAACAGTGCACAGTAGAGTTTAATAATGAATAGTAGAGTTATATAATGAATAGTAGAGTTATATAATGACTAGTAGAGTTATATAATGAATAGTAGAGTTATATAATGAATAGTAGAGTTATATGATGAATAGTAGAGTTATATAATGAATAGTAGAGTTATATAATGAATAGTAGAGTTATATAATGAATAGTAGAGTTATATAATGAATAGTAGAGTTTTATAATGAATAGTAGAGTTATATAATGAATAGTAGAGTTATATAATGAATAGTAGAGTTTTATAATGAATAGTAGAGTTATATAATGAACAGTACAGTTTTATAGTGAACATTAGAGTTTTATAATGAACAGTGCACAGTAGAGTTATATAATGAATTGTAGAGTTATATGATGAATAGTAGAGTTTTATAATGAATAGTAGAGTTATATGATGAATAGTAGAGTTATATAATGAATAGTAGAGTTATATAATGAATAGTAGAGTTATATAATGAACAGTAGAGTTATATAATGAATAGTAGAGTTATATAATGAATAGTAGAGTTATATGATGAATAGTAGAGTTATATAATGAATAGTAGAGTTATATGATGAATAGTAGAGTTATATAATGAATAGTAGAGTTATATAATGAATAGTAGAGTTATATAATGCATAGTAGAGTTATATAATGAATAGTAGTGTTATATAATGAATAGTAGAGTTATATAATGAATAGTAGAGTTATATAATGAATAGTAGAGTTATATAATGAATAGTAGAGTTATATAATGCATAGTAGAGTTATATAATGAATAGTAGTGTTATATAATGAATAGTAGAGTTATATAATGAATAGTAGAATAATATAATTAACAGTAGAGTTTTATAATGAACAGTGCACAGTAGAGTTATATAATGAGCAGTGCACAGTAGAGTTTTATAATGAACAGTAGAGTTATTTGATGAACAGTAGAGTTTTAAAATGAATAGTAGAGTTATATGATGAATAGTAGAGTTATATGATGAATAGTAGAGTTATATAATGAACAGTAGAGTTATATAATGAATAGTAGAGTTATATAATGAACAGTAGAGTTATATAATGAACAGTGCACAATATGGTTGTATAATGAATCGTAGAGTTATATAATGAATAGTAGAGTTATATAATGAATAGTAGAATAATATAATGAACAGTAGAGTTTTATAATGAACAGTGCACAGTAGAGTTTTATAATGAATAGTGCACAGTATAGTTATATAATGAATAGTATAGTTATATAATGAATAGTAGAGTTATATAATGAATAGTAGAGTTATATAATGAATAGTAGAATAATATAATTAACAGTAGAGTTTTATAATGAACAGTGCACAGTAGAGTTATATAATGAGCAGTGCACAGTAGAGTTTTATAATGAACAGTAGAGTTATTTGATGAACAGTAGAGTTTTAAAATGAATAGTAGAGTTATATGATGAATAGTAGAGTTATATAATGAACAGTAGAGTGTTATAATGAATAGTAGAGTTATATAATGAATAGTAGAGTTATATAATGAATAGTGCACAGTAGAGTTTTATAATGAACAGTAGAGTTTTATAATGAATGGTAGAGTTATATAATGAATAGTAGAGTTGTATAATGAATAGTAGAGTTATATAATGAATAGTAGAGTTATATGATGAATAGTAGAGTTATATGATGAATAGTAGAGTTATATAATGAATAGTAGAGTTATATAATGAATAGTAGAGTTATATAATGAATAGTAGAGTTATATGATGAATAGTAGAGTTATATAATGAATAGTGCACAGTAGAGTTTTATAATGAACAGTAGAGTTATATAATGAATAGTAGAGTTATATAATGAATAGTAGAGTTATATAATGAATAGTAGAGTTATATGATGAATAGTAGAGTTATATAATGAACAGTAGAGTTTAATAATGAATAGTAGAGTTATATAATGAATAGTAGAGTTATATAATGAATAGTAGAGTTATATGATGAATAGTAGAGTTATATAATGAATAGTGCACAGTAGAGTTTTATAATGAACAGTAGAGTTTTATAATGAATAGTAGAGTTATATAATGAATAGTAGAGTTATATAATGAATAGTAGAGTTATATAATGAATAGTAGAGTTATATAATGAATAGTAGAGTTATATAATGAATAGTAGAGTTATATAATGAATAGTAGAGTTATATAATGAATAGTAGAGTTATATAATGAATAGTAGAGTTATATAATGAATAGTAGAGTTATATAATGAATAGTAGAGTTTTATAATGAACAGTAGAGTTATATAATGAATAGTAGAGTTATATAATGAACAGTAGAGTTATATAATGAACAGTAGAGTTATATAATGAACAGTAGAGTTATATAATGAACAGTGCACAATATGGTTGTATAATGAATCGTAGAGTTATATGATGAATAGTAGAGTTTTATAATGAATAGTGCACAGTATAGTTATATAATGAATAGTAGAGTTATATAATGAATAGTAGAATAATATAATGAACAGTAGAGTTTTATAATGAACAGTGCACAGTAGAGTTTTATAATGAATAGTGCACAGTATAGTTATATAATGAATAGTAGAGTTATATAATGAATAGTAGAATAATATAATTAACAGTAGAGTTTTATAATGAACAGTGCACAGTAGAGTTATATAATGAGCAGTGCACAGTAGAGTTTTATAATGAACAGTAGAGTTATTTGATGAACAGTAGAGTTTTAAAATGAATAGTAGAGTTATATGATGAATAGTAGAGTTATATGATGAATAGTAGAGTTATATAATGAACAGTAGAGTGTTATATAATGAATAGTAGAGTTATATAATGAATAGTAGAGTTATATAATGAATAGTAGAGTTATATAATGAATAGTAGAGTTATATAATGAATAGTAGAGTTATATGATGAATAGTAGAGTTATATAATGAATAGTAGAGTTATATAATGAATAGTAGAGTTATATAATGAATAGTAGAGTTATATAATGAATAGTAGAGTTATATAATGAATAGTAGAGTTTTATAATGAACAGTAGAGTTATATAATGAATAGTAGAGTTATATAATGAATAGTAGAGTTATATAATGAACAGTAGAGTTATATAATGAACAGTAGAGTTATATAATGAATAGTAGAGTTATATAATGAATAGTAGAGTTATATAATGAACAGTAGAGTTATATAATGAACAGTAGAGTTATATAATGAACAGTAGAGTTATATAATGAACAGTGCACAATATGGTTGTATAATGAATCGTAGAGTTATATGATGAATAGTAGAGTTTTATAATGAATAGTGCACAGTATAGTTATATAATGAATAGTAGAGTTATATAATGAATAGTAGAATAATATAATGAACAGTAGAGTTTTATAATGAACAGTGCACAGTAGAGTTTTATAATGAATAGTGCACAGTATAGTTATATAATGAATAGTAGAGTTATATAATGAATAGTAGAATAATATAATTAACAGTAGAGTTTTATAATGAACAGTGCACAGTAGAGTTATATAATGAGCAGTGCACAGTAGAGTTTTATAATGAACAGTAGAGTTATTTGATGAACAGTAGAGTTTTAAAATGAATAGTAGAGTTATATGATGAATAGTAGAGTTATATGATGAATAGTAGAGTTATATAATGAATAGTAGAGTTATATAATGAATAGTAGAGTTATATAATGAATAGTGCACAGTAGAGTTTTATAATGAACAGTAGAGTTTTATAATGAATAGTAGAGTTATATAATGAATAGTAGAGTTGTATAATGAATAGTAGAGTTATATAATGAATAGTAGAGTTATATGATGAATAGTAGAGTTATATGATGAATAGTAGAGTTATATAATGAATAGTAGAGTTATATGATGAATAGTAGAGTTATATGATGAATAGTAGAGTTATATGATGAATAGTAGAGTTATATAATGAATAGTAGAGTTATATAATGAATAGTAGAGTTATATAATGAATAGTAGAGTTATATAATGAATAGTAGAGTTATATAATGAATAGTAGAGTTATATAATGAATAGTGCACAGTAGAGTTTTATAATGAACAGTAGAGTTTTATAATGAATAGTAGAGTTATATAATGAATAGTAGAGTTGTATAATGAATAGTAGAGTTATATAATGAATAGTAGAGTTATATGATGAATAGTAGAGTTATATGATGAATAGTAGAGTTATATAATGAATAGTAGAGTTATATAATGAATAGTAGAGTTATATAATGAATAGTAGAGTTATATAATGAACAGTAGAGTTATATAATGAATAGTAGAGTTATATGATGAATAGTAGAGTTATATAATGAATAGTGCACAGTAGAGTTTTATAATGAACAGTAGAGTTTTATAATGAATAGTAGAGTTATATAATGAATAGTAGAGTTATATAATGAATAGTGCACAGTAGAGTTTTATAATGAACAGTAGAGTTTTATAATGAATAGTAGAGTTATATAATGAATAGTAGAGTTATATGATGAATAGTAGAGTTATATAATGAATAGTAGAGTTATATAATGAATAGTAGTGTTATATAATGAATAGTAGAGTTATATAATGAATAGTAGAGTTATATAATGAATAGTAGAGTTATATAATGAATAGTAGAGTTATATAATGAACAGTAGAGTTATATAATGAATAGTAGAGTTATATAATGAATAGTAGAGTTATATAATGAATAGTAGAGTTATATAATGAATAGTAGTGTTATATAATGAATAGTAGAGTTATATAATGAATAGTAGAGTTATATAATGAATAGTAGAGTTATATAATGAATAGTAGAGTTATATAATGAACAGTAGAGTTTTATAATGAATAGTAGAGTTATATAATGAATAGTAGTGTTATATAATGAATAGTAGAGTTATATAATGAATAGTAGAGTTATATAATGAACAGTAGAGTTTTATAATGAACAGTGCACAGTAGAGTTATATAATGAACAGTGCACAATATGGTTGTATAATGAATCGTAGAGTTATATGATGAATAGTAGAGTTTTATAATGAATAGTGCACAGTATAGTTATATAATGAATAGTAGAGTTATATAATGAATAGTAGAATAATATAATGAACAGTAGAGTTTTATAATGAACAGTGCACAGTAGAGTTTTATAATGAATAGTGCACAGTATAGTTTTATAATGAATAGTAGAGTTATATAATGAATAGTAGAATAATATAATTAACAGTAGAGTTTTATAATGAACAGTGCACAGTAGAGTTATATAATGAGCAGTGCACAGTAGAGTTTTATAATGAACAGTAGAGTTATTTGATGAACAGTAGAGTTTTAAAATGAATAGTAGAGTTATATGATGAATAGTAGAGTTATATGATGAATAGTAGAGTTATATAATGAATAGTGCACAGTAGAGTTTTATAATGAACAGTAGAGTTTTATAATGAATAGTAGAGTTATATAATGAATAGTAGAGTTATATGATGAATAGTAGAGTTATATGATGAATAGTAGAGTTATATGATGAATAGTAGAGTTATATAATGAACAGTAGAGTTTAATAATGAATAGTAGAGTTATATGATGAATAGTAGAGTTATATAATGAATAGTAGTGTTATATAATGAATAGTAGAGTTATATAATGAATAGTAGAGTTATATGATGAATAGTAGAGTTATATGATGAATAGTAGAGTTATATAATGAATAGTAGAGTTATATAATGAATAGTAGAGTTATATAATGAATAGTAGAGTTATATAATGAATAGTAGAGTTATATGATGAATAGTAGAGTTATATAATGAATAGTGCACAGTAGAGTTTTATAATGAACAGTAGAGTTATATAATGAATAGTGCACAGTAGAGTTTTATAATGAACAGTAGAGTTTTATAATGAATAGTAGAGTTATATAATGAATAGTAGAGTTATATAATGAATAGTAGAGTTATATAATGAATAGTAGAGTTATATAATGAATAGTAGAGTTATATAATGAATAGTAGAGTTATATAATGAATAGTAGAGTTATATAATGAATAGTAGAGTTATATAATGAATAGTAGAGTTATATGATGAATAGTAGAGTTATATAATGAATAGTAGAGTTATATAATGAACAGTAGAGTTATATAATGAATAGTAGAGTTATATAATGAATAGTAGAGTTATATAATGAATAGTAGAGTTATATAATGAATAGTAGAGTTATATAATGAATTGTAGAGTTATATAATGAATAGTAGAGTTATATAATGAACAGTAGAGTTATATAATGAACAGTAGAGTTTAATAATGAATAGTAGAGTTATATAATGAATAGTAGAGTTATATAATGAATAGTAGAGTTATATGATGAATAGTAGAGTTATATAATGAATAGTGCACAGTAGAGTTTTATAATGAACAGTAGAGTTTTATAATGAATAGTAGAGTTATATAATGAATAGTAGAGTTATATGATGAATAGTAGAGTTATATAATGAATAGTAGAGTTATATAATGAATAGTAGAGTTATATAATGAATAGTAGAGTTATATAATGAATAGTAGAGTTATATAATGAATAGTAGAGTTTTATAATGAACAGTAGAGTTATATAATGAATAGTAGAGTTATATAATGAATAGTAGAGTTATATAATGAACAGTAGAGTTATATAATGAACAGTAGAGTTATATAATGAATAGTAGAGTTATATAATGAATAGTAGAGTTATATAATGAACAGTAGAGTTATATAATGAACAGTAGAGTTATATAATGAACAGTAGAGTTATATAATGAACAGTGCACAATATGGTTGTATAATGAATCGTAGAGTTATATGATGAATAGTAGAGTTTTATAATGAATAGTGCACAGTATAGTTATATAATGAATAGTAGAGTTATATAATGAATAGTAGAATAATATAATGAACAGTAGAGTTTTATAATGAACAGTGCACAGTAGAGTTTTATAATGAATAGTGCACAGTATAGTTATATAATGAATAGTAGAGTTATATAATGAATAGTAGAATAATATAATTAACAGTAGAGTTTTATAATGAACAGTGCACAGTAGAGTTATATAATGAGCAGTGCACAGTAGAGTTTTATAATGAACAGTAGAGTTATTTGATGAACAGTAGAGTTTTAAAATGAATAGTAGAGTTATATGATGAATAGTAGAGTTATATGATGAATAGTAGAGTTATATAATGAACAGTAGAGTGTTATATAATGAATAGTAGAGTTATATAATGAATAGTAGAGTTATATAATGAATAGTAGAGTTATATAATGAATAGTAGAGTTATATAATGAATAGTAGAGTTATATAATGAATAGTAGAGTTATATAATGAATAGTGCACAGTAGAGTTTTATAATGAACAGTAGAGTTTTATAATGAATAGTAGAGTTATATAATGAATAGTAGAGTTGTATAATGAATAGTAGAGTTATATAATGAATAGTAGAGTTATATGATGAATAGTAGAGTTATTTGATGAATAGTAGAGTTATATAATGAATAGTAGAGTTATATAATGAATAGTAGAGTTATATAATGAATAGTAGAGTTATATAATGAACAGTAGAGTTATATAATGAATAGTAGAGTTATATGATGAATAGTAGAGTTATATAATGAATAGTGCACAGTAGAGTTTTATAATGAACAGTAGAGTTTTATAATGAATAGTAGAGTTATATAATGAATAGTAGAGTTATATAATGAATAGTGCACAGTAGAGTTTTATAATGAACAGTAGAGTTTTATAATGAATAGTAGAGTTATATAATGAATAGTAGAGTTATATGATGAATAGTAGAGTTATATAATGAATAGTAGAGTTATATAATGAATAGTAGTGTTATATAATGAATAGTAGAGTTATATAATGAATAGTAGAGTTATATAATGAATAGTAGAGTTATATAATGAATAGTAGAGTTATATAATGAACAGTAGAGTTATATAATGAATAGTAGAGTTATATAATGAATAGTAGAGTTATATAATGAATAGTAGAGTTATATAATGAATAGTAGTGTTATATAATGAATAGTAGAGTTATATAATGAATAGTAGAGTTATATAATGAATAGTAGAGTTATATAATGAATAGTAGAGTTATATAATGAACAGTAGAGTTTTATAATGAATAGTAGAGTTATATAATGAATAGTAGTGTTATATAATGAATAGTAGAGTTATATAATGAATAGTAGAGTTATATAATGAACAGTAGAGTTTTATAATGAACAGTGCACAGTAGAGTTATATAATGAACAGTGCACAATATGGTTGTATAATGAATCGTAGAGTTATATGATGAATAGTAGAGTTTTATAATGAATAGTGCACAGTATAGTTATATAATGAATAGTAGAGTTATATAATGAATAGTAGAATAATATAATGAACAGTAGAGTTTTATAATGAACAGTGCACAGTAGAGTTTTATAATGAATAGTGCACAGTATAGTTTTATAATGAATAGTAGAGTTATATAATGAATAGTAGAATAATATAATTAACAGTAGAGTTTTATAATGAACAGTGCACAGTAGAGTTATATAATGAGCAGTGCACAGTAGAGTTTTATAATGAACAGTAGAGTTATTTGATGAACAGTAGAGTTTTAAAATGAATAGTAGAGTTATATGATGAATAGTAGAGTTATATGATGAATAGTAGAGTTATATAATGAATAGTGCACAGTAGAGTTTTATAATGAATAGTAGAGTTATATAATGAATAGTAGTGTTATATAATGAATAGTAGAGTTATATAATGAATAGTAGAGTTATATGATGAATAGTAGAGTTATATGATGAATAGTAGAGTTATATAATGAATAGTAGAGTTATATAATGAATAGTAGAGTTATATAATGAATAGTAGAGTTATATAATGAATAGTAGAGTTATATAATGAATAGTAGAGTTATATAATGAATAGTAGAGTTATATAATGAATAGTAGAGTTATATAATGAATAGTAGAGTTATATAATGAATAGTAGAGTTATATAATGAATAGTAGAGTTATATGATGAATAGTAGAGTTATATAATGAATAGTGCACAGTAGAGTTTTATAATGAACAGTAGAGTTATATAATGAATAGTGCACAGTAGAGTTTTATAATGAACAGTAGAGTTTTATAATGAATAGTAGAGTTATATAATGAATAGTAGAGTTATATAATGAATAGTAGAGTTATATAATGAATAGTAGAGTTATATAATGAATAGTAGAGTTATATAATGAATAGTAGAGTTATATAATGAATAGTAGAGTTATATAATGAATAGTAGAGTTATATAATGAATAGTAGAGTTATATAATGAATAGTAGAGTTATATAATGAATAGTAGAGTTATATAATGAATAGTAGAGTTATATGATGAATAGTAGAGTTATATAATGAATAGTGCACAGTAGAGTTTTATAATGAACAGTAGAGTTATATAATGAATAGTAGAGTTATATAATGAATAGTAGAGTTATATAATGAATAGTAGAGTTATATGATGAATAGTAGAGTTATATAATGAACAGTAGAGTTTAATAATGAATAGTAGAGTTATATAATGAATAGTAGAGTTATATAATGAATAGTAGAGTTATATGATGAATAGTAGAGTTATATAATGAATAGTGCACAGTAGAGTTTTATAATGAACAGTAGAGTTTTATAATGAATAGTAGAGTTATATAATGAATAGTAGAGTTATATGATGAATAGTAGAGTTATATAATGAATAGTAGAGTTATATAATGAATAGTAGAGTTATATAATGAATAGTAGAGTTATATAATGAATAGTAGAGTTATATAATGAATAGTAGAGTTTTATAATGAACAGTAGAGTTATATAATGAATAGTAGAGTTATATAATGAATAGTAGAGTTATATAATGAACAGTAGAGTTATATAATGAACAGTAGAGTTATATAATGAATAGTAGAGTTATATAATGAATAGTAGAGTTATATAATGAACAGTAGAGTTATATAATGAACAGTAGAGTTATATAATGAACAGTAGAGTTATATAATGAACAGTGCACAATATGGTTGTATAATGAATCGTAGAGTTATATGATGAATAGTAGAGTTTTATAATGAATAGTGCACAGTATAGTTATATAATGAATAGTAGAGTTATATAATGAATAGTAGAATAATATAATGAACAGTAGAGTTTTATAATGAACAGTGCACAGTAGAGTTTTATAATGAATAGTGCACAGTATAGTTATATAATGAATAGTAGAGTTATATAATGAATAGTAGAATAATATAATTAACAGTAGAGTTTTATAATGAACAGTGCACAGTAGAGTTATATAATGAGCAGTGCACAGTAGAGTTTTATAATGAACAGTAGAGTTATTTGATGAACAGTAGAGTTTTAAAATGAATAGTAGAGTTATATGATGAATAGTAGAGTTATATGATGAATAGTAGAGTTATATAATGAACAGTAGAGTGTTATATAATGAATAGTAGAGTTATATAATGAATAGTAGAGTTATATAATGAATAGTAGAGTTATATAATGAATAGTAGAGTTATATAATGAATAGTAGAGTTATATAATGAATAGTGCACAGTAGAGTTTTATAATGAACAGTAGAGTTTTATAATGAATAGTAGAGTTATATAATGAATAGTAGAGTTGTATAATGAATAGTAGAGTTATATAATGAATAGTAGAGTTATATGATGAATAGTAGAGTTATATGATGAATAGTAGAGTTATATAATGAATAGTAGAGTTATATAATGAATAGTAGAGTTATATAATGAACAGTAGAGTTATATAATGAATAGTAGAGTTATATGATGAATAGTAGAGTTATATAATGAATAGTGCACAGTAGAGTTTTATAATGAACAGTAGAGTTTTATAATGAATAGTAGAGTTATATAATGAATAGTAGAGTTATATAATGAATAGTGCACAGTAGAGTTTTATAATGAACAGTAGAGTTTTATAATGAATAGTAGAGTTATATAATGAATAGTAGAGTTATATGATGAATAGTAGAGTTATATAATGAATAGTAGAGTTATATAATGAATAGTAGTGTTATATAATGAATAGTAGAGTTATATAATGAATAGTAGAGTTATATAATGAATAGTAGAGTTATATAATGAATAGTAGAGTTATATAATGAACAGTAGAGTTATATAATGAATAGTAGAGTTATATAATGAATAGTAGAGTTATATAATGAATAGTAGAGTTATATAATGAATAGTAGTGTTATATAATGAATAGTAGAGTTATATAATGAATAGTAGAGTTATATAATGAATAGTAGAGTTATATAATGAATAGTAGAGTTATATAATGAACAGTAGAGTTTTATAATGAATAGTAGAGTTATATAATGAATAGTAGTGTTATATAATGAATAGTAGAGTTATATAATGAACAGTAGAGTTTTATAATGAACAGTAGAGTTTTATAATGAACAGTGCACAGTAGAGTTATATAATGAACAGTGCACAATATGGTTGTATAATGAATCGTAGAGTTATATGATGAATAGTAGAGTTTTATAATGAATAGTGCACAGTATAGTTATATAATGAATAGTAGAGTTATATAATGAATAGTAGAATAATATAATGAACAGTAGAGTTTTATAATGAACAGTGCACAGTAGAGTTTTATAATGAATAGTGCACAGTATAGTTTTATAATGAATAGTAGAGTTATATAATGAATAGTAGAATAATATAATTAACAGTAGAGTTTTATAATGAACAGTGCACAGTAGAGTTATATAATGAGCAGTGCACAGTAGAGTTTTATAATGAACAGTAGAGTTATTTGATGAACAGTAGAGTTTTAAAATGAATAGTAGAGTTATATGATGAATAGTAGAGTTATATGATGAATAGTAGAGTTATATAATGAGTAGTGCACAGTAGAGTTTTATAATGAACAGTAGAGTTTTATAATGAATAGTAGAGTTATATAATGAATAGTAGAGTTATATGATGAATAGTAGAGTTATATGATGAATAGTAGAGTTATATGATGAATAGTAGAGTTATATAATGAACAGTAGAGTTTAATAATGAATAGTAGAGTTATATGATGAATAGTAGAGTTATATAATGAATAGTAGAGTTTTATAATGAATAGTAGAGTTATATAATGAATAGTAGAGTTATATAATGAATAGTAGAGTTATATAATGAATAGTAGAGTTATATGATGAATAGTAGAGTTATATGATGAATAGTAGAGTTATATAATGAATAGTAGAGTTATATAATGAATAGTAGAGTTATATAATGAATAGTAGAGTTATATAATGAATAGTAGAGTTATATGATGAATAGTAGAGTTATATAATGAATAGTGCACAGTAGAGTTTTATAATGAACAGTAGAGTTATATAATGAATAGTGCACAGTAGAGTTTTATAATGAACAGTAGAGTTTTATAATGAATAGTAGAGTTATATAATGAATAGTAGAGTTATATAATGAATAGTAGAGTTATATAATGAATAGTAGAGTTATATAATGAATAGTAGAGTTATATAATGAATAGTAGAGTTATATAATGAATAGTAGAGTTATATAATGAATAGTAGAGTTATATAATGAATAGTAGAGTTATATGATGAATAGTAGAGTTATATAATGAATAGTAGAGTTATATAATGAACAGTAGAGTTATATAATGAATAGTAGAGTTATATAATGAATAGTAGAGTTATATAATGAATAGTAGAGTTATATAATGAATAGTAGAGTTATATAATGAATTGTAGAGTTATATAATGAATAGTAGAGTTATATAATGAACAGTAGAGTTATATAATGAACAGTAGAGTTTAATAATGAATAGTAGAGTTATATAATGAATAGTAGAGTTATATAATGAATAGTAGAGTTATATGATGAATAGTAGAGTTATATAATGAATAGTGCACAGTAGAGTTTTATAATGAACAGTAGAGTTTTATAATGAATAGTAGAGTTATATAATGAATAGTAGAGTTATATGATGAATAGTAGAGTTATATAATGAATAGTAGAGTTATATAATGAATAGTAGAGTTATATGATGAATAGTAGAGTTATATAATGAATAGTAGAGTTATATAATGAATAGTAGTGTTATATAATGAATAGTAGAGTTATATAATGAATAGTAGAGTTATATAATGAATAGTAGAGTTATATAATGAATAGTAGAGTTATATAATGAACAGTAGAGTTATATAATGAATAGTAGAGTTATATAATGAATAGTAGAGTTATATAATGAATAGTAGAGTTATATAATGAATAGTAGTGTTATATAATGAATAGTAGAGTTATATAATGAATAGTAGAGTTATATAATGAATAGTAGAGTTATATAATGAATAGTAGAGTTATATAATGAACAGTAGAGTTTTATAATGAATAGTAGAGTTATATAATGAATAGTAGTGTTATATAATGAATAGTAGAGTTATATAATGAACAGTAGAGTTTTATAATGAACAGTAGAGTTTTATAATGAACAGTGCACAGTAGAGTTATATAATGAACAGTGCACAATATGGTTGTATAATGAATCGTAGAGTTATATGATGAATAGTAGAGTTTTATAATGAATAGTGCACAGTATAGTTATATAATGAATAGTAGAGTTATATAATGAATAGTAGAATAATATAATGAACAGTAGAGTTTTATAATGAACAGTGCACAGTAGAGTTTTATAATGAATAGTGCACAGTATAGTTTTATAATGAATAGTAGAGTTATATAATGAATAGTAGAATAATATAATTAACAGTAGAGTTTTATAATGAACAGTGCACAGTAGAGTTATATAATGAGCAGTGCACAGTAGAGTTTTATAATGAACAGTAGAGTTATTTGATGAACAGTAGAGTTTTAAAATGAATAGTAGAGTTATATGATGAATAGTAGAGTTATATGATGAATAGTAGAGTTATATAATGAGTAGTGCACAGTAGAGTTTTATAATGAACAGTAGAGTTTTATAATGAAAAGTAGAGTTATATAATGAATAGTAGAGTTATATGATGAATAGTAGAGTTATATGATGAATAGTAGAGTTATATGATGAATAGTAGAGTTATATAATGAACAGTAGAGTTTAATAATGAATAGTAGAGTTATATGATGAATAGTAGAGTTATATAATGAATAGTAGAGTTTTATAATGAATAGTAGAGTTATATAATGAATAGTAGAGTTATATAATGAATAGTAGAGTTATATAATGAATAGTAGAGTTATATGATGAATAGTAGAGTTATATGATGAATAGTAGAGTTATATAATGAATAGTAGAGTTATATAATGAATAGTAGAGTTATATAATGAATAGTAGAGTTATATAATGAATAGTAGAGTTATATGATGAATAGTAGAGTTATATAATGAATAGTGCACAGTAGAGTTTTATAATGAACAGTAGAGTTATATAATGAATAGTGCACAGTAGAGTTTTATAATGAACAGTAGAGTTTTATAATGAATAGTAGAGTTATATAATGAATAGTAGAGTTATATAATGAATAGTAGAGTTATATAATGAATAGTAGAGTTATATAATGAATAGTAGAGTTATATAATGAATAGTAGAGTTATATAATGAATAGTAGAGTTATATAATGAATAGTAGAGTTATATGATGAATAGTAGAGTTATATAATGAATAGTAGAGTTATATAATGAACAGTAGAGTTATATAATGAATAGTAGAGTTATATAATGAATAGTAGAGTTATATAATGAATAGTAGAGTTATATAATGAATAGTAGAGTTATATAATGAATTGTAGAGTTATATAATGAATAGTAGAGTTATATAATGAACAGTAGAGTTATATAATGAACAGTAGAGTTTAATAATGAATAGTAGAGTTATATAATGAATAGTAGAGTTATATAATGAATAGTAGAGTTATATGATGAATAGTAGAGTTATATAATGAATAGTGCACAGTAGAGTTTTATAATGAACAGTAGAGTTTTATAATGAATAGTAGAGTTATATAATGAATAGTAGAGTTATATGATGAATAGTAGAGTTATATAATGAATAGTAGAGTTATATAATGAATAGTAGAGTTATATAATGAATAGTAGAGTTATATAATGAATAGTAGAGTTATATAATGAATAGTAGAGTTTTATAATGAACAGTAGAGTTATATAATGAATAGTAGAGTTATATAATGAATAGTAGAGTTATATAATGAACAGTAGAGTTATATAATGAACAGTAGAGTTATATAATGAATAGTAGAGTTATATAATGAATAGTAGAGTTATATAATGAACAGTAGAGTTATATAATGAACAGTAGAGTTATATAATGAACAGTAGAGTTATATAATGAACAGTGCACAATATGGTTGTATAATGAATCGTAGAGTTATATGATGAATAGTAGAGTTTTATAATGAATAGTGCACAGTATAGTTATATAATGAATAGTAGAGTTATATAATGAATAGTAGAATAATATAATGAACAGTAGAGTTTTATAATGAACAGTGCACAGTAGAGTTTTATAATGAATAGTGCACAGTATAGTTATATAATGAATAGTAGAGTTATATAATGAATAGTAGAATAATATAATTAACAGTAGAGTTTTATAATGAACAGTGCACAGTAGAGTTATATAATGAGCAGTGCACAGTAGAGTTTTATAATGAACAGTAGAGTTATTTGATGAACAGTAGAGTTTTAAAATGAATAGTAGAGTTATATGATGAATAGTAGAGTTATATGATGAATAGTAGAGTTATATAATGAACAGTAGAGTGTTATATAATGAATAGTAGAGTTATATAATGAATAGTAGAGTTATATAATGAATAGTAGAGTTATATAATGAATAGTAGAGTTATATAATGAATAGTAGAGTTATATAATGAATAGTAGAGTTATATAATGAATAGTGCACAGTAGAGTTTTATAATGAACAGTAGAGTTTTATAATGAATAGTAGAGTTATATAATGAATAGTAGAGTTGTATAATGAATAGTAGAGTTATATAATGAATAGTAGAGTTATATGATGAATAGTAGAGTTATATGATGAATAGTAGAGTTATATAATGAATAGTAGAGTTATATAATGAATAGTAGAGTTATATAATGAATAGTAGAGTTATATAATGAACAGTAGAGTTATATAATGAATAGTAGAGTTATATGATGAATAGTAGAGTTATATAATGAATAGTGCACAGTAGAGTTTTATAATGAACAGTAGAGTTTTATAATGAATAGTAGAGTTATATAATGAATAGTAGAGTTATATAATGAATAGTGCACAGTAGAGTTTTATAATGAACAGTAGAGTTTTATAATGAATAGTAGAGTTATATAATGAATAGTAGAGTTATATGATGAATAGTAGAGTTATATAATGAATAGTAGAGTTATATAATGAATAGTAGTGTTATATAATGAATAGTAGAGTTATATAATGAATAGTAGAGTTATATAATGAATAGTAGAGTTATATAATGAATAGTAGAGTTATATAATGAACAGTAGAGTTATATAATGAATAGTAGAGTTATATAATGAATAGTAGAGTTATATAATGAATAGTAGAGTTATATAATGAATAGTAGTGTTATATAATGAATAGTAGAGTTATATAATGAATAGTAGAGTTATATAATGAATAGTAGAGTTATATAATGAATAGTAGAGTTATATAATGAACAGTAGAGTTTTATAATGAATAGTAGAGTTATATAATGAATAGTAGAGTTATATAATGAATAGTGCACAGTAGAGTTTTATAATGAATAGTAGAGTTATATAATGAATAGTAGTGTTATATAATGAATAGTAGAGTTATATAATGAATAGTAGAGTTATATAATGAACAGTAGAGTTTTATAATGAACAGTGCACAGTAGAGTTATATAATGAACAGTGCACAATATGGTTGTATAATGAATCGTAGAGTTATATGATGAATAGTAGAGTTTTATAATGAATAGTGCACAGTATAGTTATATAATGAATAGTAGAGTTATATAATGAATAGTAGAATAATATAATGAACAGTAGAGTTTTATAATGAACAGTGCACAGTAGAGTTTTATAATGAATAGTGCACAGTATAGTTTTATAATGAATAGTAGAGTTATATAATGAATAGTAGAATAATATAATTAACAGTAGAGTTTTATAATGAACAGTGCACAGTAGAGTTATATAATGAGCAGTGCACAGTAGAGTTTTATAATGAACAGTAGAGTTATTTGATGAACAGTAGAGTTTTAAAATGAATAGTAGAGTTATATGATGAATAGTAGAGTTATATGATGAATAGTAGAGTTATATAATGAATAGTGCACAGTAGAGTTTTATAATGAACAGTAGAGTTTTATAATGAATAGTAGAGTTATATAATGAATAGTAGAGTTATATGATGAATAGTAGAGTTATATGATGAATAGTAGAGTTATATGATGAATAGTAGAGTTATATAATGAACAGTAGAGTTTAATAATGAATAGTAGAGTTATATGATGAATAGTAGAGTTATATAATGAATAGTAGTGTTATATAATGAATAGTAGAGTTATATAATGAATAGTAGAGTTATATGATGAATAGTAGAGTTATATGATGAATAGTAGAGTTATATAATGAATAGTAGAGTTATATAATGAATAGTAGAGTTATATAATGAATAGTAGAGTTATATAATGAATAGTAGAGTTATATGATGAATAGTAGAGTTATATAATGAATAGTGCACAGTAGAGTTTTATAATGAACAGTAGAGTTATATAATGAATAGTGCACAGTAGAGTTTTATAATGAACAGTAGAGTTTTATAATGAATAGTAGAGTTATATAATGAATAGTAGAGTTATATAATGAATAGTAGAGTTATATAATGAATAGTAGAGTTATATAATGAATAGTAGAGTTATATAATGAATAGTAGAGTTATATAATGAATAGTAGAGTTATATAATGAATAGTAGAGTTATATAATGAATAGTAGAGTTATATGATGAATAGTAGAGTTATATAATGAATAGTAGAGTTATATAATGAACAGTAGAGTTATATAATGAATAGTAGAGTTATATAATGAATAGTAGAGTTATATAATGAATAGTAGAGTTATATAATGAATAGTAGAGTTATATAATGAATTGTAGAGTTATATAATGAATAGTAGAGTTATATAATGAACAGTAGAGTTATATAATGAACAGTAGAGTTATATAATGAATAGTAGAGTTATATAATGAATAGTAGAGTTATATAATGAATAGTAGAGTTATATAATGAATAGTAGAGTTATATAATGAATAGTAGAGTTATATAATGAATAGTAGAGTTATATAATGAATAGTAGAGTTTTATAATGAATAGTAGAGTTATATAATGAATAGTAGAGTTATATAATGAATAGTAGAGTTTTATAATGAATAGTAGAGTTATATAATGAACAGTACAGTTTTATAGTGAACATTAGAGTTTTATAATGAACAGTGCACAGTAGAGTTATATAATGAATTGTAGAGTTATATGATGAATAGTAGAGTTTTATAATGAATAGTAGAGTTATATAATGAATAGTAGAGTTATATAATGAACAGTAGAGTTATATAATGAATAGTAGAGTTATATAATGAATAGTAGAGTTATATGATGAATAGTAGAGTTATATAATGAATAGTAGAGTTATATGATGAATAGTAGAGTTATATAATGAATAGTAGAGTTATATAATGAATAGTAGAGTTATATAATGCATAGTAGAGTTATATAATGAATAGTAGTGTTATATAATGAATAGTAGAGTTATATAATGAATAGTAGAGTTATATAATGAATAGTAGAGTTATATAATGAATAGTAGAGTTATATAATGCATAGTAGAGTTATATAATGAATAGTAGTGTTATATAATGAATAGTAGAGTTATATAATGAATAGTAGAATAATATAATTAACAGTAGAGTTTTATAATGAACAGTGCACAGTAGAGTTATATAATGAGCAGTGCACAGTAGAGTTTTATAATGAACAGTAGAGTTATTTGATGAACAGTAGAGTTTTAAAATGAATAGTAGAGTTATATGATGAATAGTAGAGTTATATGATGAATAGTAGAGTTATATAATGAATAGTAGAGTTATATAATGAACAGTAGAGTTATATAATGAACAGTGCACAATATGGTTGTATAATGAATCGTAGAGTTATATAATGAATAGTAGAGTTATATAATGAATAGTAGAATAATATAATGAACAGTAGAGTTTTATAATGAACAGTGCACAGTAGAGTTTTATAATGAATAGTGCACAGTATAGTTATATAATGAATAGTATAGTTATATAATGAATAGTAGAGTTATATAATGAATAGTAGAGTTATATAATGAACAGTAGAGTTATATAATGAATAGTAGTGTTATATAATGAATAGTAGAGTTATATAATGAATAGTAGTGTTATATAATGAATAGTAGAGTTATATAATGAATAGTAGAATAATATAATTAACAGTAGAGTTTTATAATGAACAGTGCACAGTAGAGTTATATAATGAGCAGTGCACAGTAGAGTTTTATAATGAACAGTAGAGTTATTTGATGAACAGTAGAGTTTTAAAATGAATAGTAGAGTTATATGATGAATAGTAGAGTTGTATAATGAATAGTAGAGTTATATAATGAATAGTAGAGTTATATGATGAATAGTAGAGTTATATGATGAATAGTAGAGTTATATAATGAATAGTAGAGTTATATAATGAATAGTAGAGTTATATGATGAATAGTAGAGTTATATGATGAATAGTAGAGTTATATAATGAATAGTGCACAGTAGAGTTTTATAATGAACAGTAGAGTTATATAATGAATAGTAGAGTTATATAATGAATAGTAGAGTTATATAATGAATAGTAGAGTTATATGATGAATAGTAGAGTTATATAATGAACAGTAGAGTTTAATAATGAATAGTAGAGTTATATAATGAATAGTAGAGTTATATAATGAATAGTAGAGTTATATGATGAATAGTAGAGTTATATAATGAATAGTGCACAGTAGAGTTTTATAATGAACAGTAGAGTTTTATAATGAATAGTAGAGTTATATAATGAATAGTAGAGTTATATAATGAATAGTAGAGTTATATAATGAATAGTAGAGTTATATGATGAATAGTAGAGTTATATAATGAATAGTAGAGTTATATAATGAATAGTAGAGTTATATAATGAATAGTAGAGTTATATAATGAATAGTAGAGTTATATAATGAATAGTAGAGTTATATAATGAATAGTAGAGTTATATAATGAATAGTAGAGTTATATAATGAATAGTAGAGTTTTATAATGAACAGTAGAGTTATATAATGAATAGTAGAGTTATATAATGAATAGTAGAGTTATATAATGAACAGTAGAGTTATATAATGAACAGTAGAGTTATATAATGAATAGTAGAGTTATATAATGAATAGTAGAGTTATATAATGAACAGTAGAGTTATATAATGAACAGTAGAGTTATATAATGAACAGTAGAGTTATATAATGAACAGTGCACAATATGGTTGTATAATGAATCGTAGAGTTATATGATGAATAGTAGAGTTTTATAATGAATAGTGCACAGTATAGTTATATAATGAATAGTAGAGTTATATAATGAATAGTAGAATAATATAATGAACAGTAGAGTTTTATAATGAACAGTGCACAGTAGAGTTTTATAATGAATAGTGCACAGTATAGTTATATAATGAATAGTAGAGTTATATAATGAATAGTAGAATAATATAATTAACAGTAGAGTTTTATAATGAACAGTGCACAGTAGAGTTATATAATGAGCAGTGCACAGTAGAGTTTTATAATGAACAGTAGAGTTATTTGATGAACAGTAGAGTTTTAAAATGAATAGTAGAGTTATATGATGAATAGTAGAGTTATATGATGAATAGTAGAGTTATATAATGAACAGTAGAGTGTTATATAATGAATAGTAGAGTTATATAATGAATAGTAGAGTTATATAATGAATAGTAGAGTTATATAATGAATAGTAGAGTTATATAATGAATAGTAGAGTTATATAATGAATAGTAGAGTTATATAATGAATAGTGCACAGTAGAGTTTTATAATGAACAGTAGAGTTTTATAATGAATAGTAGAGTTATATAATGAATAGTAGAGTTGTATAATGAATAGTAGAGTTATATAATGAATAGTAGAGTTATATGATGAATAGTAGAGTTATATGATGAATAGTAGAGTTATATAATGAATAGTAGAGTTATATAATGAATAGTAGAGTTATATAATGAATAGTAGAGTTATATAATGAACAGTAGAGTTATATAATGAATAGTAGAGTTATATGATGAATAGTAGAGTTATATAATGAATAGTGCACAGTAGAGTTTTATAATGAACAGTAGAGTTTTATAATGAATAGTAGAGTTATATAATGAATAGTAGAGTTATATAATGAATAGTGCACAGTAGAGTTTTATAATGAACAGTAGAGTTTTATAATGAATAGTAGAGTTATATAATGAATAGTAGAGTTATATGATGAATAGTAGAGTTATATAATGAATAGTAGAGTTATATAATGAATAGTAGTGTTATATAATGAATAGTAGAGTTATATAATGAATAGTAGAGTTATATAATGAATAGTAGAGTTATATAATGAATAGTAGAGTTATATAATGAACAGTAGAGTTATATAATGAATAGTAGAGTTATATAATGAATAGTAGAGTTATATAATGAATAGTAGAGTTACATAATGAATAGTAGTGTTATATAATGAATAGTAGAGTTATATAATGAATAGTAGAGTTATATAATGAATAGTAGAGTTATATAATGAATAGTAGAGTTATATAATGAACAGTAGAGTTTTATAATGAATAGTAGAGTTATATAATGAATAGTAGTGTTATATAATGAATAGTAGAGTTATATAATGAATAGTAGAGTTATATAATGAACAGTAGAGTTTTATAATGAACAGTGCACAGTAGAGTTATATAATGAACAGTGCACAATATGGTTGTATAATGAATCGTAGAGTTATATGATGAATAGTAGAGTTTTATAATGAATAGTGCACAGTATAGTTATATAATGAATAGTAGAGTTATATAATGAATAGTAGAATAATATAATGAACAGTAGAGTTTTATAATGAACAGTGCACAGTAGAGTTTTATAATGAATAGTGCACAGTATAGTTTTATAATGAATAGTAGAGTTATATAATGAATAGTAGAATAATATAATTAACAGTAGAGTTTTATAATGAACAGTGCACAGTAGAGTTATATAATGAGCAGTGCACAGTAGAGTTTTATAATGAACAGTAGAGTTATTTGATGAACAGTAGAGTTTTAAAATGAATAGTAGAGTTATATGATGAATAGTAGAGTTATATGATGAATAGTAGAGTTATATAATGAATAGTGCACAGTAGAGTTTTATAATGAACAGTAGAGTTTTATAATGAATAGTAGAGTTATATAATGAATAGTAGAGTTATATGATGAATAGTAGAGTTATATGATGAATAGTAGAGTTATATGATGAATAGTAGAGTTATATAATGAACAGTAGAGTTTAATAATGAATAGTAGAGTTATATGATGAATAGTAGAGTTATATAATGAATAGTAGTGTTATATAATGAATAGTAGAGTTATATAATGAATAGTAGAGTTATATGATGAATAGTAGAGTTATATGATGAATAGTAGAGTTATATAATGAATAGTAGAGTTATATAATGAATAGTAGAGTTATATAATGAATAGTAGAGTTATATAATGAATAGTAGAGTTATATGATGAATAGTAGAGTTATATAATGAATAGTGCACAGTAGAGTTTTATAATGAACAGTAGAGTTATATAATGAATAGTGCACAGTAGAGTTTTATAATGAACAGTAGAGTTTTATAATGAATAGTAGAGTTATATAATGAATAGTAGAGTTATATAATGAATAGTAGAGTTATATAATGAATAGTAGAGTTATATAATGAATAGTAGAGTTATATAATGAATAGTAGAGTTATATAATGAATAGTAGAGTTATATAATGAATAGTAGAGTTATATAATGAATAGTAGAGTTATATGATGAATAGTAGAGTTATATAATGAATAGTAGAGTTATATAATGAACAGTAGAGTTATATAATGAATAGTAGAGTTATATAATGAATAGTAGAGTTATATAATGAATAGTAGAGTTATATAATGAATAGTAGAGTTATATAATGAATTGTAGAGTTATATAATGAATAGTAGAGTTATATAATGAACAGTAGAGTTATATAATGAATAGTAGAGTTATATAATGAATAGTAGAGTTGTATAATGAATAGTAGAGTTATATAATGAATAGTAGAGTTATATGATGAATAGTAGAGTTATATAATGAATAGTGCACAGTAGAGTTTTATAATGAACAGTAGAGTTATATAATGAATAGTGCACAGTAGAGTTTTATAATGAACAGTAGAGTTTTATAATGAATAGTAGAGTTATATAATGAATAGTAGAGTTATATGATGAATAGTAGAGTTATATGATGAATAGTAGAGTTATATAATGAATAGTAGAGTTATGTAATGAATAGTAGAGTTATATAATGAATAGTAGAGTTATATGATGAATAGTAGAGTTATATAATGAATAGTAGAGTTATATAATGAATAGTAGAGTTATATAATGAATAGTAGAGTTATATGATGAATAGTAGAGTTATATAATGAATAGTAGAGTTATATAATGAATAGTAGAGTTATATAATGAATAGTAGAGTTATATAATGAATAGTAGAGTTATATAATGACTAGTAGAGTTATATAATGAATAGTAGAGTTATATAATGAATAGTGGAGTTATATAATGAATAGTAGAGTTATATAATGAATAGTAGAGTTATATAATGAATAGTAGAGTTATATAATGAACAGTAGAGTTATATAATGAATAGTAGAGTTATATAATGAATAGTAGAGTTATATAATGAATAGTAGAGTTATATAATGAATAGTAGAGTTATATAATGAATAGTAGAGTTATATAATGAACAGTAGAGTTTTATAATGAACAGTAGAGTTATATAATGAATAGTGCACAGTAGAGTTTTATAATGAACAGTAGAGTTTTATAATGAATAGTAGAGTTATATAATGAATAGTAGAGTTATATGATGAATAGTAGAGTTATATAATGAATAGTAGAGTTATATAATGAATAGTAGAGTTATATAATGAATAGTAGAGTTATATAATGAATAGTAGAGTTATATAATGAATAGTAGAGTTATATAATGAATAGTAGAGTTATATAATGAATAGTAGAGTTATATAATGAATAGTAGAGTTATATAATGAACAGTGCACATTAGAGTTGTATAATGAATAGTATTGATTTAACACCACTTCCTGTATTTACTGGTGATTAACACCACTGCCTGTATTTACTGGTGATTAACACTACTACCTGTATTTACTGGTGATTAACATAACTACCTGTATTTACTGGTGATTATCACCACTACCTGTATTTACCACTACTACCTGTATTTACTGGTGATTAACACCACTTCCTGTATTTACTGGTGATTAACACTACTACCTGTATTTACCACTACTACCTGTATTTACTGGTGATTAACACTACTACCTGTATTTACTGGTGATTAACACCACTACCTGTATTTACTGGTGATTAACACTACAACCTGTATTTACTGGTGATTAACACTACTACCTGTATTTACTGGTGATTAACACCACTACCTGTATTTACTGGTGATTAACACCACTACCTGTATTTACTGGTGATTAACACCACTACCTGCATTTACTGGTGATTAACACCACTACCTGTATTTACCACTACTACCTGTATTTACTAGTGATTTAACACCACTTCCTGTATTTACTGGTGATTAACACCACTACCTGTATTTACTGGTGATTAACACTACTACCTGTATTTACTGGTGATTAACACCACTACCTGTATTTACTGGTGATTAACACCACTACCTGTATTTACTGGTGATTAACACCACTACCTGCATTTACTGGTGATTAACACCACCTCCTGTAATTACCACTACTACCTGTATTTACTAGTGATTTAACACCACTTCCTGTATTTACTGGTGATTAACACCACTACCTGTATTTACTGGTGATTAACACCACTACCTGTATTTACTGGTGATTAACACCACTGCCTGTATTTACTGGTGATTAACACCACTGCCTGTATTTACTGGTGATTAACACTACTACCTGAATTTACTGGTGATTAACATCACTACCTGTATTTACTGGTGATTATCACCACTACCTGTATTTACCACTACTACCTGTATTTACTAGTGATTTAACACCACTTCCTGTATTTACTGGTGATTAACACCACTACCTGTATTTACTGGTGATTAACACCACTACCTGTATTTACTGGTGATTAACACCACTACCTGTATTTACTGGTGATTAACACCACTACCTGTATTTACTGGTGATTAACACCACTACCTGCATTTACTGGTGATTAACACCACCTCCTGTAATTACCACTACTACCTGTATTTACTAGTGATTTAACACCACTTCCTGTATTTACTGGTGATTAACACCACTACCTGTATTTACTGGTGATTAACACCACTACCTGTATTTACTGGTGATTAACACCACTGCCTGTATTTACTGGTGATTAACACCACTGCCTGTATTTACTGGTGATTAACACTACTACCTGAATTTACTGGTGATTAACATCACTACCTGTATTTACTGGTGATTATCACCACTACCTGTATTTACCACTACTACCTGTATTTACTGGTGATTAACACCACTACCTGTATTTACTGGTGATTAACACCACTACCTGTATTTACTGGTGATTAACACCACTACCTGTATTTACTGGTGATTAACACCACTACCTGCATTTACTGGTGATTAACACCACTACCTGTATTTACTGGTGATTAACACTACTACCTGTATTTACTGGTGATTAACACCACTGCCTGTATTTACTGGTGATTAACACCACTACCTGTATTTACTGGTGATTAACACTACTACCTGTATTTACTGGTGATTAACACCACTACCTGTATTTACCACTTCTACCTGTATTTACTGGTGATTAAAACCACTTCCTGTATTTACTGGCAATTAACACTACTACCTGTATTTAACACTACTACCTGTATTTACTGGTGATTAACACCACTACCTGTATTTACTGGTGATTAACACCACTACCTGTATTTACCATCACTACCTGTATTTACTGGTGATTAACACCACGTCCTGCATTTACTGGTGATTAACACCACTACCTGTATTTACTGGTGAATTACACCACTACCTGTTTTTACTGGTGATTAACACCACTACCTATATTTACTGGTGATTAACACCACTACCTCTATTTAACACTACTACCTGTATTTACTGGTGATTAACACCACCTCCTGTATTTACCACTACTACCTGTATTTACTAGTGATTTAACACCACTTCCTTTATTTACTGGTGATTAACACCACTACCTGTATTTACTGGTGATTATCACCACTACCTGTATTTACCACTACTACCTGTATTTACTGGTGATTAACACCACTACCTGTATTTACTGGTGATTAACACCACTACCTGTATTTACTGGTGATTAACACCACTACCTGTATTTACTGGTGATTAACACCACTACCTGTATTTACCACTACTACCTGTATTTACTGGTGATTAACACCACTACCTGTATTTACTGGTGATTAACACCACTACCTTTATTTACCACTACTGCCTGTATTTACTGGTGATTAACACTACTACCTGTATTTGCTGGTGATTAACACCACTACCTGTATTTACTGGTGATTAACACCACTACCTGTATTTACTGGTGATTAACACTACTACCTGTATTTACTGGTGATTAACACTACAACCTGTATTTACTGGTGATTAACACTACTACCTGTATTTACTGGTGATTAACACCACTACCTGTATTTACCACTTCTACCTGTATTTACTGGTGATTAACACCACTTCCTGTATTTACTGGCAATTAACACTACTACCTGTATTTAACACTACTACCTGTATTTACTGGTGATTAACACCACTACCTGTATTTACTGGTGATTAACACCACTACCTGTATTTACCATCACTACCTGTATTTACTGGTGATTAACACCACGTCCTGCATTTACTGGTGATTAACACCACTACCTGTATTTACTGGTGAATTACACCACTACCTGTTTTTACTGGTGATTAACACCACTACCTATATTTACTGGTGATTAACACCACTACCTCTATTTAACACTACTACCTGTATTTACTGGTGATTAACACCACCTCCTGTATTTACCACTACTACCTGTATTTACTAGTGATTTAACACCACTTCCTTTATTTACTGGTGATTAACACCACTACCTGTATTTACTGGTGATTAACACCACTGCCTGTATTTACTGGTGATTAACACTACTACCTGTATTTACTGGTGATTATCACCACTACCTGTATTTACCACTACTACCTGTATTTACTGGTGATTAACACCACTACCTGTATTTACTGGTGATTAACACCACTACCTGTATTTACTGGTGATTAACACCACTACCTGTATTTACTGGTGATTAACACCACTACCTGTATTTACCACTACTACCTGTATTTACTGGTGATTAACACCACTACCTGTATTTACTGGTGATTAACACCACTACCTTTATTTACCACTACTGCCTGTATTTACTGGTGATTAACACTACTACCTGTATTTACTGGTGATTAACACCACTACCTGTATTTACTGGTGATTAACACCACTACCTGTATTTACTGGTGATTAACACTACTACCTGTATTTACTGGTGATTAACACTACTACCTGTATTTACTGGTGATTAACACCACTACCTGTATTTACCACTTCTACCTGTATTTACTGGTGATTAACACCACTTCCTGTATTTACTGGCGATTAACACTACTACGTGTATTTAACACTACTACCTGTATTTACTGGTGATTAACACCACTACCTGTATTTACTGGTGATTAACACCACTACCTGTATTTACTGGTGATTAACACCACTACCTGTATTTACCACCACTACCTGTATTTACTGGTGATTAACACCACGTCCTGCATTTACTGGTGATTAACACCACTACCTGTATTTACTGGTGAATTACACCACTACCTGTTTTTACTGGTGATTAACACCACTACCTGTATTTACTGGTGATTAACACCACTACCTGTATTTAACACAACTACCTGTATTTACTGGTGATTAACATCACTACCTGTATTTACTGGTGATTAACACCACTAACTGTATTTACCACCACTTCCTGTATTTACTGGTTATTATCACCACTACCTGTATTTACTGGTGATTAACACTACTACCTGTATTTACTGGTGATTAACACCACTACCTGTATTTACCACCACTTCCTGTATTTACTGGTTATTATCACCACTACCTGTATTTACTGGTGATTAACACTACTACCTGTATTTACTGGTGATTAACACCACTACCTGTATTTACTGGTGATTAACACCACTACCTGTATTTACCACCACTACCTGTATTTACTGGTGATTAACATCACTACCGGTATTTAGTGGTGATTAACACTACTACCTGTATTTACTGGTGATTAACACCACTACCTGTATTTACTGTTGATTAACACTACTACCTGTATTTAGTGGTGATTAACACTACTACCTGTATTTACTGGTGATTAACACCACTACCTGTATTTACCACTACTACCTGCATTTACTGGTGGCACAGCTATTTCATGTTTTCCTACACTTAATTTGCCCTTGCCTAACGATTGTGTCTGACGCTGGGCTTGCAAACACGGCCGTCCTCACAATAAGACGATAGTTATTATAAATAGGTATTATATAGTTAAATATAGTTATCATATATAGTTATTATATATAGTTATTATACATACTATGAGTACTTTACGTCTAGAGCCCCTGTACTCCAACCCTCCAGAGGCGTCCCACACTGCTCTCTCCCTCTTTCCTAGCCTGGCTAGTGAACCCACACCATCAAACCCACACATCGTTCATGTAAAACACAGATGAACTCATTCTGTGGGAGGATAACCAGTCATAACATATTTTTTACTCTGCAGCTATGTTACATTCCCCAGTTTCTGTGTTTGTTGTGGGTTTGCATGTGTGTATTTCAGGAAATGGAATCCTGGATTCTAAGCAGCTGATTGGTTGGCCCCATCGATGATTGGAACTCTGATCTCTCCCTGTCGTTAGGGGAAACAGCTGTCTTCAATTACCAACTTCTTCTCCAGCTGGATAAAAGCCAGTGTTCCTTTGTTAGGAGCAAAGAGCTTATTTTTTTAAAAATGTTTTTAATGTTATGTCCTGTGTTGATTGTTGCGATCAGTAAAGGTTTTGTGGATGTTATTTTGTAGCCATTCCATCTGAGGGATGTGTATGCCAATAGGACTTAGTGTTTTTGATGATTGAAATTGTTCACTTTAAGTTAGTAATTATTCTGTTTTATTTGTTCTGGGGGGGAAAACTCACCTTGGGAGTGTTTAGTCAAGATGCCTGCGGGCATACAAAACCCGTAGTATTTACTCTGTCTATGTACACACCTTGGGAGTATTTAGTCAAGATGCCTGCGGGCATACAAAACCCGTAGTATTTACTCTGTCTATGTACACACCTTGGGAGTATTTAGTCAAGATGGCTGTGGGCATACATAACCCGTAGTATTCACTCTGTCTATGTACACTAGGTAAGACCTGGGCGGACCATCCCCCTGGAGTTTGGTTAGCGTGACAGGTGGCGTTAAGGTTAGGTGGGTAAGGTAGGAGAGGGGACTCTCCTCTTTTACTTTCTTTGCCTTGGTTCCGCCCCTTTTCCCCAAATTACCCATTTAAGGAAGAATAAATTATCTGTTAACGGTCATTTTCTCTGCCTCTGTCATCCTTCCCCGGACCTACGATCACATACTTTTTCACTCCACAGTTAAGTTGTAGCAGGGTGTTGCGTTCCCTCCTCAAAGAGGCGTGCGTAACAAGCTGGCCTATCTAAAAGGGAAATCATTCAGTTCTGCCTCCAAGTCTCATGACAATAACCGTCAACCTGCTAACCAAATCAAATGTTATTGCACTGGGTTGGGTCTTGATGACGAGTTTGGAGGGTACTACGGTGTTAAATGCTGAGCTGTAGTCGATGAACAGCATTCTCACATAGGTATTCTTCTTGTCCAGATGGGATAGGGCAGTTTGCAGTGTGATTGCGATTGCGTCGTCTGTGGACCTGTTGGGGCAGTAAGCAAATTGGAGTGGGTCTAGGGTGTCAGGTAGGGTGGCGGTGATATGGTCCTTGACTAGTCTCTCAAAGCACTTCATGATGACGGAAGTGAGTGCTACGGGGTGTTAGTCATTTAGCTCAGTTACCTTAGCTTTCTTGGGAACAGGAACAATGGTGGCCCTCTTGAAGCATGTGGGGACAGCAGACTGGGATAAGGATTGATTGAGTATGTCTGTAAACACACCAGCCAGCTGGTCTGCGCATGCTCTGAGGACGCGGCTGAGGATGCCGTCTGGGCCTGCAACCTTGCAAGGCTTGACACATTTAAATGTTTTGCTCACTTCGGCTGCAGTGAAGGAGAGCCCGCAGGTTTTGGTAGTGGGCCTTGTCAGTGACTCTGTATTATCCTCAAAGCGAGCAAAGAATTTATATAGTCTGTCTGGGAGCAAGACATCCTGGTCTGCGATGGGTCTGGTTTTCCTTTTATAGTCAATGATTGACTGTAGACCCTGCCACACACCTCTCGTGTCTGAGCTGTTGAATTGCGATTCTACTTTGTCTCTAAACTGACGCTTAGCTTGTTTGATTGCCTTGTGGTGGGAATAGCTACACTGTTGGTATTCCGTCATGTTTCCGGTCACCTTGCCCTGATTAAAAGCAGTGTTTTGCGCTTTCAGTTTTGCTCGAATGCTGCCATCAATCCACGGTTTCTGGTCGAGGAATGTTTTAATAGTCGTTGTGGGTACGACATCGCCGAGGCATTTGCTAATAAACCTGCTCACCGAATCAGCGTATTCATCAATGTTGTTGTTTGACATATCCCAGGCCACATGACTGAAGCAAACTTGAAGTGTGGAATACGATTGGTCGGACCTAAGCGCGGGAGCTTCCTGTTTTGGTTTCTGTCTATAGGCAGGGAGCAACAAAATGTAGTCGTGGTCAGCTTTTCTGAAAGGAGGGTGGGGGAGGGCCTTATATGCGTTGCAGGAGTTAGAATAACAATGATCTAGGGTTTTGCCGGCCCTGGTAGCACAATCGATATGCTGATAGAATTTAGGGAGACTTGTTTTCAGATTAGCCTTGCTAAAATCCCCAGCTAGAATAAATGCAGCCTCAGGATATGGGGTTTCCAGTTTACATAGATTAAAATTAAGTTTGTTCAGGGCAATCGATGTGTCTGCTTGGGAGTGTTATATGCGGCTGTGATTATAATCAAAGATAATTCTCTAGGTAGATAATGCGCTCGGCATCTGATTGTGAGGAATTCTATGTCAGGTGAACAGAAGGACATGAGTTCCTGTATGTTGTTATGATCACACCACGTCTTGTTAATCATAAGGCATACACCCCCGCCCTTCTTCTTACCAGAAAGATGCTCGTTTCTGTCGGCGTGATGCGTGAAGAAACCAGCTGGATGTCCCGACTTCCGATAGCATGTCTCGAGTGAGCCATGTTTCTGTGAAACAAAGAACGCTACAGTCTCTGATGTCTCTCTTGAAGGCTACCTTTGCACGGATTTCATCAACCTTGTTGTCAAGAGACTGGACATTGGCGAGTAGTATACTCGGGAGCGGTGCGCGATGTGCCCGTCTACGGAGCCTGACCAGAAGACCACTCCGCCTGCCCCTTCTACGGCGTCGTTGTTTTTGGTCGCCGGCTGGGATCCGATCTATTGTCCTGGGTGGTGGGCCAAACAGAGGATCCGCTTCGGGAAAGTCGCATTCCAGGTCGTAATGTTGGTAAGTTGACTTTGCTCTTATATCCAATAGTTCCTCCCAACTGTATGTAATAAAACCTAAGATTACCTGGGGTAACAATGTAAGAAATAATACATAAAAATAACAAAATACTGCATAGTTTCCTAAGAACGCGAATCGAGGTGGCCATCTCTGTCGGCGCCGGAAGAAGGTCCTTAAGTCTATTGAGATGTTTTGACCTGGTTGTTAATTCAAAAAGAATTCTACAGTAAAATGATGAAAGATAGGATCTCTTCCTGTAAAGGTCTGAAAATCTCTCTCCTTGAAGAGTATCTTAAATTACGGCGCAACTCGCTAAAATGTACTGATGTGATGTGTGTTTTAAGATTATGTCACTCTGGATAAGAGTGTCTGCTAAATGACTCAAATGTAAAGGTCCTTTTTTTATGATTTTATAAATGTATAAATAGGAAAAAATTATTGGCATTTAGTTATGCAGGCTAGCTGCTCCTTTGCTAGCTAACGGTGGCCAAGTAAAGCTAACACACAATCACATCAAGCAGCTGAAATGACCTTAGTTTCTATCTACATTTCTTTGGATATATCCATTATAATTTCACCTGGATCAGAGAAGCTGTCAGTCTCGTCATGTTTATTCTCGACGCACGGTGGAGTTTAATAACCCAAACAGCAACATTATTGCACGGGTCGGAGAGGGTTAGACCAGGCGGGTCAAACTCCACAGATGGCTGGGTATGTGCTGGTTTTAGTTTTTCCCTTTCAATTAAGACCTAGACAACCAGGTGAGTTCTTTACTAATTAGTGAACTTAATTCATCAATCAAGTACAAGGAGGAGCAAAAACCCACAGACACCCAGCACTCCGTGGAATGAGTTTGGCATGAGGTTAAGTCAGACCACAACTGTTGCAAACCAAATACTGGCCTAGTAGCATCAGTAAATCATATGTAGAGGGCTTCCTGTCCTCTGCCCTTCCTCCTTCTCCTCTCTTCCTCTACTCCTCCTTCCTCTTCTTCCTCTCCTCTCCTCCTCTGCTAAAATGGCGCTGGAGGGGAGTGCTGCCGTTTAATCGGCAGCCCTCCATGCTATTTTGTTTGTTTTTTCGTATTGTTCGTGACTTGTTTTGTACATAATGTTGCTGCTACCGTCTCTTATGACCGAAAAGAGCTTCTGGATAACAGAACTGGGATGTAACAAATAAATTTGATTTGATTTCCTCTTCTTCCTCAACTCTTCTCTGGTCTCCTCCCTCTCTCCCTCTGAGGTTTCTCTGCCTGTGTCCTCAGCGCCATTGGCGTATCTACTGGTGTGTGTTTGTGTCACAAAAAGACTGGTGACTCATCGCCACTTATGTCCCCCCGCCTTCCTATGAAACACACCAGTAGATAAGCAAATGGGCTGAGGATACAGGCAGAGAAACAGTGAGTCAGACACTGTAAATACACACACGGTACGTTCATCTCTAAAAGCCCAGTGACACATGTTTTATTTGTGAACATCCAGTCTGGAAAACAACATTTCTGGTGTGTCTGAAAACTAGTTTCATTCATCCTCAAATGTATTACCTTTCATAAGGTACCTTTTAATGTTTTATTTTATTTTACCTTTATTTACTAGGCAAGTCAGTTGAGAACAAATTATTATTTTACAATGACAGTCTACCAAAAAGGCAAAAGGCCTTAAAAATAAAAAATATAGGACAAAACACACATCACGACAAGAGAGACACCACAACACTTCATAGAGACCTAAGACGACACCATAGCAAGGCAGCACACACATGACAACACAGCATGACAACAACATGGTAGCAACACAACATGGCAGCAGCACAACATGGTATCAGCACAAAACGAGTGTCCATGATTGTGTCCATGATTGTAAAGTACCTTATGACAAGTTGTCTACCACACTATCTTCTAAGAGAGTTCTCATCTGTATTATTTGTAGCCGTCTATTTACCACCACAAAGCGAAGATGGCACTAAGACTTTAATGCAAACTTAAATCAGTGTTACCAAATTTTTACCAGCATGTCACATGTGCAATCCAGTGGAAAATAAATCCTACGCCACCTTTACTCCACACACAGAGATGCATACAAAGCTCTCCCCCGTCTTCCATTTGGCAAATTATACCATAATTCTATCCTCCTGATACCTGCTTACAAGCAAAAACTAAAGCAGGAAATACCAGTGACTCGGTCAATATGGAAGCGGATGCTAAACTACTGGACTGTTTCAACAAAGACTGGAATATGTTAAGGGATTCATCCAACGGCATTGAGGAATACATCACCTCAGTCATCGGCTTCATCAAGAAGTGCATCGATGACGTCGTCCCCACAGTGACCGTACGTACATATCCCAACCAGAAGCCATTGATTACAGGCAACATCCGCATCGAACTAAAGGCTAGAGCAGCCACTTCAAGGACTAATCCGGACGCTTATAAGAAATCCCACTATGCCCTCAGACGAACCATCAAACAAGCAAAGCGTCAATACAGGATATAGATTGAATCCTACTACACCGGCTCTGACGCTTGTAAGATGTGGCAGGGTTTGAAAACTATTACGGACTAGAAAAAGGAAACCAAGATGCAAGCTGCCCAGTGACGCGAACCTACCAGATGAGCTAAATTCCTTTTATGCTCACTTCGAGGCAAGCAATACTGAAGCATGCACGAGAGCACCAGCTGTTCTGGATGACTGTGAGATAATGCTCTCGGTAGCCGATGTGAACAAAACCATAAAACAGGTCAACATTCACAAAGCCGCAGGGCCAGACGGATTACCAGGACGTGTACTCAAAGCATGCGCGCGGACCAACTGTCAAGTGTCTTCACTGACATTTTCAACCTCTCCCGGACCGAGTCTGTAATACCTACATGTTTCAAGCAGATCACCATAGTCCCTGTGCCCAAGGAAGCGAAGGTAACCTGCCTAAATGATTACCGCACCATGGCACTCACGTAAGTAGCCATGAAGTGCTTGGAAGGCATCCTCCCGGACACCCTAGACCCACTCCAATTTGCATACCGCCCAAACAGATCCAGAGATGACGCAATCTCAATCACACTCCACACTGCCCTTTGTCACCTGGACAAAAGGAACACCTATGTGAGAATGCTGTTCATCGACTACAGCTCAGCGTCCAACACTATAGTGCCCTCAAAGCTCATCACTAAGCTAAGGACCCTGGGACTATACACCTCCCTCTGCAGCTGGATCCTGGACTACCTGACGTGCCGCCCCAAGGTGGTAAAAGTAGGCAACAACAATCTGCCACGCTGATCCTTAACACTGGGGCCACTCAGGGGTGTGTACTTAGTCCCCTCCTGTATTCCCTGTTCACCCATTACTGCATGGCCAAACATGACTCCAACACCATCATTAAGTTTGCTGACGACACAACAGTGGTAGGGCGATAAGACGGTCATAGGGAGTAGGTCAGAGAACTGGCAGTGTGGTACCAGGACAACAACCCCTCTCTCAATGTAAGCAAGACAAAGGATATGATCATGGACTATAGGAAGAGGAGGGCCGAACAGGCTCCCATCAACATCGACAGGGCTGTAGTGGAGCGGGTCGAGAGTTTCAACTTCCTTGGTGTCCACATCACCAACAAACTATCATGATTCAAACATACCAATCCAGTCGTGAAGAGGGCACTACAAAACCTTTTCCCACTCAGGAGACTGAAAAGATTTTGCATGGGCCCCTAGATCCTCAAAAAGTTCTACAGCTGCACCATCGAGAGCATGGAGTGGTTGCATTACCGCCTGGCATGGCAACTGCTCGGCATCTGACTGTAAGGCGCTACAGAGGGTAGTGCGAACAGCCCAGTACATCACTGGGGCCAAGCTTCCTGCCATCCTGGACCTATATAATAGGCGGTGTCAGAGGAAAGCCCATAAAATTGTCAGAGACTCCAGTCACTCAAGTTATAGACTGTTTTCTCTGCTAACGCATGGAAAGTGGTACCGGAGCACCAAGTCTACGACCTAAAGGCTCCTCAACAGCTTCTACCCCCAAGCCATAAGAATGCTGAACAATTTATGAAATCGTCACCGGACAATTTACATTGACCCCCCCACTAGCTGTTTGTTTGTAACCTGTGCATAGTCACTTCGCCCCGACCTACATGTACAGATTACCTCAACTAGCCTGTACCCTTCCACATTGACTCGGTACCGGTGCCCCCTGTATATAGTCCGACCAATCTGATTCCACACTTCAAGACTGCTTCGATCATGTGGATTGGGATATGTTCCGCATTGCATCCAACAATAACATTGACGAATACGCTGATTCGGTGAGCGAGTTCATTAGAAAGTGCATTGGCAATGTCGTAACCACAGCAACTATTAAAACATTCCCAATCCAGAAACCGTGGGTTGATGGCAGCATTCGTGCGAAACTGAAAGCGCGAACCACTGCTTTTAACCAGGGCAAGGTGACCGGAAACCTGACCGGAAACCTGACCGAATACAAACAGTGTAGCTATTCCCTCCGCAAGGCAATCAAACAAGCTAAGCCTCAGTATAGAGACAAAGAAGAGTTGCAATTCAACAGCTCAGACACAAGAGGTATGTGGCAGGGTCTACAGTCAATCATAGATTACAAGAAGAAAACCAGCCCCGTCGCGGACCAGGATGTCTTGCTCCCAGACAGACTATATAACTTCTTTGCTCGCTTTGAGGAAAATACAGTGTCACTGACACGGCCCGCTACCAAAACCTGCAGACTCTCCTTCACTGCAGCCGACGTGAGTAAAACATTTAAATGTGTTAACCCTCACAAGGCTGCAGGCCCAGACGGCATCCCCAGCCGCGTCCTTTGAGCATGCGCAGACCACCAAAAGCACTCACAAACTTTTACAGATGCACAATCGAGAGCATCCTGTCGGGATGTATCATCGCCTGGTACGGCAACTGCTCTGCCCACAACCGTAAGGCTCTCCAGAGGGTAGTGAGGTCTGCACAACGCATCACCGGGGCCAAACTACCTGCCCTCCAGGACACCTACACCACCCTATGTCACAAGAAGGTCAAAAAGATCATCAAGGACAACAACCACCCGAGCCACTGCCTGTTCACCCCGCTATCAACCAGAATGCGACGTCAGTACTATTGCATCAAAGCAGGGACCGAGAGACTGAAAAACAGCTTCTATCTCAAGGCCATCATACTGTTAAACAGCCACTGACTCAACTCCAGCTCACTTTAATAATGGAAATTGATTTAAAAAATGTATTGCTAGCCACTTACAATGCCACTTAATATAATGTTTACATGCCCTACATTATTCATCTCATATGTATATACTGTTCTCTATATCATTGACTGCATCTTGCCATCTTTATGTAATACATGTTTTACTAGCCACTTTAAACTATGCCACTTTTATGTTTACATACCCTACATTACTCATCTCATATGTATATACTTTACTCTATACATTGTAAGTAAGCATTTCACGGTAAAGTCTACACTTGTTGTATTCGGCGCATGTGGCAAATAAAGTTTGATTTGATTGAGTCTTTGAATGACGAGATTGAGATAAAACTATCCAGTTTGAGTGTTTTTTTGCATCTCGTTTCAATCACTTTGCATGTGTTGTTGTCTCTACCTTCTTGCCCTTCGTGCTGTTGTCTTAATAATGTTTGTATCATGTTTTGTGTTGCTACCATGCTGTGTTGTCATGTTACGTTGCTGCCATGCTGTGTTTTCATGTGTTGCTGCCATGCTGTGTTGTTGTCTTAGGTCTCTCTTTATGTAGTGTTGTGGTGTCTCTCTTGTCGTAATGTGTGTTTTGTTTCTTTATAATCCCAGTCCCTGGAGGAGGCCTTTTGGTCGTCATTGTAAATAAGGATTTGTTCTTAACTGACTTGCCTAGTTTTTTTTAAACATGGGAGAATTGCTCTATTGTAAAACCAACCCTCTGTCTCCATCTTGTGGCCGACTCATCCTAGTACACCTTTATTTTGACACCCAGCCAGCCATTTCAAATAAAAAATCGAATCACATTTTATTTGTCACATGCTTCATAAACAACAGGTGTAGACTAACAGTGAAATGCTTACTTACGGGCCCTTCCCAACAATGCAAAGAGAAGAATAGAGAAATAATGGTTCCGACCTAGAATATGTGGACATCTATAAGTACCTAGGTGTCTGGCTAGACTGTAAACTCTCCTTCCAGACTCATATCAAACATCTCCAATATAAAATCAAATCTAGAATCGGCATTCTATTCCGCAACAAAGCCTCCTTCACTCACGCCGCCAAACTTACCCTAGTAAAACTGACTATCCTACCGATCCTCATCTTCGGCGATGTCATCTACAAAATAGCCTCCAACACTCTACTCCGCAAACTGGATGCAGTTTATCACAGTGCCATCCGTTTTGTTACTAAAGCACCTTATACCACCCACCACTGCGACCTGTATGCTCTAGTCGGCTGGCCCTTGCTACATATTCGTCGCCAGACCCACTGGCTCCAGGTCATCTACAAGTCCATGCTAGGTAAAGCTCCGCCTTATCTCAGTTCACTGGTCACGATGGCAACACCCACCCGTAGCACGCACTCCAGCAGGTGTATCTCACTGATCATCCCTAAAGCCAACACCTCATTTGGCCGCCTTTCGTTCCAGTTCTCTGCTTCCTGTGAATGGAACGAATTGCAAAAATCGTTGAAGTTGGAGACTTTTATCTCCCTCACCAACTTCAAACATCTGCTATCTGAGCAGCTAACCGATCGCTGCAGCTGTACATAGTCTATCGGTAAATAGCCCACCCAATTTACCTACCTCATCCCCATACTGTTTATATTTATTTACTTTTCTGCTCTTTTGCACACCAGTATCTCTACCTGTACATGATCATCTGATCATTTATCACTCCAGTGTTAATCTGCAAAATTGTAATTATTCGCCTACCTCCTCATGCCTTTTGCACACAATGTATATATAGACTCCCCTTTTTTTCTACTGTGTTATTGACTTGTTAATTGTTTACTCCATGTGTAACTCTGTGTTGTCTGTTCACACTGCTATGCCTTATCTTGGCCAGGTCGCAGTTGTAAATGAGAACTTGTTCTCAACTTGCCTACCTGGTTAAATAAAGGTGAAATAAAAAATAAATAAATAAAAAATAGAAAAACACAAGGAATAAACACAACAAGTTAACTTGGCGATAACTTGGCTATATGAGTAGCAGTATTGAGTTCATGTACAATGTAGTTGAGGTAGATATCACTACATGACCAAAAGTATGTGGTCACCTGCTAATCGAACATCTCATTCTAAAATCATGGGCATTAATATGGAGTTTGTCCCCCCTTTGCTGCTATAACAGTCTTCTGGGAAGGCTTTCCACTAGACGATGGAATATCAGAGGACTTGCTTCCATTCACCCATAAGAGCATTAGTGACTTTCCACTAGATTTTGGAACATTGTTGCAGGGACTTTGCTTGTTCAGCCACAAGAGCATTAGTGAGGTCGGGCACTGATGTTGGGTGATTAGGCCTGGCTCGCAGTCGGGGTTCCAATTCATCCCAAAGTTGTTCGATGGAGTAGAGGTCAGGGCTCTGTGCAGGCCAGTCAAGTTCTTCCACATTGATCTCGACAAACCATTTCTGTATGGACCTCACTTTGTGGATGAGGGCATTGTCATGCTGAAACAGGAAAGGGCCTTCCCCAAACTGTTGCCACAAAGTTGAAAGCACAGAATCGTCTATAATGTCATTGTATGCTGTAGGGTTAAGATTTCCCTTCACAGGAACTAAGGGGCCCGAACCATGAAAAACAGCAAACCCAAACCATTATTGCTCCTCTACCAAACTCTTCAGTTGGCACTATGTAATGAGGTAGGTGGCGTTCTCCTGGCATCCGCCAAACCCAGATTCGCCGTCAGACTGCCAGAAGGTGAAGCATGATTCTTCACGCCAGAGACAAATTTCCACAGCTCCAGAGTCAAATGGCTGCGAGCTTTACACCACTCCAGCTAACGCTTGGCATTGCCCATGGTGAACTTTGGCTGGTGTGGCTGCTCGGCCATGGAAACCCATTTCATTAACCTCCCGATAAACAGTTATTGTGCAGACGTCGCTTCCACAGGCAGTTGGGAACTAGGTAGTGAGTGTTGCCACCGAGGACAAACAAGTATTATGTGCTTCAGCACTCGGTAGTCCCATTCTGTGAGCTTGTGTGGCCTACCACTTCACAGCTGAGCCGGTGTTGCTCCTAGACGTTTCCACTTCACAATAACAGCATTTACAGTTGACCGGGGAAGCTCTAGCAGGGCAGAAATTTGACGAACTGACTTGTTAGAAATGTGGCATTCCATGACGGTGACACGTTGAAAGTCACTGAGCTCTTCAGTTAGGCCTACTGCTAATGCCTACTGCTACTGCTTGTCTATGGAGATTGCATGGTGGTGTGCTGTATTTTATACACCTGTCAGTAACAGGTACACTCATTGGAAGGGGTGTCCACGTACTTTTTATATATAGTGGATGTACTTATACAGTGCCTTCGGTAAGAATTCAGACCTGTAACGATCGTCTGTGGTGGAAGAAGGTGAGGACCAACGCGCAGCGTGGGAAGTGTTCAGACCTGTAACGATCGTCTGTGGTGGAAGAAGTAAACTAAACAGGAAATAATCACCCACAAAACACAGGTGGGAAAAGGCTACCTAAGTATGATTCTCAATCAGAGACAAAGAACGAGACCTGCCTCTGGTTGAGAACCATACCAGGTCAAACACGCAAACACAACATTGAAAAAAGAACAGACTACCCACCCCAACTCACGCCCTGACCAAACTAAAACAAAGACATAACAAAGGAACTAATGTCAGAACGTGACAAGACCACTTGACTTTTACCACATTTTGTTACATTACAGCCTTATTCTAAAATTCATAAAATAAAACATTTTCCTCAGCAATCTACACACACAATACCATAATGACAAAGCAAAAACTGTTTTTGAACAGAAATACCTTATTTACCGAATGACTCAGACCCTTTGATGTGAGACTCGAAATTGAGCTCAGGTGCTTCCCGTTTCCATTGATCATCCTTCAGATGTTTCTACAACATGATTCGAGTCCACCTGTGGTAAATTCAATTGATTGGACATGATTTGGAAAGGCACACACCTGTCTATATAAGGTCCCACAGTTGACAGTGTATGTCAGAGCAAAAACCAAGCCATGAGCTCGAAGGAATTGTCCGTAGAGCTCCGAGACAGGATTGTGTCGAGGCACAGATCTGGTGGAGTGTACCAAAAAAATTCTGCAGCATTGAAGGTCCCCAAGAACACAGTGGCCTCCATCATTCTTAACTGGAAGAAGTTAAGATCCACCAAGACTCATGCTAGAGCTGGCTGCCCGGTCAAACTCAGCAATGTGGGAGAAGGTCCTTTGTCTGGGAGGTGACCATGAACCCGATGATCACACTGACAGCGCTCCAGAGTTACTCTGTGGAGATGGGAGAACTTTTCAGAAGGACAACCATCTCTGCAGCACTCCACCAATCAGGCCTTTATGGTAGAGTGGCCAGACAGAAGCCACTCCTCAGTAAAAAGCACATGACAGCCCACTTGGAGTTTGCAAAAAGGCACTTGAAGACTTTCAGACCATGAGAAACAAGATTCTCTGGTCTGATGAAACAAGATTGAGCTCTTTGGCCTGAATGACAAGTGTCACATCTGGAGAAAAACTGGCACCATCCCTATGGTGAAGCATGGTGGTGGCAGCATCATGCTGTGGGGATGTTTTTCAGCGGCAGGGACTGGGAAAGTAGTCAGGGTCAATGCAAAGATGATGAACAAAGTACAGAGAGATCCTTGATGAAAACCTGCTCCAGAGCGCTCAGGACCTCAGGCTGGGGCGATGGTTCACCTTCCAACAGGACAACGACCCTAGACACACATGCAGGTGTGCCAAGCTTGTACCCAAAAATACTCGAGTCTGTAATCGCTGCCAAAGGTGCTTCAAAAAAGTACTGAGTAAAGGGTCTGAATACTTATGTAAATTGTATATTTCCGTTTTTTTTATATATATATATATAAAAAATTGCTGTCATTATGGAGTATTGTGTGTAGATTGATGAGGGGAAAAAATATTTATTCAATTTTAGAATAAAGCTATAACATAACTAAATGTTTTAACAAGTCAAGGGTTCTGAATACTTTCCCAAGGCACTGTAGGTAGGGATAGTGACTATGCAACAGGATATATAATAAACAGTAACAGCAGAATATATGATGAGTCAAAAGAGTTCATGCAAAAAGGGTCAATGCAGATAGCTTGTTGAGGCCTTGTTGAGCCTTCTATAGCTAAATAGTTAATCAAAAAGCAACCCAGACTAACTATTCAGCAGACTGTTGGTTTGGCAGAAGTTGTTCAGGGTGTTTCCAGACATGGTACATCACTACTGCTTGTCGGTAACAGAGAGAACAGTCAATCTCCCAAGGGGGAAGAGGCCTTGTTGAGCCTTCTTCATGACTGTGTTGGTGTACCATGATATTCCTTAGGGATGTGGACACCGAGAAACTTGAAGCTCTACCCCGCTCCATGACCACCACGTCGATGAGGGCCCTCCGTTTTCTGTATTCCACAATCAGCTCCTTTGTCTTGCTGACGTTTAGGGAGAGGTTTTTATTTTTTATTTTATACCCTTATTTAACTAGGCAAGTCAGTTAATTAAGAACAAATTCTTATTTTCAATGACGGCCTAGGAACAGTGGGTTAACTGCCTGTTCAGGGGCAGAACGACAGATTTGTCAGCTCGGGATATGAACCACTAGGCTACCCTGTCCTGTCACTGACCTCCTCCCTATAGGCTGTCTCATCGTCGTTGGTGATCAGGCCAACCACTGCCATATCATCAGCAAACTTAATGATGGTATTGGAGTCGTGCTTGGCCACACAGTCATGGGTGAACAGGAAGTACAGGAGGGGACTAAGCACCCACCCCGAAGGGCCCCCCGTGTAGACATTGAGAGCTTTGGACCAGTAACCGGAAGGCACATAACCCTAATTGCTCCTGTAAGTCGCTCTGGATAAGAACGTTTCCTAGATGACTTAAAAATAAATCTGGGATCCAGTTGCAGAGGGAGGTGTTCAGTCCCAGGGTCCTGAGCTTAGTGATTAACTTGAAGGGAACTATGGTGTTGAAAGCTGAGCTGTAGTCAATGAACAGCATTCCCACATAGGTGTTCCCCACACCCAGGTGGGTGAGGGCAATGTGGAGTGCAATAGAGATTGCATCATCTGTGGCAATGTTGGTGCAGTATACAAATTGGAGTGGTCCAGGATTCCTTGGTTGATGGTGTTGATGTGAGCCATGACCAGCCTTTTAAAGCGTTTCATGGCTACAGATGTGTGCCATGGGGTGATAGTCATTTAGACAGGCTACCTTGGCTTTATTGGGCACAGGGACTATGGTGGTCTGCTTGAGACATGTAGGCATTACAGACTCGGTCAGGGAGGTTGAAAATGCCAGAGAAGACACTTTCCAGTTGGTCCGCTCATGCTCTGAGTATGCGTCCTGGTAATTTTTGTGAAATGTCTTGCGAGCATTGAAGGCATTTAGCTTCTCTGGAAGGCTTGTGTCACTTAGCAGCTCTCCTTCATAGTCCGTGATAGTTTGCTCTACCATATGCGACGAGCGTCAGAGCTGGCGTAGTGGGATTCAATCTAAATCCTGTACTGACGTTTTAACTTTTGGAGGGGTAAACTATTGGAGAGGGAAACCTTGGAGGGGAGACATTGGAAGAGGAGGAACAGGGTTCAGAGAGGATTTTCTCTGGCGTAGTGACTTACATTAGTGAATGTACTAATGTAAGTCACCCTGCATACATGGCTAAAATGTACAGTTCCGTAAAAATGTATTTGCCCCTTTCTGATTCTCTATTTTTGATATTTAACTAGAAGTAAGTGGAACTAGAGGAGGGGAACTAGAGAAGGAGGAACTAGAAGAGGAGGAACTAGAGGAGGGGAACTAGAGGAGGGGAACTAGAGGAGGAGGAACTAGAAGAGGGGGAAACTAGAGGAGGAGGAAATAGAAGAGGGGGAAACTAGAGGAGGAGGAACTAGAAGAGGGGGAAACTAGAGGAGGAACTAGAGGTGGGGGAAACTAGAGGAGGAGGAACTAGAGGTGGGGGAACTAGAAGAGGAGGAACTAGAAGAGGGGGAAACTAGAGGAGGGGGAAACTAGAGGAGGAGGAAATAGAGGTGGGGGAACTAGAGGTGGCGGAACTAGAAGAGGAGGAACTAGAAGAGGAGGGGAACTAGAGGTGGGGGAACTAGAAGAGGGGGGAAACTAGAGGAGGAGGCACTAGAAGAGGGGGAAACTAGAGGTGGGGGGAACTACAGGAGGGGGAACTAGAGGAGTTGGAACAAGATGAGGGGGAACTAGAGGGGGGAGAACTAGAGGATGGGTAACCAAAGGAGGGGGAACCAGAGGAGGGGAACTAGAGTAGGAGTTGGAACAAGAGGAGGGGGAACAAGAGGAGGTGGAACTAGAGGGAGGAGAACTAGAGGGGGAAACTAGAAAAAAGGGGAACTAGAGGGAGGGGAACTAATGTAAGAGGAGGGAACTAGAAGAGGGGGAAACTAGAGGAGGAGGAACTAGAAGAGGGGGGAACTAGAGGGAGGAGAAACTAGAGGAGGGGAACTAGAGGAGGTGAACTAGAGAGAGGGGAACTAGAGAGAGGGGAACTAGAAGAGGGGAAATAGAAGAGGGGAAATAGAGGAGGGGAACTAGAGGAGGGGAACTAGAGGAGGGGAACTAGAGGAGGGGGAACTAGAACCTAACCACGGGGCTAACCGTGGATCTAACCGTGGGGCTAACCGTGGATCTAACCGAGGGGCTAACCGTGGATCTAACCGTGGGGCTAACCGTGGATCTAACCATGGGGCTAACCGCGGGGCTAACCATGGATCTAACCGTGGATCTAACCGTGGGGCTAACCGTGGATCTAACCGAGGGGCTAACCGTGGATCTAACCGAGGGGCTACCCGTGGCTCTAACCGTGGGGCTAACCGTGGATCTAACCGTGGGGCTAACCGTGGATCTAACCGTGGGGCTAACCGTGGATCTAACCGAGGGGCTAACCGTGGATCTAACCGAGGGGCTACCCGTGGATCTAACCGTGGGGCTAACCGTGGATCTAACCGTGGGGCTAACCGTGGATCTAACCGAGGGGCTAACCGTGGATCTAACCGAGGGGCTAACCATGGATCTAACCGAGGGGCTAACCGTGGATCTAACCGTGGGGCTAACCGTGGATCTAACCGTGGATCTAACCGAGGGGCTAACCGTGGATCTAACCGTGGATCTAACCGAGGGGCTAACCGTGGATCTAACCGAGGGGCTAACCGTGGCCACCAGTTGAAACCCTGTACATGTAAAATGTTGTACCATGTCTGAGGGAGGGGCCATCAGTCATGCACGTTGCAGAAGGCAACCAATCAGAACACAGCACATGAACAAACAAAAAAGTCCGGTCTTCACGAACAACACAAATGTTTACTTTCCTCTGGTTGACTTATTTATTGACTTTCTTCAAGTCTCTAATGTAGTTTGGAAGAGGAGAAGACAACATATAAAGAAACAGAAACAAGCAAGAGAGGAAAACAGCTTCTTTATTATTAACAGAAATCAACAGTTTGGGAGTTCTCTACTCATTAGTCATTCTGATTACAAACCCAAGGAGCTAACAAGATATCTCTGAGGTTGTCTCTGTCAGCCTTCATCGCTCACCAGGTGAAGGAGTCTTCTCTTTAGTCCCCTAAAGACTAGGGCCCAATCCCAAATTGACTTTATGCCCTTATCTACGTGTGGTGATGTGAGAGGGCAAAGTGAAGATACTACCAGATTAATTATACATTACCTGTCAAATCCTCTTAGATCACCTCAAGTGCATAAACCCTCTTTAGGGTTTAGGGGTCCATTTGGGACTGGGCCAAGTTAGTCAAACAGCCCAGCTAAATCACTCGCTACCCTTCTGATGTCCCACTGAGCAGTCAAAGACGTGGCCCACAGGAAGTGTTTGGTTGGAGTACATCTGTAATGTAGTCAGCCTGGAATGACAACATTATGTCTCAGACCACCTAGGTCCTCCTCCTCTTCATAAGCCCCTCCCCCTTTAACTGACCAAGACAGCATCTCAAATGGCACCCTATTCCCTATATAGTGCACTACTTTTAACCAGACCCTTATGGGGTAGTGCACTATTTTATTTTACATTTTTATTTAACCCTTATTTAACCATTATTTCAGTCAGTTATGAACAAATTCTTATTTACAATGACATCCTACCCTGGCCAAATCCGGACGACGCTGGGCCAATTGTGCGCCGCCCTATGGGACTCCCAGTCACGGCCAGATGTGAACCAGGGACTGTAGTGACGACTCTTGCTTTAGAGGACTGCGCCACTCGGGAGCCACACTATATAGAGAAAAGGGTGACTACATTGCAGATGTTGCATTACATCATTGAGTGCTCAGTGGGACATCAGAAGGTTATTTCATATGATGTGGTCAGCTGATAAGTTAAACACTACACCCACTACATCCTGGCTTTGTTGGAAGGCTTCTGCAGTACAGTCAGGTTGGAACTTGGCCAGTGGTTTAGCTGGGATGGGCATTTCTGGGCTGGGCATTTCTGGGATGGGCATTTCTGGGACGGGCATGGGCATTTCTGGGCTGGGCATTTCTGGGATGGGCATTTTGGGGCTGGGCATTTCTGGCCTGGGCATTTCTGGCCTGGGCATTTCTGGCCTGGGCATTTCTGGGATGCAACCCATTTCTGGACCAAAGATCCCATCTCTGGAGTTCCCCTTTTAGTGAGAGATGTTAGTGACTCTGAGACAAACGACAGAAGTACGACAACATTCAGAACAAAAATATATCTTTACACTGTCCTGCCAACAAGAGGTGCTCCCTGGGATGGGGAGTGAGGGGTGTAAGGGCTAGGGATTAAGGGCTACAGAGTAGGGGCTAGGGAGTAGGAGCTAGGGAGTAGGGGCTAGGGAGTAGGGGCTAGGGAGTAGGGGCTAGGGTGTAGGGGCTAGGGTGCAGGGGCTAGGGTGCAGGGGCTAGGGTGCAGGGGCTAGGGTGCAGGGGCTACGGTGTAGGGGCTACGGTGTAGGGGTTAGGGTGTAGGAGCTAGGGTCTAGGGTGCAGGGGCAAGGGTGCAGGGGCTAGGGTGCAGGGGCTAGGGTATAGGAGCTAGGGTGTAGGGGCTAGGCTAGGGAGTAAGGGCTTGGGTGCAGGGGCTAGGGTGTAGCGGCTAGGGAGTAAGAGCTAGGGTGCAGGAGCTAGGGTGTAGGGTGTAGGGGCTAGGGAGTAAGGGCTAGGGTGCAGAGGCTAGGGTGTAGGGGCTAGGGTGTAGGGGCTAGGGTGTAGGGGCTAGGGTGTAGGGGCTAGGGTGCAGGGGCTAGGGTGTAGGGGCTAGGGTGTAGGGGCTAGGGTGTAGGAGCTAGGGTGTAGGAGCTAGGGTGTAGAGCTTGGGTGTAGATGGAATGGGTGTGCTGTATGTCTGGCAGGACAGTGGGACATGTATAGTGTCTTCAGAAAGAATTCAGACCCCTTGACTTTTTCCACATTTTGTTACATTATAGCCTTATTCTAAAATGGATTCAATACAAATATACACACAATATATATACAAAAGTATGTGGACACCGTTTCAAATTAGTGGATTCTATTTCAGCCAGACTTGTCACTGACAGGTGTATACAATCGAGCACACAGCCATGCAATCTTCATAGACAAACATTAGCAGTAGAATGGCCTTATTGAAGAGCTCAATGATTTTCAATGTGGCACCGTCATAGGAAACCACCTTTCCAACAAGTCAGTTCATCAAATTTCTGCCCTGTTAGAGCTGCTCCGGTCCACTATAAGTAGTATTATTGTGAAGTGGAAAAGTTTAGAAGCAACAACGGCACAGCTGCAAAGTGGTAGGCCACACAAGCACACAGAACAGGACCGAGCGCTGAAGCGCATAATGCGTAACAATTGTCTGTCCTCGGTTACAACACTCACTAAGGTGTTACAAACTGCCTCTGGAAGCAACGTCAGCACAATAACTATTCATCGGGAGCTTCATGAAATGGTTTTCCATGGCTGAGCAGCAGCACACAAGCCTTAGATCACCATGTGCAATACCAAGTGTCAGCTGCAGTGGTGTAAAGCTCGCCGCCATTGGCCTCTGGAGCAGTGGAAACGTGTTCTCTGGAGTCATGAATAACACTTCACCATTTGGTGAATCTGAATCTGGGTTTGGGGGATGCCAGGAGAACACTACCTGCTCGAATACACAGTGCCAACTGTAAAGTTTGGTGGAAGAGGAATAATGGACTGGGGCTGTTTTTTTATGGTTCGGGCTAGTTCCTGTGAAGGGAAATCTTAACGCTACAGCATACAATGACATTCAAGACGATTCTGTGCTTCCAACTTTGTGGCAACAGTTTGGGGAAGGCCCTTTCCTGTTTCAGCATGACAATGCCCTCATCCACAAAGTGAGGTCCATACAGAAATGGTTTGTCGAGATCAATGTGGAAGAACTTGACTGGCCTTCATAGAGCCCTGACCTCAACCCCATCGAACACCTTGGGATGAATTGGAAAGGCGACTGGGAGCCAGGCCTAACCACCCAACATCAGTGCCCGTCCGCAATAATGCTCTTGTGGCTGAATGGAAGCAAGTTCCAGCAGCAATGTACCAACATCTAGTGGAAAGCCTTCCCAGAAGAGTGGAGGCTGTTATTGCACCAATGTACCAACATCTAGTGGAAAGCCTTCCCAGAAGAGTGGAAGCAGTTATAGCACCAATGTACCAACATCTAGTGGAAAGCCTTCCCAGAAGAGTGGAGGCTGTTATAGCACCAATGTTCCAACATCTAGGGGAAAGCCTTCCCAGAAGAGTGGGGGCTTTTATAGCAGCAAAGGGGGGACAAACTCCATATTAATGCCCATGAATTTGGAATGAGATGTTCGATGAGCAGGTGTCCACATACTTTTGGTCTTGTAGTTTATCTGTGTGTGTTCATCTACATTAATTAATATTATATATACACAATATCAGCACATACAGAACATCACACAGAAGACCCTGATATCATGGAGACGCTCAATGGACTGAGAGATGGAGGGAGGGATGGACAGAATGATGGCAGTATGGAGGGAGGGATGTATGGAATGATGGCAGTGCAGTATGGTGGGATGGACAGAATGATGGCAGTATGGAGGGAGGGATGTATGGAATGATGGCAGTATGGAGGGATGGACAGATGGAGGGAGGGATGTATGGAATGATGGCAGTATGGTGGGATGGACAGATGGAGGGAGGGATGTATGGAATGATGGCAGTATGGTGGGATGGACAGATGGAGGGAGGGATGTATGGAATGATGGCAGTATGGTGGGATGGACAGATGGAGGGAGGGGTGAATGGAATGATGGCAGTATGGTGGGATGGACAGAATGATGGCAGTATGGTGGGATGGACAGAATGATGGCAGTATGGTGGGATGGACAGAATGATGGCAGTATGGTGGGATGGACAGAATGATGGCAGTATGGTGGGATGGACAGAATGGTGGCAGTATGTTGGGATGGACAGAATGATGGCAGTATGGTGGGATGGACAGAATGATGGCAGTATGGTGGGATGGACAGAATGATGGCAGTATGGTGGGATGGACAGAATGATGGCAGTATGGTGGGATGGACAGAATGATGGCAGTATGGTGGGATGGACAGAATGATGGCAGTATGGTGGGATGGACAGAATGATGGCAGTATGGTGGGATGGACAGAATGATGGGAGTATGGTGGGATGGACAGAATGATGGCAGTATGGTGGGATGGACAGAATGATGGCAGTATGGTGGGATGGACAGATGGAGGGAGGGGAGGTTGAGGCTTCCATTCCATGAGAAAGGTAGAATATTGTTTGTACTGAAGGAAGGGAAGGATACAGAGAAAGAGGAGGAAGAGAATGAAGAGGAGGAGGAGAGAGGGCAGGAAGTCACAGGCATGCGTAAGACAGATCCTTAAACACAGACCAACCCACACACACACAAACACTCCTCCCCTTCCTCATCACCCGACTCCCCCTAAACACTAGTACTATAAGACAGACAGCTACACCAAACACACACCTCTACAGAAACCTAACCTAGCCTGGCTTGTGAAGATCTTCAATAACAGGATGAGGGAGATAAGATGGAAAGAAAGATCGAGAGAGAAAGAAAGAAAGACAGAAAGAGATTTTTTCAGAGAAGCTATTGTTGACAGAGCAAGAGGAGAAGGAGGGTAGAATCAGCTGGTGTCGGTCGGTTTACAGTTCTGATGAGAGAGAGAGAGAGAGAGAGATACTGTAAATATGAACCACCACTATGGTTCAAGATGTAGCAGCTCTAGAATCTACTGGTTCCAATAGAACACAATGATGGTTTATAAAGCCAGATAATGATTGGTTCCATAAGGGAACTACCAGCAGTGTAGGTTAGAGGCATCCAGCAGAGGAGAGGAGTATACCAGTGTAACAGCAGCAGGGTCAGTCAGTCTTCCTCCAGTCTCATCAGTCCTCCAGAGCCACCATGCCTTTCACTGGATCCTTCACCCTCATCTAGAGAGAGACGGGGAGAAGAGGGGGAGGGGGGGAGGAGAGGTTATGTCACACACACATACAAAGACCTGAATGACCCTACCCTGCTTGCGGTTTGTGTCTTTTGTGTGTGTTAAACTCCCTCTCAGACACTTGGTTACAAATCATTATTATTCAGAAGGTAACATATTATTATTATTACTATTATTCAGATGGTTACATATTATTATTACTATTCAGATGGTTACATATTATTATTATTATTATTACTATTCAGATGGTTACATATTATTATTACTACTATTCAGATGGTTACATATTATTATTATTACTTTTCAGATGGTTACATGTTATTATTAGTATTACTATTCAGATGGTTACATATTATTATTATTACTATTCAGATGGTTATATATTATTATTATTATTATTACTTTTCAGATGGTTACATGTTATTATTATTATTACTATTCAGATGGTTATATATTATTATTATTATTATTCTGATGGTTACATATTATTATTCAGATGGTTACATATTATTACTATTCAGATGGTTACATATTACTATTATTATTACTATTCAGATTGTTACATATTACTATTAGTATTACTATTCAGATGGTTACATATTATTATTATTATTATTATTATTATTATTATTACTATTCAGATGGTTACATATTACTATTATTATTATTCAGATGGTTACATATTATTATTATTACTATTCAGATGGTTACATATTATTATTCAGATGGTTACATATTATTATTATTATTATTATTCAGATGGTTACATATTATAATTATTATCATTACTATTCAGATGGTTACATATTATTATTCAGATGGTTACATATCATTACTATTCAGATGGTTACATATTACTATTATTATTATTCAGATGGTTACATATTATTATTATTACTATTCAGATGGTTACATATTATTAATATTATTACTATTCAGATGGTTACATATTACTATTATTATTATTCAAATGGTTATATGTTATTATTATTACTATTCAGATGGTTACATATTATTATTATTAATATTACTATTCAGATGGTTACATATTATAATTATTATCATTACTATTCAGATGGTTACATATTATTATTCAGATGGTTACATATCATTACTATTCAGATGGTTACATATTACTATTATTATTATTCAGATGGTTACATATTATTATTACTATTCAGATGGTTACATATTATTAATATTATTACTATTCAGATGGTTACATATCATTACTATTCAGATGGTTACATATTACTATTATTATTATTCAGATGGTTACATATTATTATTACTATTCAGATGGTTACATATTATTAATATTATTACTATTCAGATGGTTACATATTACTATTATTATTATTCAAATGGTTATATGTTATTATTATTACTATTCAGATGGTTACATATTATTACTATTCAGATGGTTACATATTATTACTATTCAGATGGTTACATATTACTATTCAGATGGTTACATATTACTATTATTACTATTCAGATGGGTACATATTATTATTATTATTATTATTACTATTCAGATGGTTACATATTATAATTATTATCATTACTATTCAGATGGTTACATATTATTATTATTACTATTCCGATGGTAACATATTAATATTATTACTATTCAGATGGTTACATATTACTATTATTACCATTCCGATGGTAACATATTACTATTATTACTATTCAGATGGTTACATATTATTATTATTATTCAGATGGTTACATATTATTATTATTATAATTATCATTACTATTCAGATGGTTACATATTATAATTATTATCATTACTATTCAGATGGTTACATATTATTATTATTACTATTCCGATGGTTACATATTACTATTATTATTCAGATGGTTACATATTATTATTATTATTATTACTATTCAGATGGTTACATATTATTATTACTATTATTATTCAGATGGTTACATATTATTATTATTATTATTACTATTCAGATGGTTACATATTATTATTATTATCATTACTATTCAGATGGTTACATATTATTATTATTACTATTCCGATGGTTACATATTACTATTATTATTCAGATGGTTACATATTATTATTATTATTATTACTATTCAGATGGTTACATATTATTATTATTATTATTACTATTCAGATGGTTACATAGTATTATCATTACTATTCAGATGGTTACATATTATTATTATTACTATTCAGATGGTTATATATTATTGTTATTACTACTCAGATGGTAACATATTATTATTATTCAGATGGTAACATATTATTATTCAGATGGTTACATATTATTACTATTCAGATGGTTACATTTTACTATTCAGATGGTTACATATTACTATTATTACTATTCAGATGGGTACATATATTATTATTATTATTCAGATGGTTACATATTATTATTATTATTACTATTCAGATGGTTACATATTATTATTATTATTACTATTCAGATGGTTACATATTATTATTATTACTATTCCGATGGTTACATATTATTATTACTATTCAGATGGTTACATATTATTATTATTATTACTATTCAGATGGTTACATATTATTATTATTACTATTCAGATGGTTACATATTACTATTATTACTATTCAGATGGTTACATATTATTATTACTATTCAGATGGTTACATATTATTATTATTATTACTATTCAGATGGTTACATATTATTATTATTACTATTCCGATGGTAACATATTAATATTATTACTATTCAGATGGTTACATATTATTATTATTACTATTCAGATGGTAACATCTTATAATTATTATCATTACTATTCAGATGGTTACATATTACTATTATTACTATTCAGATGGTTACATATTATTATCATTATTACTTTCAGATGGTTACATATTATTATTCAGATGGTTACATATCATTATTATTATTACTATTCAGATGGTTACATAGTATTATCATTACTATTCAGATGGTTACATATGATTATTATTACTATTCAGATGGTTACATATTATTATTATTATTCAGATGGTTACATATTATTATTATCACTATTCAGATGGTTACATATTATTATTATTATTATTATTACTATTCAGATGGTTATATATTATTGTTATTACTATTCAGATGGTTACATATTATTATCATTATTACTATTCAGATGGTTACATATTATTATTCAGATGGTTACATATCATTATTATTATTACTATTCAGATGGTTACATATTATTATTATTACTATTCAGATGGTTACATATTATTACTATTATTACTATTCAGCTGGTTACATATTATTATTATTATTATTCAGATGGTTACATATTATTATTAGTATTACTATTCAGATGGTTACATATTATTACTATTATTACTATTCAGATGGTTACATATTATTACTATTCAGATGGTTACATATTATTATCATTATTGCTATTCAGATGGTTACATATTATTATAATTATTACTATTCAGATGGTTACATATTATTATCATTATTACCATTCCGATGGTAACATATTACTATTATTACTATTCAGATGGTTACATATTATTATTATTCAGATGGTTACATATTATTATTATTATAATTATCATTACTATTCAGATAGTTACATATTATAATTATTATCATTACTATTCAGATGGTTACATATTATTATTATTACTATTCCGATGGTTACATATTACTATTATTATTCAGATGGTTACATATTATTATTGTTATTACTATTCAGATGGTTACATATTATTATTATTGTTATTACTATTCAGATTGTTACATATTATTATTATTACTATTCAGATTGTTACATATTATTATTATTACTATTCAGATGGTTATATATTATTGTTTTACTACTCAGATGGTAGATTGTTACTTATTATTATTACTATTCAGATGGTAACATATTATTATTATTCAGATGGTAACATATTACTATTCAGATGGTTACATATTACTATTGTTACTATTCAGATGGTTACATATTATAATTATTAACATTACTGTGCAGATGGTTACATATTACTATTATTACTATTCAGATGGTTACATATTATTACTATTCAGATGGTTACATATTATTATCATTATTGCTATTCAGATGGTTACATATTATTATCATTATTACTATTCAGATGGTTACATATTATTATCATTATTACTATTCAGATGGTTACATATTATTATTCAGATGGTTACATAGTATTATCATTACTATTCAGATGGTTACATATCATTATTATTACTATTCAGATGGTTACATATTATTACTATTCAGATGGTTATATATTATTATTACTATTCAGATTGTTACATATTATTATTCAGATGGTTACATAGTATTATCATTACTATTCAGATGGTAACATATTACTATTCAGATGGTTACATATTATTATTCAGATGGTTACATAGTATTATCATTACTATTTAGATGGTAACATATTACTATTCAGATGGTTACATATTATTATTATTATTACTATTCAGATGGTTATATATTATTATTACTATTCAGATTGTTACATATTATTATTCAGATGGTTACATAGTATTATCATTACTATTCAGATGGTAACATATTACTATTCAGATGGTTACATATTATTATTCAGATGGTTACATAGTATTATCATTACTATTCAGATGGTAACATATTACTATTCAGATGGTTACATATTATTATTATTACTATTCAGATGGTTAGATATTATTATTATTAATACTTTTCAGATGGTTACATATTATTACTATTCAGATGGTTACATATTACTATTATTACTATTCAGATGGTTACATATTATTATTATTACTATTCAGATGGTTTCATATTATTATTATTAATATTCAGATGGTTACATATTATTATTATTACTATTCAGATGGTTTCATATTATTATTATTAATATTCAGATGGTTACATATTCTAATTATTATCATTACTATTCAGATGGTTGCATATTATTATTATTACTATTCCGATGGTAACATACTAATATTATTACTATTCAGATGGTTACATATCATTATTATTATTACTATTCAGATGGTTACATAGTATTATCATTACTATTCAGATGGTTACATATCATTATTATTACTATTCAGATGGTTACATATTATTATTATTATTCAGATGGTTACATATTATTATTATTATTATTCAGATGGTTATATATTATTATTACTATTCAGATTGTTACATATTATTATTATTACTATTCAGATGGTTACATATGATTATTATTACTATTCAGATGGTTATATATTATTATTATTACTATTCAGATGGTAACATATTATTATTATTACTATTCAGATGGTTATATATTATTATTATTACTATTCAGATTGTTACATATTATTATTATTACTATTCAGATGGTTACATATTATTATTACTATTCAGATGGTTAGATATTATTATTATTACTATTCAGATGGTTACATATTATTGTTATTACTATTCAGATGGTTACATATTATTATTATTATTATTATTACTATTCAGATGGTTACATATTATTATTATTACTATTCAGATGGTTAGATATTATTATTATTACTATTCAGATGGTTACATATTATTGTTATTACTATTCAGATGGTTACATATTATTATTATTACTATTCAGATGGTAACATATTATTATTATTACTATTCAGATGGTTACATATTATTGTTATTACTATTCAGATGGTTACATATTATTATTATTACTATTCAGATGGTTAGATATTATTATTATTACTATTCAGATGGTTAGATATTATTATTATTACTATTCAGATGGTTACATATTATTGTTATTACTATTCAGATGGTTACATAATATTATTATTACTATTCAGATGGTTATATATTATTATTATTACTATTCAGATGGTAACATATTATTATTATTATTATTATTACTATTCAGATGGTTACATATTATTATTATTACTATTCAGATGGTTACATATTATTGTTATTACTATTCAGATGGTTACATATTATTGTTATTACTATTCAGATGGTTATATATTATTATTATTACTATTCAGATGGTAAAATATTATTATTATTATTATTATTACTATTCAGATGGTTACATATTATTATTATTACTATTCAGATGGTTACATATTATTGTTATTACTATTCAGATGGTTACATATTATTGTTATTACTATTCAGATGGTTATATATTATTATTATTACTATTCAGACGGTAAAATATTATTATTATTATTATTATTACTATTATTACTATTCAGATGGTTACATATTATTATTATTGCTATTCAGATGGTAACATATTATTATTATTATTATTATTACTATTCAGATGGTTATATATTATTATTATTACTATTCAGATGGTAACATATTATTATTATTATTATTATTACTATTCAGATGGTTACATATTATTGTTATTACTATTCAGATGGTTACATATTATTATTATTACTATTCAGATGGTTATATATTATTATTATTACTATTCAGATGGTTACATATTATTATTATTACTATTCAGATCGTTAGATATTATTATTATTAATACTTTTCAGATGGTTACATATTATTACTATTCAGATGGTTACATATTACTATTATTCAGATGGTTACATATTATTATTACTATTCAGATGGTTACATATTAATATTATTACTATTCAGATGGTTACATATTATTATTATTACTATTCAGATGGTTACATATTATTATTATTAATATTCAGATGGTTACATATTCTAATTATTATCATTACTATTCAGATGGTAACATATTATTATTATTACTATTCCGATGGTAACATATTAATATTATTACTGTTCAGATGGTTACATATTACTATTATTACTATTCCGATGGTTACATATTATTATTATTACTATTCAGATGGTTACATATTAATATTATTACTATTCAGATGGTTACATATTAATATTATTACTATTCAGATGGTTATATATTATAATTATTATCATTACTATTCAGATAGTTACATATTACTATTATTACTATTCATATGGTTACATATTATAATTATTAACATTACTATTCAGATGGTTACATATTACTATTATTACTATTCAGATGGTTACATATTATTACTATTCAGATGGTTACATATTATTATCATTATTGCTATTCAGATGGTTACATATTATTATCATTATTACTATTCAGATGGTTACATATTATTATTCAGGTGGTTACATATCATTATTATTATTACTATTCAGATGGTTAAATAGTATTATCATTACTATTCAGATGGTTACATATTATTATTATTACAATTCAGATGGTTACATATTATTATTATTATTCAGATGGTTACATATTATTATTATTACTATTCGGATGGTTACATATTAATATTATTACTATTCAGATGGTTACATATTATTATTACTATTCAGATGGTTACATATTATTATTATTACTACTATTCAGATGGTTACATATTATTATTATTACTATTCAGATGGTTATATATTATTGTTATTACTATTCAGATGGTTACATATTATTATTATTACTATTCAGATGGTTATATATTATTGTTATTATTACTCAGATGGTAGATTGTTACTTATTATTATTACTATTCAGATGGTAACATATTATTATTATTCAGATGGTAACATATTATTATTATTCAGATGGTTACATACTATTACTATTCAGATGGTTACATACTATTCAGATGGTTACATTCTATTACTAATCAGATGGTAACATATTATTATTATTCAGATGGTAACATATTATTATTATTCAGATGGTAACATATTATTATTATTCAGATGGTAACATGTTATTATTATTCAGATGGTTACATATTATTATTATTCAGATGGTAACATATTATTATTATTCAGATGGTTACATACTATTACTATTCAGATGGTTACATACTATTCAGATGGTTACATACTATTACTATTCAGATGGTGAGATATTATTATTATTAATACTATTCAGATGGTTACATATTATTACTATTCAGATGGTTACATATTATTATTATTATTCAGATGGTTACATATTATTACTATTCAGATGGTTACATATTATTACTACTCAGATGGTTACATATTACTATTCAGATGGTTATATATTATAATTATTAACATTACTATTCAGATGGTTACATATTACTATTATTACTATTCATATGGTTACATATTATAATTATTAACATTACTATTCAGATGGTTACATATTACTATTATTACAATTCAGGTGGTTACATATTATTACTATTCAGATGGTTACATATTATTATCATTATTGCTATTCAGATGGTTACATATTATTATCATTATTACTATTCAGATGGTTACATATTATTATCAATATTACTATTCAGATGGTTACATATTATTATTTAGATGGTTACATATCATTATTATTATTACTATTCAGATGGTTACATAGTATTATCATTACTATTCAGATGGTTACATATTATTATTATTACAATTCAGATGGTTACATGTTATTATTATTATTCAGATGGTTACATATTATTATTATTACAATTCAGATGGTTACATATTATTATTATTCCTATTCAGATTGTTACATATTATTATTATTACTATTCAGATGGTTATATATTATTGTTATTACTACTCAGATGGTAGATTGTTACTTATTATTATTACTATTCAGATGGTAACATATTATTATTATTCAGATGGTAACATATTACTATTCAGATGGTTACATATTACTATTGTTACTATTCAGATGGTTACATATTATTATTATTACTATTCAGATGGTTATATATTATTGTTATTACTACTCAGATGGTAGATTGTTACTTATTATTATTACTATTCAGATGGTAACATATTATTATTATTCAGATGGTAACATATTACTATTCAGATGGTTACATATTACTATTGTTACTATTCAGATGGTTACATATTATTATTATTATTCAGATGGTTACATATTATTATTACTATTCAGATGGTTACATATTATTATTACTATTCAGATGGTTACATATTATTATTATTATTACTATTCAGATGGTTACATATTATTATTATTAATATTATTACTATTCAGATGGTTAAATATTACTATTATTACTATTCCGATGGTAACATATTAATATTATTACTATTCAGATGGTTACATATTACTATTATTACTATTTAGATAGTAACATCTTATAATTATTATCATTACTATTCAGATGGTTACATATTACTATTATTACTATTCAGATGGTTACATATTATAATTATTAACATTACTATGCAGATGGTTACATATTACTATTATTACTATTCAGATGGTTACATATTATTACTATTCAGATGGTTACATATTATTATCATTATTGCTATTCAGATGGTTACATATTATTATCATTATTACTATTCAGATGGTTACATATTATTATCATTATTACTATTCAGATGGTTACATATTATTATTCAGATGGTTACATATCATTATTATTATTACTATTCAGATGGTTACATAGTATTATCATTACTATTCAGATGGTTACATATCATTATTATTACTATTCAGATGGTTACATATTATTATTATTATTCAGATGGTTACATATTATTGTTATTATTATTACTATTCAGATGGTTATATATTATTATTACTATTCAGATTGTTATATATTATTATTACTATTACTATTCAGATGGTTAGATATTATTATTATTACTATTCAGATGGTTATATATTATTATTATTAATACTTTTCAGATGGTTACATATTATTACTATTCAGATGGTTACATATTACTATTATTCAGATGGTTACATATTATTATTACTATTCAGATGGTTACATATTACTATTATTACTATTCAGATGGTTACATATTATTATTATTACCATTCAGATGGTTACATATTATTATTATTAATATTCAGATGGTTACATATTCTAATTATTATCATTACTATTCAGATGGTTACATATTATTATTATTACTATTCCGATGGTAACATATTAATATTATTACTATTCAGATGGTTACATATTACTATTATTACTATTCCGATGGTTACATATTATTATTATTACTATTCAGATGGTTACATATTAATATTATTACTATTCAGATGGTTACATATTAATATTATTACTATTCAGATGGTTACATATTATAATTATTATCATTACTATTCAGAAAGTTATATATTACTATTGTTACTATTCATATGGTTACATATTATAATTATTAACATTACTATTCAGATGGTTACATATTATAATTATTATTATTACTATTCAGATGGTTACATATTATTACTATTCAGATGGTTACATATTATTATCATTATTGCTATTCAGACGGTTACATATTATTATCATTATTACTATTCAGATGGTTACATATTATTATTCAGATGGTTACATATCATTATTATTATTACTATTCAGATGGTTAAATAGTATTATCATTACTATTCAGATGGTTACATATTATTATTATTACAATTCAGATGGTTACATATTATTATTATTATTCAGATGGTTACATATTATTATTATTACTATTCGGATGGTTACATATTAATATTATTACTATTCAGATGGTTACATATTATTATTATTACTATTCAGATGGTTACATATTATTACTATTCAGATGGTTACATATTATTATCATTATTGCTATTCAGATGGTTACATATTATTATCATTATTACTATTCAGATGGTTACATATTATTATCATTATTACTATTCAGATGGTTACATATTATTATTCAGATGGTTACATAGTATTATCATTACTATTCAGATGGTAACATATTACTATTCAGATGGTTACATATTATTATTCAGATGGTTACATAGTATTATCATTACTATTCAGATGGTAACATATTACTATTCAGATGGTTACATATTATTATTATTACTATTCAGATGGTTAGATGTTATTATTATTAATACTTTTCAGATGGTTACATATTATTACTATTCAGATGGTTACATATTACTATTATTCAGATGGTTACATATTATTATTACTATTCAGATGGTTACATATTACTATTATTACTATTCAGATGGTTACATATTATTATTATTACTATTCAGATGGTTTCATATTATTATTATTAATATTCAGATGGTTACATATTATTATTATTACTATTCAAATGGTTTCATATTATTATTATTAATATTCAGATGGTTACATATTCTAATTATTATCATTACTATTCAGATGGTTGCATATTATTATTATTACTATTCCGATGGTAACATATTAATATTATTACTATTCAGATGGTTACATATCATTATTATTATTACTATTCAGATGGTTACATAGTATTATCATTACTATTCAGATGGTTACATATCATTATTATTACTATTCAGATGGTTACATATTATTATTATTATTCAGATGGTTACATATTATTATTATTATTATTCAGATGGTTATATATTATTATTACTATTCAGATTGTTACATATTATTATTATTACTATTCAGATGGTTACATATGATTATTATTACTATTCAGATGGTTATATATTATTATTATTACTATTCAGATGGTAACATATTATTATTATTACTATTCAGATGGTTATATATTATTATTATTACTATTCAGATTGTTACATATTATTATTATTACTATTCAGATGGTTACATATTATTATTACTATTCAGATGGTTAGATATTATTATTATTACTATTCAGATGGTTACATATTATTGTTATTACTATTCAGATGGTTACATATTATTATTATTATTATTATTACTATTCAGATGGTTACATATTATTATTATTACTATTCAGATGGTTAGATATTATTATTATTACTATTCAGATGGTTACATATTATTGTTATTACTATTCAGATGGTTACATATTATTATTATTACTATTCAGATGGTTAGATATTAATATTATTACTATTCAGATTGTTACATATTATTATTATTACTATTCAGATGGTTACATATTATTATTACTATTCAGATGGTTAGATATTATTATTATTACTATTCAGATGGTTACATATTATTGTTATTACTATTCAGATGGTTACATATTATTATTATTATTATTATTACTATTCAGATGGTTACATATTATTGTTATTACTATTCAGATGGTTACATATTATTATTATTACTATTCAGATGGTTATATATTATTATTATTACTATTCAGATGGTTACATATTATTATTATTACTATTCAGATGGTTAGATATTATTATTATTAATACTTTTCAGATGGTTACATATTATTACTATTCAGATGGTTACATATTACTATTATTCAGATGGTTACATATTATTATTACTATTCAGATGGTTACATATTAATATTATTACTATTCAGATGGTTACATATTATTATTATTACTATTCAGATGGTTACATATTATTATTATTAATATTCAGATGGTTACATATTCTAATTATTATCATTACTATTCAGATGGTAACATATTATTATTATTACTATTCCGATGGTAACATATTAATATTATTACTGTTCAGATGGTTACATATTAATATTATTACTATTCAGATGGTTACATATTAATATTATTACTATTCAGATGGTTACATATTATAATTATTATCATTACTATTCAGATAGTTACATATTACTATTATTACTATTCATATGGTTACATATTATAATTATTAACATTACTATTCAGATGGTTACATATTACTATTATTACTATTCAGATGGTTACATATTATTACTATTCAGATGGTTACATATTATTATCATTATTGCTATTCAGATGGTTACATATTATTATCATTATTACTATTCAGATGGTTACATATTATTATTCAGGTGGTTACATATCATTATTATTATTACTATTCAGATGGTTAAATAGTATTATCATTACTATTCAGATGGTTACATATTATTATTATTACAATTCAGATGGTTACATATTATTATTATTATTCAGATGGTTACATATTATTATTATTACTATTCGGATGGTTACATATTAATATTATTACTATTCAGATGGTTACATATTATTATTACTATTCAGATGGTTACATATTATTATTATTACTACTATTCAGATGGTTACATATTATTATTATTACTATTCAGATGGTTATATATTATTGTTATTACTATTCAGATGGTTACATAGTATTATCATTACTATTCAGATGGTAACATATTACTATTCAGATGGTTACATATTATTATTCAGATGGTTACATAGTATTATCATTACTATTCAGATGGTAACATATTACTATTCAGATGGTTACATATTATTATTATTACTATTCAGATGGTTAGATGTTATTATTATTAATACTTTTCAGATGGTTACATATTATTACTATTCAGATGGTTACATATTACTATTATTCAGATGGTTACATATTATTATTACTATTCAGATGGTTACATATTACTATTATTACTATTCAGATGGTTACATATTATTATTATTACTATTCAGATGGTTTCATATTATTATTATTAATATTCAGATGGTTACATATTATTATTATTACTATTCAAATGGTTTCATATTATTATTATTAATATTCAGATGGTTACATATTCTAATTATTATCATTACTATTCAGATGGTTGCATATTATTATTATTACTATTCCGATGGTAACATATTAATATTATTACTATTCAGATGGTTACATATCATTATTATTATTACTATTCAGATGGTTACATAGTATTATCATTACTATTCAGATGGTTACATATCATTATTATTACTATTCCGATGGTAACATATTATTATTATTAATATTCAGATGGTTACATATTCTAATTATTATCATTACTATTCAGATGGTTACATATTATTATTATTACTATTCCGATGGTAACATATTAATATTATTACTATTCAGATGGTTACATATTACTATTATTACTATTCCGATGGTTACATATTATTATTATTACTATTCAGATGGTTACATATTAATATTATTACTATTCAGATGGTTACATATTAATATTATTACTATTCAGATGGTTACATATTATAATTATTATCATTACTATTCAGAAAGTTATATATTACTATTGTTACTATTCATATGGTTACATATTATAATTATTAACATTACTATTCAGATGGTTACATATTATAATTATTATTATTACTATTCAGATGGTTACATATTATTACTATTCAGATGGTTACATATTATTATCATTATTGCTATTCAGACGGTTACATATTATTATCATTATTACTATTCAGATGGTTACATATTATTATTCAGATGGTTACATATCATTATTATTATTACTATTCAGATGGTTAAATAGTATTATCATTACTATTCAGATGGTTACATATTATTATTATTACAATTCAGATGGTTACATATTATTATTATTATTCAGATGGTTACATATTATTATTATTACTATTCGGATGGTTACATATTAATATTATTACTATTCAGATGGTTACATATTATTATTATTACTATTCAGATGGTTACATATTATTACTATTCAGATGGTTACATATTATTATCATTATTGCTATTCAGATGGTTACATATTATTATCATTATTACTATTCAGATGGTTACATATTATTATCATTATTACTATTCAGATGGTTACATATTATTATTCAGATGGTTACATAGTATTATCATTACTATTCAGATGGTAACATATTACTATTCAGATGGTTACATATTATTATTCAGATGGTTACATAGTATTATCATTACTATTCAGATGGTAACATATTACTATTCAGATGGTTACATATTATTATTATTACTATTCAGATGGTTAGATGTTATTATTATTAATACTTTTCAGATGGTTACATATTATTACTATTCAGATGGTTACATATTACTATTATTCAGATGGTTACATATTATTATTACTATTCAGATGGTTACATATTACTATTATTACTATTCAGATGGTTACATATTATTATTATTACTATTCAGATGGTTTCATATTATTATTATTAATATTCAGATGGTTACATATTATTATTATTACTATTCAAATGGTTTCATATTATTATTATTAATATTCAGATGGTTACATATTCTAATTATTATCATTACTATTCAGATGGTTGCATATTATTATTATTACTATTCCGATGGTAACATATTAATATTATTACTATTCAGATGGTTACATATCATTATTATTATTACTATTCAGATGGTTACATAGTATTATCATTACTATTCAGATGGTTACATATCATTATTATTACTATTCAGATGGTTACATATTATTATTATTATTCAGATGGTTACATATTATTATTATTATTATTCAGATGGTTATATATTATTATTACTATTCAGATTGTTACATATTATTATTATTACTATTCAGATGGTTACATATGATTATTATTACTATTCAGATGGTTATATATTATTATTATTACTATTCAGATGGTAACATATTATTATTATTACTATTCAGATGGTTATATATTATTATTATTACTATTCAGATTGTTACATATTATTATTATTACTATTCAGATGGTTACATATTATTATTACTATTCAGATGGTTAGATATTATTATTATTACTATTCAGATGGTTACATATTATTGTTATTACTATTCAGATGGTTACATATTATTATTATTATTATTATTACTATTCAGATGGTTACATATTATTATTATTACTATTCAGATGGTTAGATATTATTATTATTACTATTCAGATGGTTACATATTATTGTTATTACTATTCAGATGGTTACATATTATTATTATTACTATTCAGATGGTTAGATATTAATATTATTACTATTCAGATTGTTACATATTATTATTATTACTATTCAGATGGTTACATATTATTATTACTATTCAGATGGTTAGATATTATTATTATTACTATTCAGATGGTTACATATTATTGTTATTACTATTCAGATGGTTACATATTATTATTATTATTATTATTACTATTCAGATGGTTACATATTATTGTTATTACTATTCAGATGGTTACATATTATTATTATTACTATTCAGATGGTTATATATTATTATTATTACTATTCAGATGGTTACATATTATTATTATTACTATTCAGATGGTTAGATATTATTATTATTAATACTTTTCAGATGGTTACATATTATTACTATTCAGATGGTTACATATTACTATTATTCAGATGGTTACATATTATTATTACTATTCAGATGGTTACATATTAATATTATTACTATTCAGATGGTTACATATTATTATTATTACTATTCAGATGGTTACATATTATTATTATTAATATTCAGATGGTTACATATTCTAATTATTATCATTACTATTCAGATGGTAACATATTATTATTATTACTATTCCGATGGTAACATATTAATATTATTACTGTTCAGATGGTTACATATTAATATTATTACTATTCAGATGGTTACATATTAATATTATTACTATTCAGATGGTTACATATTATAATTATTATCATTACTATTCAGATAGTTACATATTACTATTATTACTATTCATATGGTTACATATTATAATTATTAACATTACTATTCAGATGGTTACATATTACTATTATTACTATTCAGATGGTTACATATTATTACTATTCAGATGGTTACATATTATTATCATTATTGCTATTCAGATGGTTACATATTATTATCATTATTACTATTCAGATGGTTACATATTATTATTCAGGTGGTTACATATCATTATTATTATTACTATTCAGATGGTTAAATAGTATTATCATTACTATTCAGATGGTTACATATTATTATTATTACAATTCAGATGGTTACATATTATTATTATTATTCAGATGGTTACATATTATTATTATTACTATTCGGATGGTTACATATTAATATTATTACTATTCAGATGGTTACATATTATTATTACTATTCAGATGGTTACATATTATTATTATTACTACTATTCAGATGGTTACATATTATTATTATTACTATTCAGATGGTTATATATTATTGTTATTACTATTCAGATGGTTACATATTATTATTATTACTATTCAGATGGTTATATATTATTGTTATTATTATTCAGATGGTAGATTGTTACTTATTATTATTACTATTCAGATGGTAACATATTATTATTATTCAGATGGTAACATATTATTATTATTCAGATGGTTACATACTATTACTATTCAGATGGTTACATACTATTCAGATGGTTACATTCTATTACTAATCAGATGGTAACATATTATTATTATTCAGATGGTAACATATTATTATTATTCAGATGGTAAAATATTATTATTATTCAGATGGTAACATATTATTATTATTCAGATGGTTACATATTATTATTATTCAGATGGTAACATATTATTATTATTCAGATGGTTACATACTATTACTATTCAGATGGTTACATACTATTCAGATGGTTACATACTATTACTATTCAGATGGTGAGATATTATTATTATTAATACTATTCAGATGGTTACATATTATTACTATTCAGATGGTTACATATTATTATTATTATTCAGATGGTTACATATTATTACTATTCAGATGGTTACATATTATTACTACTCAGATGGTTACATATTACTATTCAGATGGTTACATATTATAATTATTAACATTACTATTCAGATGGTTACATATTACTATTATTACTATTCATATGGTTACATATTATAATTATTAACATTACTATTCAGATGGTTACATATTACTATTATTACAATTCAGATGGTTACATATTATTATCATTATTGCTATTCAGATGGTTACATATTATTATCATTATTACTATTCAGATGGTTACATATTATTATCAATATTACTATTCAGATGGTTACATATTATTATTTAGATGGTTACATATCATTATTATTATTACTATTCAGATGGTTACATAGTATTATCATTACTATTCAGATGGTTACATATTATTATTATTACAATTCAGATGGTTACATGTTATTATTATTATTCAGATGGTTACATATTATTATTATTACAATTCAGATGGTTACATATTATTATTATTCCTATTCAGATTGTTACATATTATTATTATTACTATTCAGATGGTTATATATTATTGTTATTACTACTCAGATGGTAGATTGTTACTTATTATTATTACTATTCAGATGGTAACATATTATTATTATTCAGATGGTAACATATTACTATTCAGATGGTTACATATTACTATTGTTACTATTCAGATGGTTACATATTATTATTATTACTATTCAGATGGTTATATATTATTGTTATTACTACTCAGATGGTAGATTGTTACTTATTATTATTACTATTCAGATGGTAACATATTATTATTATTCAGATGGTAACATATTACTATTCAGATGGTTACATATTACTATTGTTACTATTCAGATGGTTACATATTATTATTATTATTCAGATGGTTACATATTATTATTACTATTCAGATGGTTACATATTATTATTACTATTCAGATGGTTACATATTATTATTATTATTACTATTCAGATGGTTACATATTATTATTATTAATATTATTACTATTCAGATGGTTAAATATTACTATTATTACTATTCCGATGGTAACATATTAATATTATTACTATTCAGATGGTTACATATTACTATTATTACTATTTAGATAGTAACATCTTATAATTATTATCATTACTATTCAGATGGTTACATATTACTATTATTACTATTCAGATGGTTACATATTATAATTATTAACATTACTATGCAGATGGTTACATATTACTATTATTACTATTCAGATGGTTACATATTATTACTATTCAGATGGTTACATATTATTATCATTATTGCTATTCAGATGGTTACATATTATTATCATTATTACTATTCAGATGGTTACATATTATTATCATTATTACTATTCAGATGGTTACATATTATTCAGATGGTTACATATCATTATTATTATTACTATTCAGATGGTTACATAGTATTATCATTACTATTCAGATGGTTACATATTATTATTATTATTCAGATGGTTACATATTATTATTATTATTATTACTATTCAGATGGTTATATATTATTATTACTATTCAGATTGTTATATATTATTATTACTATTACTATTCAGATGGTTAGATATTATTATTATTACTATTCAGATGGTTATATATTATTATTATTAATACTTTTCAGATGGTTACATATTATTACTATTCAGATGGTTACATATTACTATTATTCAGATGGTTACATATTATTATTACTATTCAGGTGGTTACATATTACTATTTTTACTATTCAGATGGTTACATATTATTATTATTACTATTCAGATGGTTACATATTATTATTATTAATATTCAGATGGTTACATATTCTAATTATTATCATTACTATTCAGATGGTTACATATTATTATTATTACTATTCCGATGGTAACATATTAATATTATTACTATTCAGATGGTTACATATTACTATTATTACTATTCCGATGGTTACATATTATTATTATTACTATTCAGATGGTTACATATTAATATTATTACTATTCAGATGGTTACATATTAATATTATTACTATTCAGATGGTTACATATTATAATTATTATCATTACTATTCAGAAAGTTATATATTACTATTGTTACTATTCATATGGTTACATATTATAATTATTAACATTACTATTCAGATGGTTACATATTATAATTATTATTATTACTATTCAGATGGTTACATATTATTACTATTCAGATGGTTACATATTATTATCATTATTGCTATTCAGACGGTTACATATTATTATCATTATTACTATTCAGATGGTTACATATTATTATTCAGATGGTTACATATCATTATTATTATTACTATTCAGATGGTTAAATAGTATTATCATTACTATTCAGATGGTTACATATTATTATTATTACAATTCAGATGGTTACATATTATTATTATTATTCAGATGGTTACATATTATTATTATTACTATTCGGATGGTTACATATTAATATTATTACTATTCAGATGGTTACATATTATTATTATTACTATTCAGATGGTTACATATTATTACTATTCAGATGGTTACATATTATTATCATTATTGCTATTCAGATGGTTACATATTATTATCATTATTACTATTCAGATGGTTACATATTATTATCATTATTACTATTCAGATGGTTACATATTATTATTCAGATGGTTACATAGTATTATCATTACTATTCAGATGGTTACATATCATTATTATTACTATTCAGATGGTTACATATTATTATTATTATTCAGATGGTTACATATTATTATTATTATTATTACTATTCAGATGGTTATATATTATTATTACTATTCAGATTGTTACATATTATTATTCAGATGGTTACATAGTATTATCATTACTATTCATATGGTAACATATTACTATTCAGATGGTTACATATTATTATTCAGATGGTTACATAGTATTATCATTACTATTCAGATGGTAACATATTACTATTCAGATGGTTACATATTATTATTATTACTATTCAGATGGTTAGATGTTATTATTATTAATACTTTTCAGATGGTTACATATTATTACTATTCAGATGGTTACATATTACTATTATTCAGATGGTTACATATTATTATTACTATTCAGATGGTTACATATTACTATTATTACTATTCAGATGGTTACATATTATTATTATTACTATTCAGATGGTTTCATATTATTATTATTAATATTCAGATGGTTACATATTATTATTATTACTATTCAGATGGTTTCATATTATTATTATTAATATTCAGATGGTTACATATTCTAATTATTATCATTACTATTCAGATGGTTGCATATTATTATTATTACTATTCCGATGGTAACATATTAATATTATTACTATTCAGATGGTTACATATCATTATTATTATTACTATTCAGATGGTTACATAGTATTATCATTACTATTCAGATGGTTACATATCATTATTATTACTATTCAGATGGTTACATATTATTATTATTATTCAGATGGTTACATATTATTATTATTATTATTCAGATGGTTATATATTATTATTACTATTCAGATTGTTACATATTATTATTATTACTATTCAGATGGTTACATATGATTATTAATACTATTCAGATGGTTATATATTATTATTATTACTATTCAGATGGTAACATATTATTATTATTACTATTCAGATGGTTATATATTATTATTATTACTATTCAGATTGTTACATATTATTATTATTACTATTCAGATGGTTACATATTATTATTACTATTCAGATGGTTAGATATTATTATTATTACTATTCAGATGGTTACATATTATTGTTATTACTATTCAGATGGTTACATATAATTATTATTATTATTATTACTATTCAGATGGTTACATATTATTATTATTACTATTCAGATGGTTAGATATTATTATTATTACTATTCAGATGGTTACATATTATTGTTATTACTATTCAGATGGTTACATATTATTATTATTACTATTCAGATGGTAACATATTATTATTATTACTATTCAGATGGTTACATATTATTGTTATTACTATTCAGATGGTTACATATTATTATTATTACTATTCAGATGGTTAGATATTATTATTATTACTATTCAGATGGTTAGATATTATTATTATTACTATTCAGATGGTTACATATTATTGTTATTACTATTCAGATGGTTACATATTATTATTATTACTATTCAGATGGTTATATATTATTATTATTACTATTCAGATGGTAACATATTATTATTATTATTATTATTACTATTCAGATGGTTACATATTACTATTATTACTATTCAGATGGTTACATATTATTGTTATTACTATTCAGATGGTTACATATTATTGTTATTACTATTCAGATGGTTATATATTATTATTATTACTATTCAGATGGTAAAATATTATTATTATTATTATTATTACTATTATTACTATTCAGATGGTTACATATTATTATTATTACTATTCAGATGGTAACATATTATTATTATTATTATTATTACTATTCAGATGGTTACATATTATTGTTATTACTATTCAGATGGTTACATATTATTATTATTACTATTCAGATGGTTATATATTATTATTATTACTATTCAGATGGTTACATATTATTATTATTACTATTCAGATGGTTAGATATTATTATTATTAATACTTTTCAGATGGTTACATATTATTACTATTCAGATGGTTACATATTACTATTATTCAGATGGTTACATATTATTATTACTATTCAGATGGTTACATATTAATATTATTACTATTCAGATGGTTACATATTATTATTATTACTATTCAGATGGTTACATATTATTATTATTAATATTCAGATGGTTACATATTCTAATTATTATCATTACTATTCAGATGGTAACATATTATTATTATTACTATTCCGATGGTAACATATTAATATTATTACTGTTCAGATGGTTACATATTACTATTATTACTATTCCGATGGTTACATATTATTATTATTACTATTCAGATGGTTACATATTAATATTATTACTATTCAGATGGTTACATATTAATATTATTACTATTCAGATGGTTACATATTATAATTATTATCATTACTATTCAGATAGTTACATATTACTATTATTACTATTCATATGGTTACATATTATAATTATTAACATTACTATTCAGATGGTTACATATTACTATTATTACTATTCAGATGGTTACATATTATTACTATTCAGATGGTTACATATTATTATCATTATTGCTATTCAGATGGTTACATATTATTATCATTATTACTATTCAGATGGTTACATATTATTATTCAGGTGGTTACATATCATTATTATTATTACTATTCAGATGGTTAAATAGTATTATCATTACTATTCAGATGGTTACATATTATTATTATTACAATTCAGATGGTTACATATTATTATTATTATTCAGATGGTTACATATTATTATTATTACTATTCGGATGGTTACATATTAATATTATTACTATTCAGATGGTTACATATTATTATTACTATTCAGATGGTTACATATTATTATTATTACTACTATTCAGATGGTTACATATTATTATTATTACTATTCAGATGGTTATATATTATTGTTATTACTATTCAGATGGTTACATATTATTATTATTACTATTCAGATGGTTATATATTATTGTTATTATTATTCAGATGGTAGATTGTTACTTATTATTATTACTATTCAGATGGTAACATATTATTATTATTCAGATGGTAACATATTATTATTATTCAGATGGTTACATACTATTACTATTCAGATGGTTACATACTATTCAGATGGTTACATTCTATTACTAATCAGATGGCAACATATTATTATTATTCAGATGGTAACATATTATTATTATTCAGATGGTAAAATATTATTATTATTCAGATGGTAACATATTATTATTATTCAGATGGTTACATATTATTATTATTCAGATGGTAACATATTATTATTATTCAGATGGTTACATACTATTACTATTCAGATGGTTACATACTATTCAGATGGTTACATACTATTACTATTCAGATGGTGAGATATTATTATTATTAATACTATTCAGATGGTTACATATTATTACTATTCAGATGGTTACATATTATTATTATTATTCAGATGGTTACATATTATTACTATTCAGATGGTTACATATTATTACTACTCAGATGGTTACATATTACTATTCAGATGGTTACATATTATAATTATTAACATTACTATTCAGATGGTTACATATTACTATTATTACTATTCATATGGTTACATATTATAATTATTAACATTACTATTCAGATGGTTACATATTACTATTATTACAATTCAGGTGGTTACATATTATTACTATTCAGATGGTTACATATTATTATCATTATTGCTATTCAGATGGTTACATATTATTATCATTATTACTATTCAGATGGTTACATATTATTATCAATATTACTATTCAGATGGTTACATATTATTATTTAGATGGTTACATATCATTATTATTATTACTATTCAGATGGTTACATAGTATTATCATTACTATTCAGATGGTTACATATTATTATTATTACAATTCAGATGGTTACATGTTATTATTATTATTCAGATGGTTACATATTATTATTATTACAATTCAGATGGTTACATATTATTATTATTCCTATTCAGATTGTTACATATTATTATTATTACTATTCAGATGGTTATATATTATTGTTATTACTACTCAGATGGTAGATTGTTACTTATTATTATTACTATTCAGATGGTAACATATTATTATTATTCAGATGGTAACATATTACTATTCAGATGGTTACATATTACTATTGTTACTATTCAGATGGTTACATATTATTATTATTACTATTCAGATGGTTATATATTATTGTTATTACTACTCAGATGGTAGATTGTTACTTATTATTATTACTATTCAGATGGTAACATATTATTATTATTCAGATGGTAACATATTACTATTCAGATGGTTACATATTACTATTGTTACTATTCAGATGGTTACATATTATTATTATTATTCAGATGGTTACATATTATTATTACTATTCAGATGGTTACATATTATTATTACTATTCAGATGGTTACATATTATTATTATTATTACTATTCAGATGGTTACATATTATTATTATTAATATTATTACTATTCAGATGGTTAAATATTACTATTATTACTATTCCGATGGTAACATATTAATATTATTACTATTCAGATGGTTACATATTACTATTATTACTATTTAGATAGTAACATCTTATAATTATTATCATTACTATTCAGATGGTTACATATTACTATTATTACTATTCAGATGGTTACATATTATAATTATTAACATTACTATGCAGATGGTTACATATTACTAGTATTACTATTCAGATGGTTACATATTATTACTATTCAGATGGTTACATATTATTATCATTATTGCTATTCAGATGGTTACATATTATTATCATTATTACTATTCAGATGGTTACATATTATTATCATTATTACTATTCAGATGGTTACATATTATTATTCAGATGGTTACATATCATTATTATTATTACTATTCAGATGGTTACATAGTATTATCATTACTATTCAGATGGTTACATATCATTATTATTACTATTCAGATGGTTACATATTATTATTATTATTCAGATGGTTACATATTATTATTATTATTATTACTATTCAGATGGTTATATATTATTATTACTATTCAGATTGTTATATATTATTATTACTATTACTATTCAGATGGTTAGATATTATTATTATTACTATTCAGATGGTTATATATTATTATTATTAATACTTTTCAGATGGTTACATATTATTACTATTCAGATGGTTACATATTACTATTATTCAGATGGTTACATATTATTATTACTATTCAGATGGTTACATATTACTATTATTACTATTCAGATGGTTACATATTATTATTATTACTATTCAGATGGTTACATATTATTATTATTAATATTCAGATGGTTACATATTCTAATTATTATCATTACTATTCAGATGGTTACATATTATTATTATTACTATTCCGATGGTAACATATTAATATTATTACTATTCAGATGGTTACATATTACTATTATTACTATTCCGATGGTTACATATTATTATTATTACTATTCAGATGGTTACATATTAATATTATTACTATTCAGATGGTTACATATTAATATTATTACTATTCAGATGGTTACATATTATAATTATTATCATTACTATTCAGAAAGTTATATATTACTATTGTTACTATTCATATGGTTACATATTATAATTATTAACATTACTATTCAGATGGTTACATATTATAATTATTATTATTACTATTCAGATGGTTACATATTATTACTATTCAGATGGTTACATATTATTATCATTATTGCTATTCAGATGGTTACATATTATTATCATTATTACTATTCAGATGGTTACATATTATTATTCAGATGGTTACATATCATTATTATTATTACTATTCAGATGGTTAAATAGTATTATCATTACTATTCAGATGGTTACATATTATTATTATTACAATTCAGATGGTTACATATTATTATTATTATTCAGATGGTTACATATTATTATTATTACTATTCGGATGGTTACATATTAATATTATTACTATTCAGATGGTTACATATTATTATTATTACTATTCAGATGGTTACATATTATTATTAGTATTACTATTCAGATGGTTACATATTATTATTATTACTATTCAGATGGTTATATATTATTGTTATTACTATTCAGATGGTTACATATTATTATTATTACTATTCAGATGGTTACATATTATTATTATTACTATTCAGATGGTTATATATTATTGTTATTACTATTCAGATAGTTACATATTATTATTTTTACTATTCAGATGGTTATATATTATTGTTATTACTATTCAGATGGTTACATATTATTATTATTCAGATGGTAACATATTATTATTATTCAGATGGTTACATACTATTACTATTCAGATGGTTACATACTATTCAGATGGTTACATACTATTAAAATCAGATGGTAACATATTATTATTATTCAGATGGTAACATATTATTATTATTCAGATGGTAACATATTATTATTATTCAGATAGTAACATATTATTATTATTCAGATGGTTACATATTATTATTATTCAGATGGTAACATATTATTATTATTCAGATGGTTACATACTATTACTATTCAGATGGTTACATACTATTCAGATGGTTACATACTATTACTATTCAGATGGTTAGATATTATTATTATTAATACTATTCAGATGGTTACATATTATTACTATTCAGATGGTTACATATTATTATTATTATTCAGATGGTTACATATTATTACTATTCAGATGGTTACATATTATTACTACTCAGATGGTTACATATTACTATTCAGATGGTTACATATTATAATTATTAACATTACTATTCAGATGGTTACATATTACTATTATTACTATTCATATGGTTACATATTATAATTATTAATATTACTATTCAGATGGTTACACATTACTATTATTACAATTCAGGTGGTTACATATTATTACTATTCAGATGGTTACATATTATTATCATTATTGCTATTCAGATGGTTACATATTATTATCATTATTACTATTCAGATGGTTACATATTATTATCAATATTACTATTCAGATGGTTACATATTATTATTCAGATGATTACATATCATTATTATTATTACTATTCAGATGGTTACATAGTATTATCATTACTATTCAGATGGTTACATATTATTATTATTACAATTCAGATGGTTACATGTTATTATTATTATTCAGATGGTTACATATTATTATTATTACTATTCAGATGGTTACATATTATTATTATTACAATTCAGATGGTTACATATTATTATTATTATTCAGATGGTTACATATTATTATTATTACAATTCAGATGGTTACATATTATTATTATTCCTATTCAGATGGTTATATATTATTGTTATTACTATTCAGATTGTTACATATTATTATTATTACTATTCAGATGGTTACATATTATTGTTATTACTATTCAGATGGTTATATATTATTATTATTCCTATTCAGATGGTTATATATTATTGTTATTACTATTCAGATTGTTACATATTATTATTATTACTATTCAGATGGTTATATATTATTGTTATTACTACTCAGATGGTAGATTGTTACTTATTATTATTACTATTCAGATGGTTACATATTATTACTATTATTACTATTCAGATTGTTTTCATATTATTACTATTCAGATGGTTACATATTATTACTATTATTACTATTCAGATTGTTTTCATATTATTACTATTCAGATGGTTACATATTATTACTATTATTTCTATTCAGATTGTTTTCATATTATTACTATTCAGATGGTTATATATTATTGTTATTACTACTCAGATGGTAGATTGTTACTTATTATTATTACTATTCAGATGGTTACATATTATTACTATTATTACTATTCAGATTGTTTTCATATTATTACTATTCAGATGGTTACATATTATTATTAGTATTACTATTCAGATGGTTACATATTATTATTAGTATTACTATTCAGATGGTTACATATTATTACTATTATTACTATTCAGATGGTTACATATCATTACTATTCAGATGGTTACATATTATTATCATTATTGCTATTCAGATGGTTACATATTATTCTAATTATTACTATTCAGATGGTTACATATTATTATCATTATTACCATTCCGATGGTAACATATTACTATTATTACTTTTCAGATGGTTACATATTATTATTATTCAGATGGTTACATATTATTATTATTATAATTATCATTACTATTCAGATAGTTACATATTATAATTATTATCATTACTATTCAGATGGTTACATATTATTATTATTACTATTCAGATGGTTACATATTACTATTATTATTCAGATAGTTACATATTATTATTATCATTACTATTCAGATGGTTACATATTATTATTATTACTATTCAGATGGTTACATATTATTATTGTTATAACTATTCAGATGGTAGATTGTTACTTATTATTATTACTATTCAGATGGTAACATATTATTATTATTCAGATGGTAACATATTACTATTCAGATGGTTACATATTACTATTGTTACTATTCAGATGGTTACATATTATTATTATTGTTATTACTATTCAGATTGTTACATATTATTATTATTACTATTCAGATGGTTATATATTATTGTTTTACTACTCAGATGGTAGATTGTTACTTATTATTATTACTATTCAGATGGTAACATATTATTATTATTCAGATGGTAACATATTACTATTCAGATGGTTACATATTACTATTGTTACTATTCAGATGGGTACATATTATTATTATTATTCAGATGGCTACATATTATTATTACTATTCAGATGGTTACATATTATTATTACTATTCAGATGGTTACATATTATTATAATTATTATTACTATTCAGATGGTTACATATTATTATTATTATTATTATTATTACTATTCAGATGGTTACATATTATAATTATTATCATTACTATTCAGATGGTTAAATATTACTATTATTACTATTCCGATGGTAACATATTAATATTATTACTATTCAGATGGTTACATATTACTATTATTACTATTTAGATAGTAACATCTTATGATTATTATCATTACTATTCAGATGGTTACATATTACTATTATTACTATTCAGATGGTTACATATTATAATTATTAACATTACTATGCAGATGGTTACATATTACTATTATTACTATTCAGATGGTTACATATTATTACTATTCAGATGGTTACATATTATTATCATTATTGCTATTCAGATGGTTACATATTATTATCATTATTACTATTCAGATGGTTACATATTATTATCATTATTACTATTCAGATGGTTACATATTATTATTCAGATGGTTACATAGTATTATCATTACTATTCAGATGGTTACATATCATTATTATTACTATTCAGATGGTTACATATTATTATTATTATTCAGATGGTTATATATTATTATTATTATTATTACTATTCAGATGGTTATATATTATTATTACTATTCAGATTGTTACATATTATTATTATTACTATTCAGATGGTTATATATTATTATTACTATTACTATTCAGATGGTTACATATTATTATTATTACTATTCAGATGGTTACATATTATTATTACTATTACTATTCAGATGGTTATATATTATTATTACTATTACTATTCAGATGGTTAGATATTATTATTATTACTATTCAGATGGTAACATATTATTATTACTATTCAGATGGTTATATATTATTATTACTATTACTATTCCGATGGTTACATATTATTATTATTACTATTCAGATGGTTATATATTATTATTATTACTATTCAGATGGTAACATATTATTATTATTATTATTACTATTCAGATGGTAACATATTACTATTCAGATGGTTACATATTATTATTATTACTATTCAAATGGTTAGATATTATTATTATTAATACTTTTCAGATGGTTACATATTATTATTATTACTTTTCAGATGGTTACATATTATTACTATTCAGATGGTTACATATTACTATTATTCAGATGGTTACATATTATTATTACTATTCAGATGGTTACATATTACTATTATTACTATTCAGATAGTTTCATATTATTATTATTAATATTCAGATGGTTACATATTCTAATTATTATCATTACTATTCAGATGGTTGCATATTATTATTATTACTATTCCGATGGTAACATATTAATATTATTACTATTCAGATGGTTACATATCATTATTATTATTACTATTCAGATGGTTACATAGTATTATCATTACTATTCAGATGGTTACATATCATTATTATTACTATTCAGATGGTTACATATTATTATTATTATTCAGATGGTTACATATTATTATTATTATTATTCAGATGGTTACATATGATTATTATTACTATTCAGATGGTTACATATCATTATTATTACTATTCAGATGGTTACATATTATTATTATTACTATTCAGATGGTTATATATTATTATTACTATTACTATTCAGATGGTTACATATTATTATTATTACTATTCAGATGGTTATATATTATTATTATTACTATTCAGATGGTAACATATTATTATTATTATTATTACTATTCAGATGGTTACATATTATTATTATTACTATTCAGATGGTTAGATATTATTATTATTAATACTTTTCAGATGGTTACATATTATTGCTATTCAGATGGTTACATATTACTATTATTCAGATGGTTACATATTATTATTACTATTCAGATGGTTACATATTAATATTATTACTATTCAGATGGTTACATATTATTATTATTACTATTCAGATGGTTACATATTATTATTATTAATATTCAGATGGTTACATATTCTAATTATTATCATTACTATTCAGATGGTAACATATTATTATTATTACTATTCCGATGGTAACATATTATTATTATTATTATTACTATTCAGATGGTTACATATTATTATTATTACTATTCAGATGGTTAGATATTATTATTATTAATACTTTTCAGATGGTTACATATTATTACTATTCAGATGGTTACATATTACTATTATTCAGATGGTTACATATTATTATTACTATTCAGATGGTTACATATTAATATTATTACTATTCAGATGGTTACATATTACTATTATTACTATTCCGATGGTTACATATTATTATTATTACTATTCAGATGGTTACATATTAATATTATTACTATTCAGATGGTTACATATTAATATTATTACTATTCAGATGGTTACATATTATAATTATTATCATTACTATTCAGATAGTTACATATTACTATTATTACTATTCATATGGTTACATATTATAATTATTAACATTACTATTCAGATGGTTACATATTACTATTATTACTATTCAGATGGTTACATATTATTACTATTCAGATGGTTACATATTATTATCATTATTGCTATTCAGATGGTTACATATTATTATCATTATTACTATTCAGATGGTTACATATTATTATTCAGGTGGTTACATATCATTATTATTATTACTATTCAGATGGTTAAATAGTATTATCATTACTATTCAGATGGTTACATATTATTATTATTACAATTCAGATGGTTACATATTATTATTACTATTCAGATGGTTACATATTATTATTATTACTATTCGGATGGTTACATATTAATATTATTACTATTCAGATGGTTACATATTATTATTACTATTCAGATGGTTACATATTATTATTATTATTATTATTACTACTATTCAGATGGTTACATATTATTATTATTACTATTCAGATGGTTATATATTATTGTTATTACTATTCAGATGGTTACATATTATTATTCAGGTGGTTACATATCATTATTATTATTACTATTCAGATGGTTAAATAGTATTATCATTACTATTCAGATGGTTACATATTATTATTATTACAATTCAGATGGTTACATATTATTATTACTATTCAGATGGTTACATATTATTATTATTACTATTCGGATGGTTACATATTAATATTATTACTATTCAGATGGTTACATATTATTATTACTATTCAGATGGTTACATATTATTATTATTATTATTACTACTATTCAGATGGTTACATATTATTATTATTACTATTCAGATGGTTATATATTATTGTTATTACTATTCAGATGGTTACATATTATTATTATTACTATTCAGATGGTTATATATTATTGTTATTACTATTCAGATGGTTATATATTATTGTTATTACTATTCAGATGGTTACATATTATTATTATTACTATTCAGATGGTTATATATTATTGTTATTACTATTCAGATGGTTATATATTATTGTTATTACTACTCAGATGGTAGATTGTTACTTATTATTATTACTATTCAGATGGTAACATATTATTATTATTCAGATGGTAACATATTATTATTATTCAGATGGTTACATACTATTACTATTCAGATGGTTACATACTATTCAGATGGTTACATATTATTACTAATCAGATGGTAACATATTATTATTATTCAGATGGTAACATATTATTATTATTCAGATGGTAACATATTATTATTATTCAGATGGTAACATATTATTATTATTCAGATGGTTACATATTATTATTATTCAGATGGTAACATATTATTATTATTCAGATGGTTACATACTATTACTATTCAGATGGTTACATACTATTCAGATGGTTACATACTATTACTATTCAGATGGTTAGATATTATTATTATTAATACTATTCAGATGGTTACATATTATTACTATTCAGATGGTTACATATTATTATTATTATTCAGATGGTTACATATTATTACTATTCAGATGGTTACATATTATTACTACTCAGATGGTTACATATTACTATTCAGATGGTTACATATTATTATTATTACTATTCAGATGGTTAGATATTATTATTATTAATACTTTTCAGATGGTTACATATTATTACTATTCAGATGGTTACATATTACTATTATTCAGATGGTTACATATTATTATTACTATTCAGATGGTTACATATTACTATTATTACTATTCAGATGGTTACATATTATTATTATTACTATTCAGATGGTTTCATATTATTATTATTAAAATTCAGATGGTTACATATTCTAATTATTATCATTACTATTCAGATGGTTGCATATTATTATTATTACTATTCCGATGGTAACATATTAATATTATTACTATTCAGATGGTTACATATCATTATTATTATTACTATTCAGATGGTTACATAGTATTATCATTACTATTCAGATGGTAACATATTAATATTATTACTATTCAGATGGTTACATATCATTATTATTATTACTATTCAGATGGTTACATAGTATTATTATTATTATTCAGATGGTTACATATTATTATTATTATTATTCAGATGGTTATATATTATTATTACTATTCAGATGGTTACATATCATTATTATTATTACTATTCAGATGGTTACATAGTATTATCATTACTATTCAGATGGTTACATATCATTATTATTACTATTCAGATGGTTACATATTATTATTATTATTCAGATGGTTACATATTATTATTATTACTATTCAGATGGTTACATATTATTGTTATTACTATTCAGATGGTTATATATTATTATTACTATTCAGATTGTTACATATTATTATTTTTACTATTCAGATGGTTATATATTATTATTACTATTACTATTCCGATGGTTATATATTATTATTATTACTATTCAGATGGTAACATATTATTATTATTATTATTACTATTCAGATGGTTACATATTATTATTATTACTATTCAGATGGTTAGATATTATTATTATTAATACTTTTCAGATGGTTACATATTATTACTATTCAGATGGTTACATATTACTATTATTCAGATGGTTACATATTATTATTACTATTCAGATGGTTACATATTAATATTATTACTATTCAGATGGTTACATATTATTATTATTACTATTCCGATGGTAACATATTAATATTATTACTATTCAGATGGTTACATATCATTATTATTATTACTATTCAGATGGTTACATAGTATTATCATTACTATTCAGATGGTAACATATTAATATTATTACTATTCAGATGGTTACATATCATTATTACTATTACTATTCAGATGGTTACATAGTATTATTATTATTATTCAGATGGTTACATATTATTATTATTATTATTCAGATGGTTATATATTATTATTACTATTCAGATGGTTACATATCATTATTATTATTACTATTCAGATGGTTACATAGTATTATCATTACTATTCAGATGGTTACATATCATTATTATTACTATTCAGATGGTTACATATTATTATTATTATTCAGATGGTTACATATTATTATTATTACTATTCAGATGGTTACATATTATTGTTATTACTATTCAGATGGTTATATATTATTATTACTATTCAGATTGTTACATATTATTATTTTTACTATTCAGATGGTTATATATTATTATTACTATTACTATTCCGATGGTTATATATTATTATTATTACTATTCAGATGGTAACATATTATTATTATTATTATTACTATTCAGATGGTTACATATTATTATTATTACTATTCAGATGGTTAGATATTATTATTATTAATACTTTTCAGATGGTTACATATTATTACTATTCAGATGGTTACATATTACTATTATTCAGATGGTTACATATTATTATTACTATTCAGATGGTTACATATTAATATTATTACTATTCAGATGGTTACATATTATTATTATTACTATTCAGATGGTTACATATTATTATTATTAATATTCAGATGGTTACATATTCTAATTATTATCATTACTATTCAGATGGTAACATATTATTATTATTACTATTCCGATGGTAACATATTAATATTATTACTGTTCAGATGGTTACATATTACTATTATTACTATTCCGATGGTTACATATTATTATTATTACTATTCAGATGGTTACATATTAATATTATTACTATTCAGATGGTTACATATTAATATTATTACTATTCAGATGGTTACATATTATAATTATTATCATTACTATTCAGATAGTTACATATTACTATTATTACTATTCATATGGTTACATATTATAATTATTAACATTACTATTCAGATGGTTACATATTACTATTATTACTATTCAGATGGTTACATATTATTACTATTCAGATGGTTACATATTATTATCATTATTGCTATTCAGATGGTTACATATTATTATCATTATTACTATTCAGATGGTTACATATTATTATTCAGGTGGTTACATATCATTATTATTATTACTATTCAGATGGTTAAATAGTATTATCATTACTATTCAGATGGTTACATATTATTATTATTACAATTCAGATGGTTACATATTAATATTATTACTATTCAGATGGTTACATATTATTATTACTATTCAGATGGTTACATATTATTATTATTATTATTACTACTATTCAGATGGTTACATATTATTATTATTACTATTCAGATGGTTATATATTATTGTTATTACTATTCAGATGGTTACATATTATTATTATTACTATTCAGATGGTTATATATTATTGTTATTATTATTCAGATGGTAGATTGTTACTTATTATTATTACTATTCAGATGGTAACATATTATTATTATTCAGATGGTAACATATTATTATTATTCAGATGGTTACATACTATTACTATTCAGATGGTTACATACTATTCAGATGGTTACATACTATTACTAATCAGATGGTAACATATTATTATTATTCAGATGGTAACATATTATTATTATTCAGATGGTAACATATTATTATTATTCAGATGGTTACATATTATTATTATTCAGATGGTAACATATTATTATTATTCAGATGGTAACATATTATTATTATTCAGATGGTAACATATTATTATTATTCAGATGGTTACATATTATTATTATTCAGATGGTAACATATTATTATTATTCAGATGGTTACATACTATTACTATTCAGATGGTTACATACTATTCAGATGGTTACATACTATTACTATTCAGATGGTTAGATATTATTATTATTAATACTATTCAGATGGTTACATATTATTACTATTCAGATGGTTACATATTATTATTATTATTCAGATGGTTACATATTATTACTATTCAGATGGTTACATATTATTACTACTCAGATGGTTACATATTACTATTCAGATGGTTACATATTATTATTATTAACATTACTATTCAGATGGTTACATATTACTATTATTACTATTCATATGGTTACATATTATAATTATTAACATTACTATTCAGATGGTTACATATTACTATTATTACAATTCAAGTGGTTACATATTATTACTATTCAGATGGTTACATATTATTATCATTATTGCTATTCAGATGGTTACATATTATTATCATTATTACTATTCAGATGGTTACATATTATTATCAATATTACTATTCAGATGGTTACATATTATTATCATTATTGCTATTCAGATGGTTACATATTATTATCATTATTACTATTCAGATGGTTACATATTATTATCAATATTACTATTCAGATGGTTACATATTATTATCATTATTGCTATTCAGATGGTTACATATTATTATCAATATTACTATTCAGATGGTTACATATTATTATTTAGATGGTTACATATCATCATTATTATTATTCAGATGGTTACATATTATTATAATTATTACTATTCAGATGGTTACATATTATTATCATTATTGCTATTCAGATGGTTACATAGTATTATCATTACTATTCAGATGGTTACATATTATTATCATTACTATTCAGATGGTTACATATTATTATTATTACAATTCAGATGGTTACATATTATTATTATTCCTATTCAGATTGTTACATATTATTATTATTACTATTCAGATGGTAATATATTATTGTTATTACTACTCAGATGGTAGATTGTTACTTATTATTATTACTATTCAGATGGTAACATATTATTATTATTCAGATGGTAACATATTACTATTCAGATGGTTACGTATTACTATTGTTACTATTCAGATGGGTACATATTATTATTATTCAGATGGTTACATATTACTATTCAGATGGTTACATATTACTATTGTTACTATTCAGATGGGTACATATTATTATTATTATTCAGATGGTTACATATTATTATTACTATTCAGATGGTTACATATTATTATTACTATTCAGATGGTTACATATTATTATTATTATTACTATTCAGATGGTTACATATTATTATTATTATTATTATTACTATTCAGATGGTTACATATTATAATTATTATCATTACTATTCAGATGGTTAAATATTACTATTATTACTATTCCGATGGTAACATATTAATATTATTACTATTCAGATGGTTACATATTACTATTATTACTATTTAGATAGTAACATCTTATAATTATTATCATTACTATTCAGATGGTTACATATTACTAGTATTACTATTCAGATGGTTACATATTATAATTATTAACATTACTATGCAGATGGTTACATATTACTATTATTACTATTCACATGGTTACATATTATTACTATTCAGATGGTTACATATTATTATCATTATTGCTATTCAGATGGTTACATATTATTATCATTATTACTATTCAGATGGTTACATATTATTATCATTATTACTATTCAGATGGTTACATATTATTATTCAGATGGTTACATATCATTATTATTATTACTATTCAGATGGTTACATAGTATTATCATTACTATTCAGATGGTTACATATCATTATTATTACTATTCAGATGGTTACATATCATTATTATTACTATTCAGATGGTTACATATCATTATTATTACTATTCAGATGGTTACATATTATTATTATTACTATTCAGATGGTTATATATTATTATTACTATTACTATTCAGATGGTTATATATTATTATTACTATTACTATTCAGATGGTTAGATATTATTATTATTATTCAGATGGTTATATATTATTATTATTATTATTACTATTCAGATGGTTAGATATTATTATTATTATTCAGATGGTTATATATTATTATTATTACTATTACTATTCAGATGGTTAGATATTATTATTATTATTCAGATGGTTATATATTATTATTATTACTATTACTATTCAGATGGTTATATATTATTATTACTATTCAGATGGTTATATATTATTATTACTATTACTATTCAGATGGTTAGATATTATTATTACTATTACTATTCAGATGGTTATATATTATTATTATTATTATTACTATTCAGATGGTTACATATTATTATTATTATTATTACTATTCAGATGGTTATATATTATTATTACTATTACTATTCAGATGGTTAGATATTATTATTATTATTCAGATGTTTATATTTTATTATTATTATTACTATTCAGATGGTTAGATATTATTATTATTATTCAGATGGTTATATATTATTATTATTACTATTACTATTCAGATGGTTATATATTATTATTACTATTCAGATGGTTATATATTATTATTACTATTACTATTCAGATGGTTAGATATTATTATTACTATTACTATACAGATGGTTATATATTATTATTATTATTATTACTATTCAGATGGTTAGATATTATTATTATTATTCAGATGGTTATATATTATTATTATTATTCAGATGGTTATATATTATTATTACTATTACTATTCAGATGGTTAGATATTATTATTATTATTACTATTCAGATGGTTATATATTATTATTACTATTCAGATGGTTATATATTATTATTACTATTACTATTCAGATGGTTAGATGTTATTATTACTATTACTATTCAGATGGTTATATATTATTATTATTATTATTACTATTCAGATGGTTAGATATTATTATTATTATTCAGATGGTTATATATTATTATTATTATTATTACTATTCAGATGGTTATATATTATTATTACTATTACTATTCAGATGGTTAGATATTATTATTATTACTATTCAGATGGTTATATATTATTATTATTACTATTCAGATGGTAACATATTATTATTATTATTATTATTACTATTCAGATGGTAACATATTACTATTCAGATGGTTACATATTATTATTATTATTACTATTCAGATGGTTAGATATTATTATTATTAATACTTTTCAGATGGTTACATATTATTACTATTCAGATGGTTACATATTACTATTATTCAGATGGTTACATATTATTATTACTATTCAGATGGTTACATATTACTATTATTACTATTCAGATGGTTACATATTATTATTATTACTATTCAGATGGTTACATATTATTATTATTAATATTCAGATGGTTACATATTCTAATTATCATTACTATTCAGATGGTTACATATTATTATTATTACTATTCCGATGGTAACATATTAATATTATTACTATTCAGATGGTTACATATTACTATTATTACTATTCCGATGGTTACATATTATTATTATTACTATTCAGATGGTTACATATTAATATTATTACTATTCAGATGGTTACATATTAATATTATTACTATTCAGATGGTTACATATTATAATTATTATCATTACTATTCAGAAAGTTACATATTACTATTGTTACTATTCATATGGTTACATATTATAATTATTAACATTACTATTCAGATGGTTACATATTATAATTATTATTATTACTATTCAGATGGTTACATATTATTACTATTCAGATGGTTACATATTATTATCATTATTGCTATTCAGATGGTTACATATTATTATCATTATTACTATTCAGATGGTTACATATTACTATTCAGATGGTTACATATCATTATTATTATTACTATTCAGATGGTTAAATAGTATTATCATTACTATTCAGATGGTTACATATTATTATTATTACAATTCAGATGGTTACATATTATTATTATTATTCAGATGGTTACATATTATTATTATTACTATTCGGATGGTTACATATTAATATTATTACTATTCAGATGGTTACATATTATTATTATTACTATTCAGATGGTTACATATTATTATTAGTATTACTATTCAGATGGTTACATATTATTATTATTACTATTCAGATGGTTATATATTATTGTTATTACTATTCAGATGGTTACATATTATTATTATTACTATTCAGATGGTTATATATTATTGTTATTACTATTCAGATGGTTATATATTATTGTTATTATTACTCAGATGGTAGATTGTTACTTATTATTATTACTATTCAGATGGTTACATATTATTACTATTCAGATGGTAACATATTATTAGTATTCAGATGGTAACATATTATTATTATTCAGATGGTTACATACTATTACTATTCAGATGGTTACATACTATTCAGATGGTTACATACTATTACTAATCAGATGGTAACATATTATTATTATTCAGATGGTAACATATTATTATTATTCAGATGGTAACATATTATTATTATTCAGATGGTAACATATTATTATTATTCAGATGGTTACATATTATTATTATTCAGATGGTAACATATTATTATTATTCAGATGGTTACATACTATTACTATTCAGATGGTTACATACTATTCAGATGGTTACATACTATTACTATTCAGATGGTTAGATATTATTATTATTAATACTATTCAGATGGTTACATATTATTACTATTCAGATGGTTACATATTATTATTATTATTCAGATGGTTACATATTATTACTATTCAGATGGTTACATATTATTACTACTCAGATGGTTACATATTACTATTCAGATGGTTACATATTATAATTATTAACATTACTATTCAGATGGTTACATATTACTATTATTACTATTCATATGGTTACATATTATAATTATTAACATTACTATTCAGATGGTTACATATTACTATTATTACAATTCAGGTGGTTACATATTATTACTATTCAGATGGTTACATATTATTATCATTATTGCTATTCAGATGGTTACATATTATTATCATTATTACTATTCAGATGGTTACATATTATTATCAATATTACTATTCAGATGGTTACATATTATTATTCAGATGGTTACATATCATTATTATTATTACTATTCAGATGGTTACATAGTATTATCATTACTATTCAGATGGTTACATATTATTATTATTACAATTCAGATGGTTACATGTTATTATTATTATTCAGATGGTTACATATTATTATTATTACAATTCAGATGGTTACATATTATTATTATTCCTATTCAGATTGTTACATATTATTATTATTACTATTCAGATGGTTATATATTATTGTTATTACTACTCAGATGGTTATATATTATTGTTATTACTATTCAGATGGTAGATTGTTACTTATTATTATTACTATTCAGATGGTAACATATTATTATTATTCAGATGGTAACATATTACTATTCAGATGGTTACATATTACTATTGTTACTATTCAGATGGGTACATATTATTATTATTCAGATGGTTACATATTACTATTCAGATGGTTACATATTACTATTGTTACTATTCAGATGGGTACATATTATTATTATTATTCAGATGGTTACATATTATTATTACTATTCAGATGGTTACATATTATTATTACTATTCAGATGGTTACATATTATTATTATTATTACTATTCAGATGGTTACATATTATTATTATTATTATTATTACTATTCAGATGGTTACATATTATAATTATTATCATTACTATTCAGATGGTTAAATATTACTATTATTACTATTCTGATGGTAACATATTAATATTATTACTATTCAGATGGTTACATATTACTATTATTACTATTTAGATAGTAACATCTTATAATTATTATCATTACTATTCAGATGGTTACATATTACTATTATTACTATTCAGATGGTTACATATTATAATTATTAACATTACTATGCAGATGGTTACATATTACTATTATTACTATTCAGATGGTTACATATTATTACTATTCAGATGGTTACATATTATTATCATTATTGCTATTCAGATGGTTATATATTATTTTCATTATTACTATTCAGATGGTTACATATTATTATCATTATTACTATTCAGATGGTTACATATTATTATCATTATTACTATTCAGATGGTTACATATTATTATTCAGATGGTTACATATCATTATTATTATTACTATTCAGATGGTTACATAGTATTATCATTACTATTCAGATGGTTACATATCATTATTATTACTATTCAGATGGTTACATATTATTATTATTATTATTATTCAGATGGTTACATATTATTATTATTATTATTACTATTCAGATGGTTATATATTATTATTACTATTCAGATTGTTACATATTATTATTATTACTATTCAGATGGTTATATATTATTATTACTATTCAGATGGTTACATATTATTATTATTACTATTCAGATGGTTATATATTATTATTACTATTCAGATGGTTACATATTATTATTATTACTATTCAGATGGTAACATATTATTATTATTATTATTACTATTCAGATGGTAACATATTACTATTCAGATGGTTACATATTATTATTATTACTATTCAGATGGTTAGATATTATTATTATTAATACTTTTCAGATGGTTACATATTATTACTATTCAGATGGTTACATATTATTACTATTCAGATGGTTACATATTACTATTATTCAGATGGTTACATATTATTATTAATATTCAGATGGTTACATATTACTATTATTACTATTCAGATGGTTACATATTATTATTATTACTATTCAGATGGTTACATATTATTATTATTAATATTCAGATGGTTACATATTCTAATTATTATCATTACTATTCAGATGGTTACATATTATTATTATTACTATTCCGATGGTAACATATTAATATTATTACTATTCAGATGGTTATATATTCTAATTATTATCATTACTATTCAGATGGTTACATATTATTATTATTACTATTCGGATGGTTACATATTAATATTATTACTATTCAGATGGTTACATATTATTATTATTAATATTCAGATGGTTACATATTCTAATTATTATCATTACTATTCAGATGGTTACATATTATTATTATTACTATTCGGATGGTTACATATTAATATTATTACTATTCAGATGGTTACATATTATTATTATTACTATTCAGATGGTTACATATTATTATTAGTATTACTATTCAGATGGTTACATATTATTATTATTACTATTCAGATGGTTATATATTATTGTTATTACTATTCAGATGGTTACATATTATTATTATTACTATTCAGATGGTTATATATTATTGTTATTACTACTCAGATGGTAGATTGTTACTTATTATTATTACTATTCAGATGGTAAAATATTATTATTATTCAGATGGTAACATATTATTATTATTCAGATGGTTACATACTATTACTATTCAGATGGTTACATACTATTCAGATGGTTACATACTATTACTATTCAGATGGTAACATATTATTATTATTCAGATGGTAACATATTATTATTATTCAGATGGTTACATACTATTATTATTCAGATGGTAACATATTATTATTATTCAGATGGTTACATATTATTATTATTCAGATGGTTACATATTATTATTATTCAGATGGTAACATATTATTATTATTCAGATGGTAACATATTATTATTATTCAGATGGTTACATACTATTACTATTCAGATGGTTACATACTATTACTATTCAGATGGTTACATACTATTCAGATGGTTACATACTATTACTATTCAGATGGTTAGATATTATTATTATTAATACTATTCAGATGGTTACATATTATTACTATTCAGATGGTTACATATTACTATTATTACTATTCAGATGGTTACATATTATTATTATTATTCAGATGGTTACATATTATTACTATTCAGAATGGTTACATATTATTACTACTCAGATGGTTATATATTACTATTCAGATGGTTACATGTTATAATTATTATCATTACTATTCAGATGGTTACATATTACTATTATTACTATTCATATGGTTACATATTATAATTATTAACATTACTATTCAGATGGTTACATATTACTATTATTACAATTCAGATGGTTACATATTATTACTATTCAGATGGTTACATATTATTATCATTATTGCTATTCAGATGGTTACATCTTATTATCATTATTACTATTCAGATGGTTACATATTATTATCATTATTACTATTCAGATGGTTACATATTATTATTCAGATGGTTACATATCATTATTATTATTACTATTCAGATGGTTACATAGTATTATCATTACTATTCAGATGGTTACATATTATTATTATTACAATTCAGATGGTTACATATTATTATTATTATTCAGATGGTTACATATTATTATTATTACAATTCAGATGGTTACATATTATTATTATTCCTATTCAGATAGTTACATATTATTATTATTACTATTCAGATGGTTATATATTATTGTTATTACTACTCAGATGGTAGATTGTTACTTATTATTATTACTATTCAGATGGTAACATATTACTATTCAGATGGTTACATACTATTCAGATGGTTACATTCTATTCAGATGGTTACATACTATTACTATTCAGATGGTTACATATTATTATTAATACTATTCAGATGGTTACATATTATTACTTCAGCTGGTTACATATTATTATTATTATTATTATTATTATTATTATTACTATTCAGATGGTTACATATTATTATTACTATTCAGATGGTTACATATTATTATTACTATTCAGATGGTTACATATTATTATTATTATTATTATTATTATTATTACTATTCAGATGGTTACATATTATTATTATTACTATTCAGATGGTAACATATTACTATTATTATTATTACTATTCAGATGGTAACATATTACTATTCAGATGGTTACATATTATTATTATTACTATTCAGATGGTTAGATATTATTATTATTAATACTTTTCAGATGGTTACATATTATTACTATTCAGATGGTTACATATTATTACTATTCAGATGGTTACATATTACTATTATTCAGATGGTTACATATTATTATTAATATTCAGATGGTTACATATTACTATTATTACTATTCAGATGGTTACATATTATTATTATTACTATTCAGATGGTTACATATTATTATTATTAATATTCAGATGGTTACATATTCTAATTATTATCATTACTATTCAGATGGTTACATATTATTATTATTACTATTCCGATGGTAACATATTAATATTATTACTATTCAGATGGTTATATATTCTAATTATTATCATTACTATTCAGATGGTTACATATTATTATTATTACTATTCGGATGGTTACACATTAATATTATTACTATTCAGATGGTTACATATTATTATTATTAATATTCAGATGGTTACATATTCTAATTATTATCATTACTATTCAGATGGTTACATATTATTATTATTACTATTCGGATGGTTACATATTAATATTATTACTATTCAGATGGTTACATATTATTATTATTACTATTCAGATGGTTACATATTATTATTAGTATTACTATTCAGATGGTTACATATTATTATTATTACTATTCAGATGGTTATATATTATTGTTATTACTATTCAGATGGTTACATATTATTATTATTACTATTCAGATGGTTATATATTATTGTTATTACTACTCAGATGGTAGATTGTTACTTATTATTATTACTATTCAGATGGTAAAATATTATTATTATTCAGACGGTAACATATTATTATTATTCCTATTCAGATAGTTACATATTATTATTATTACTATTCAGATGGTTATATATTATTGTTATTACTACTCAGATGGTAGATTGTTACTTATTATTATTACTATTCAGATGGTAACATATTACTATTCAGATGGTTACATACTATTCAGATGGTTACATTCTATTCAGATGGTTACATACTATTACTATTCAGATGGTTACATATTATTATTAATACTATTCAGATGGTTACATATTATTACTTCAGCTGGTTACATATTATTATTATTATTATTATTATTATTATTATTACTATTCAGATGGTTACATATTATTATTACTATTCAGATGGTTAGATATTATTATTATTATTCAGATGGTTATATATTATTATTATTACTATTACTATTCAGATGGTTATATATTATTATTACTATTCAGATGGTTATATATTATTATTACTATTACTATTCAGATGGTTAGATATTATTATTACTATTACTATTCAGATGGTTATATATTATTATTATTATTATTACTATTCAGATGGTTAGATATTATTATTATTATTCAGATGGTTATATATTATTATTATTATTCAGATGGTTATATATTATTATTACTATTACTATTCAGATGGTTAGATATTATTATTATTATTACTATTCAGATGGTTATATATTATTATTACTATTCAGATGGTTATATATTATTATTACTATTACTATTCAGATGGTTAGATGTTATTATTACTATTACTATTCAGATGGTTATATATTATTATTATTATTATTACTATTCAGATGGTTAGATATTATTATTATTATTCAGATGGTTATATATTATTATTATTATTATTACTATTCAGATGGTTATATATTATTATTACTATTACTATTCAGATGGTTAGATATTATTATTATTACTATTCAGATGGTTATATATTATTATTATTACTATTCAGATGGTAACATATTATTATTATTATTATTATTACTATTCAGATGGTAACATATTACTATTCAGATGGTTACATATTATTATTATTATTACTATTCAGATGGTTAGATATTATTATTATTAATACTTTTCAGATGGTTACATATTATTACTATTCAGATGGTTACATATTACTATTATTCAGATGGTTACATATTATTATTACTATTCAGATGGTTACATATTACTATTATTACTATTCAGATGGTTACATATTATTATTATTACTATTCAGATGGTTACATATTATTATTATTAATATTCAGATGGTTACATATTCTAATTATCATTACTATTCAGATGGTTACATATTATTATTATTACTATTCCGATGGTAACATATTAATATTATTACTATTCAGATGGTTACATATTACTATTATTACTATTCCGATGGTTACATATTATTATTATTACTATTCAGATGGTTACATATTAATATTATTACTATTCAGATGGTTACATATTATTATTATTACTATTCAGATGGTTATATATTATTGTTATTACTATTCAGATGGTTATATATTATTGTTATTATTACTCAGATGGTAGATTGTTACTTATTATTATTACTATTCAGATGGTTACATATTATTACTATTCAGATGGTAACATATTATTAGTATTCAGATGGTAACATATTATTATTATTCAGATGGTTACATACTATTACTATTCAGATGGTTACATACTATTCAGATGGTTACATACTATTACTAATCAGATGGTAACATATTATTATTATTCAGATGGTAACATATTATTATTATTCAGATGGTAACATATTATTATTATTCAGATGGTAACATATTATTATTATTCAGATGGTTACATATTATTATTATTCAGATGGTAACATATTATTATTATTCAGATGGTTACATACTATTACTATTCAGATGGTTACATACTATTCAGATGGTTACATACTATTACTATTCAGATGGTTAGATATTATTATTATTAATACTATTCAGATGGTTACATATTATTACTATTCAGATGGTTACATATTATTATTATTATTCAGATGGTTACATATTATTACTATTCAGATGGTTACATATTATTACTACTCAGATGGTTACATATTACTATTCAGATGGTTACATATTATAATTATTAACATTACTATTCAGATGGTTACATATTACTATTATTACTATTCATATGGTTACATATTATAATTATTAACATTACTATTCAGATGGTTACATATTACTATTATTACAATTCAGGTGGTTACATATTATTACTATTCAGATGGTTACATATTATTATCATTATTGCTATTCAGATGGTTACATATTATTATCATTATTACTATTCAGATGGTTACATATTATTATCAATATTACTATTCAGATGGTTACATATTATTATTCAGATGGTTACATATCATTATTATTATTACTATTCAGATGGTTACATAGTATTATCATTACTATTCAGATGGTTACATATTATTATTATTACAATTCAGATGGTTACATGTTATTATTATTATTCAGATGGTTACATATTATTATTATTACAATTCAGATGGTTACATATTATTATTATTCCTATTCAGATTGTTACATATTATTATTATTATTACTATTCAGATGGTTATATATTATTGTTATTACTACTCAGATGGTTATATATTATTGTTATTACTATTCAGATGGTAGATTGTTACTTATTATTATTACTATTCAGATGGTAACATATGATTATTATTCAGATGGTAACATATTACTATTCAGATGGTTACATATTACTATTGTTACTATTCAGATGGGTACATATTATTATTATTCAGATGGTTACATATTACTATTCAGATGGTTACATATTACTATTGTTACTATTCAGATGGGTACATATTATTATTATTATTCAGATGGTTACATATTATTATTACTATTCAGATGGTTACATATTATTATTACTATTCAGATGGTTACATATTATTATTATTATTACTATTCAGATGGTTACATATTATTATTATTATTATTATTACTATTCAGATGGTTACATATTATAATTATTATCATTACTATTCAGATGGTTAAATATTACTATTATTACTATTCTGATGGTAACATATTAATATTATTACTATTCAGATGGTTACATATTACTATTATTACTATTTAGATAGTAACATCTTATAATTATTATCATTACTATTCAGATGGTTACATATTACTATTATTACTATTCAGATGGTTACATATTATAATTATTAACATTACTATGCAGATGGTTACATATTACTATTATTACTATTCAGATGGTTACATATTATTACTATTCAGATGGTTACATATTATTATCATTATTGCTATTCAGATGGTTATATATTATTTTCATTATTACTATTCAGATGGTTACATATTATTATCATTATTACTATTCAGATGGTTACATATTATTATCATTATTACTATTCAGATGGTTACATATTATTATTCAGATGGTTACATATCATTATTATTATTACTATTCAGATGGTTACATAGTATTATCATTACTATTCAGATGGTTACATATCATTATTATTACTATTCAGATGGTTACATATTATTATTATTATTATTATTCAGATGGTTACATATTATTATTATTATTATTACTATTCAGATGGTTATATATTATTATTACTATTCAGATTGTTACATATTATTATTATTACTATTCAGATGGTTATATATTATTATTACTATTCAGATGGTTACATATTATTATTATTACTATTCAGATGGTTATATATTATTATTACTATTCAGATGGTTACATATTATTATTATTACTATTCAGATGGTAACATATTATTATTATTATTATTACTATTCAGATGGTAACATATTACTATTCAGATGGTTACATATTATTATTATTACTATTCAGATGGTTAGATATTATTATTATTAATACTTTTCAGATGGTTACATATTATTACTATTCAGATGGTTACATATTATTACTATTCAGATGGTTACATATTACTATTATTCAGATGGTTACATATTATTATTAATATTCAGATGGTTACATATTACTATTATTACTATTCAGATGGTTACATATTATTATTATTACTATTCAGATGGTTACATATTATTATTATTAATATTCAGATGGTTACATATTCTAATTATTATCATTACTATTCAGATGGTTACATATTATTATTATTACTATTCCGATGGTAACATATTAATATTATTACTATTCAGATGGTTATATATTCTAATTATTATCATTACTATTCAGATGGTTACATATTATTATTATTACTATTCGGATGGTTACATATTAATATTATTACTATTCAGATGGTTACATATTATTATTATTAATATTCAGATGGTTACATATTCTAATTATTATCATTACTATTCAGATGGTTACATATAATTATTATTACTATTCGGATGGTTACATATTAATATTATTACTATTCAGATGGTTACATATTATTATTATTACTATTCAGATGGTTACATATTATTATTAGTATTACTATTCAGATGGTTACATATTATTATTATTACTATTCAGATGGTTATATATTATTGTTATAACTATTCAGATGGTTACATATTATTATTATTACTATTCAGATGGTTATATATTATTGTTATTACTACTCAGATGGTAGATTGTTACTTATTATTATTACTATTCAGATGGTAAAATATTATTATTATTCAGATGGTAACATATTATTATTATTCAGATGGTTACATACTATTACTATTCAGATGGTTACATACTATTCAGATGGTTACATACTATTACTATTCAGATGGTAACATATTATTATTATTCAGATGGTAACATATTATTATTATTCAGATGGTTACATACTATTATTATTCAGATGGTAACATATTATTATTATTCAGATGGTTACATATTATTATTATTCAGATGGTTACATATTATTATTATTCAGATGGTAACATATTATTATTATTCAGATGGTAACATATTATTATTATTCAGATGGTTACATACTATTACTATTCAGATGGTTACATACTATTACTATTCAGATGGTTACATACTATTCAGATGGTTACATACTATTACTATTCAGATGGTTAGATATTATTATTATTAATACTATTCAGATGGTTACATATTATTACTATTCAGATGGTTACATATTACTATTATTACTATTCAGATGGTTACATATTATTATTATTATTCAGATGGTTACATATTATTACTATTCAGAATGGTTACATATTATTACTACTCAGATGGTTATATATTACTATTCAGATGGTTACATGTTATAATTATTATCATTACTATTCAGATGGTTACATATTACTATTATTACTATTCATATGGTTACATATTATAATTATTAACATTACTATTCAGATGGTTACATATTATTACTATTCAGATGGTTACATATTATTATCATTATTGCTATTCAGATGGTTACATCTTATTATCATTATTACTATTCAGATGGTTACATATTATTATCATTATTACTATTCAGATGGTTACATATTATTATTCAGATGGTTACATATCATTATTATTATTACTATTCAGATGGTTACATAGTATTATCATTACTATTCAGATGGTTACATATTATTATTATTACAATTCAGATGGTTACATATTATTATTATTATTCAGATGGTTACATATTATTATTATTACAATTCAGATGGTTACATATTATTATTATTCCTATTCAGATAGTTACATATTATTATTATTACTATTCAGATGGTTATATATTATTGTTATTACTACTCAGATGGTAGATTGTTACTTATTATTATTACTATTCAGATGGTAACATATTACTATTCAGATGGTTACATACTATTCAGATGGTTACATTCTATTCAGATGGTTACATACTATTACTATTCAGATGGTTACATATTATTATTAATACTATTCAGATGGTTACATATTATTACTTCAGCTGGTTACATATTATTATTATTATTATTATTATTATTATTATTACTATTCAGATGGTTACATATTATTATTACTATTCAGATGGTTACATATTATTATTACTATTCAGATGGTTACATATTATTATTATTATTATTATTATTATTATTACTATTCAGATGGTTACATATTATTATTATTACTATTCAGATGGTAACATATTACTATTATTATTATTACTATTCAGATGGTAACATATTACTATTCAGATGGTTACATATTATTATTATTACTATTCAGATGGTTAGATATTATTATTATTAATACTTTTCAGATGGTTACATATTATTACTATTCAGATGGTTACATATTATTACTATTCAGATGGTTACATATTACTATTATTCAGATGGTTACATATTATTATTAATATTCAGATGGTTACATATTACTATTATTACTATTCAGATGGTTACATATTATTATTATTACTATTCAGATGGTTACATATTATTATTATTAATATTCAGATGGTTACATATTCTAATTATTATCATTACTATTCAGATGGTTACATATTATTATTATTACTATTCCGATGGTAACATATTAATATTATTACTATTCAGATGGTTATATATTCTAATTATTATCATTACTATTCAGATGGTTACATATTATTATTATTACTATTCGGATGGTTACACATTAATATTATTACTATTCAGATGGTTACATATTATTATTATTAATATTCAGATGGTTACATATTCTAATTATTATCATTACTATTCAGATGGTTACATATTATTATTATTACTATTCGGATGGTTACATATTAATATTATTACTATTCAGATGGTTACATATTATTATTATTACTATTCAGATGGTTACATATTATTATTAGTATTACTATTCAGATGGTTACATATTATTATTATTACTATTCAGATGGTTATATATTATTGTTATTACTATTCAGATGGTTACATATTATTATTATTACTATTCAGATGGTTATATATTATTGTTATTACTACTCAGATGGTAGATTGTTACTTATTATTATTACTATTCAGATGGTAAAATATTATTATTATTCAGATGGTAACATATTATTATTATTCCTATTCAGATAGTTACATATTATTATTATTACTATTCAGATGGTTATATATTATTGTTATTACTACTCAGATGGTAGATTGTTACTTATTATTATTACTATTCAGATGGTAACATATTACTATTCAGATGGTTACATACTATTCAGATGGTTACATTCTATTCAGATGGTTACATACTATTACTATTCAGATGGTTACATATTATTATTAATACTATTCAGATGGTTACATATTATTACTTCAGCTGGTTACATATTATTATTATTATTATTATTATTATTATTATTATTATTACTATTCAGATGGTTACATATTATTATTACTATTCAGATGGTTAGATATTATTATTATTATTCAGATGGTTATATATTATTATTATTACTATTACTATTCAGATGGTTATATATTATTATTACTATTCAGATGGTTATATATTATTATTACTATTACTATTCAGATGGTTAGATATTATTATTACTATTACTATTCAGATGGTTATATATTATTATTATTATTATTACTATTCAGATGGTTAGATATTATTATTATTATTCAGATGGTTATATATTATTATTATTATTCAGATGGTTATATATTATTATTACTATTACTATTCAGATGGTTAGATATTATTATTATTATTACTATTCAGATGGTTATATATTATTATTACTATTCAGATGGTTATATATTATTATTACTATTACTATTCAGATGGTTAGATGTTATTATTACTATTACTATTCAGATGGTTATATATTATTATTATTATTATTACTATTCAGATGGTTAGATATTATTATTATTATTCAGATGGTTATATATTATTATTATTATTATTACTATTCAGATGGTTATATATTATTATTACTATTACTATTCAGATGGTTAGATATTATTATTATTACTATTCAGATGGTTATATATTATTATTATTACTATTCAGATGGTAACATATTATTATTATTATTATTATTACTATTCAGATGGTAACATATTACTATTCAGATGGTTACATATTATTATTATTATTACTATTCAGATGGTTAGATATTATTATTATTAATACTTTTCAGATGGTTACATATTATTACTATTCAGATGGTTACATATTACTATTATTCAGATGGTTACATATTATTATTACTATTCAGATGGTTACATATTACTATTATTACTATTCAGATGGTTACATATTATTATTATTACTATTCAGATGGTTACATATTATTATTATTAATATTCAGATGGTTACATATTCTAATTATCATTACTATTCAGATGGTTACATATTATTATTATTACTATTCCGATGGTAACATATTAATATTATTACTATTCAGATGGTTACATATTACTATTATTACTATTCCGATGGTTACATATTATTATTATTACTATTCAGATGGTTACATATTAATATTATTACTATTCAGATGGTTACATATTAATATTATTACTATTCAGATGGTTACATATTATAATTATTATCATTACTATTCAGAAAGTTACATATTACTATTGTTACTATTCATATGGTTACATATTATAATTATTAACATTACTATTCAGATGGTTACATATTATAATTATTATTATTACTATTCAGATGGTTACATATTATTACTATTCAGATGGTTACATATTATTATCATTATTGCTATTCAGATGGTTACATATTATTATCATTATTACTATTCAGATGGTTACATATTACTATTCAGATGGTTACATATCATTATTATTATTACTATTCAGATGGTTAAATAGTATTATCATTACTATTCAGATGGTTACATATTATTATTATTACAATTCAGATGGTTACATATTATTATTATTATTCAGATGGTTACATATTATTATTATTACTATTCGGATGGTTACATATTAATATTATTACTATTCAGATGGTTACATATTATTATTATTACTATTCAGATGGTTACATATTATTATTAGTATTACTATTCAGATGGTTACATATTATTATTATTACTATTCAGATGGTTATATATTATTGTTATTACTATTCAGATGGTTACATATTATTATTATTACTATTCAGATGGTTATATATTATTGTTATTACTATTCAGATGGTTATATATTATTGTTATTATTACTCAGATGGTAGATTGTTACTTATTATTATTACTATTCAGATGGTTACATATTATTACTATTCAGATGGTAACATATTATTAGTATTCAGATGGTAACATATTATTATTATTCAGATGGTTACATACTATTACTATTCAGATGGTTACATACTATTCAGATGGTTACATACTATTACTAATCAGATGGTAACATATTATTATTATTCAGATGGTAACATATTATTATTATTCAGATGGTAACATATTATTATTATTCAGATGGTAACATATTATTATTATTCAGATGGTTACATATTATTATTATTCAGATGGTAACATATTATTATTATTCAGATGGTTACATACTATTACTATTCAGATGGTTACATACTATTCAGATGGTTACATACTATTACTATTCAGATGGTTAGATATTATTATTATTAATACTATTCAGATGGTTACATATTATTACTATTCAGATGGTTACATATTATTATTATTATTCAGATGGTTACATATTATTACTATTCAGATGGTTACATATTATTACTACTCAGATGGTTACATATTACTATTCAGATGGTTACATATTATAATTATTAACATTACTATTCAGATGGTTACATATTACTATTATTACTATTCATATGGTTACATATTATAATTATTAACATTACTATTCAGATGGTTACATATTACTATTATTACAATTCAGGTGGTTACATATTATTACTATTCAGATGGTTACATATTATTATCATTATTGCTATTCAGATGGTTACATATTATTATCATTATTACTATTCAGATGGTTACATATTATTATCAATATTACTATTCAGATGGTTACATATTATTATTCAGATGGTTACATATCATTATTATTATTACTATTCAGATGGTTACATAGTATTATCATTACTATTCAGATGGTTACATATTATTATTATTACAATTCAGATGGTTACATGTTATTATTATTATTCAGATGGTTACATATTATTATTATTACAATTCAGATGGTTACATATTATTATTATTCCTATTCAGATTGTTACATATTATTATTATTACTATTCAGATGGTTATATATTATTGTTATTACTACTCAGATGGTTATATATTATTGTTATTACTATTCAGATGGTAGATTGTTACTTATTATTATTACTATTCAGATGGTAACATATTATTATTATTCAGATGGTAACATATTACTATTCAGATGGTTACATATTACTATTGTTACTATTCAGATGGGTACATATTATTATTATTCAGATGGTTACATATTACTATTCAGATGGTTACATATTACTATTGTTACTATTCAGATGGGTACATATTATTATTATTATTCAGATGGTTACATATTATTATTACTATTCAGATGGTTACATATTATTATTACTATTCAGATGGTTACATATTATTATTACTATTCAGATGGTTACATATTATTATTATTATTATTATTACTATTCAGATGGTTACATATTATAATTATTATCATTACTATTCGGATGGTTAAATATTACTATTATTACTATTCTGATGGTAACATATTAATATTATTACTATTCAGATGGTTACATATTACTATTATTACTATTTAGATAGTAACATCTTATAATTATTATCATTACTATTCAGATGGTTACATATTACTATTATTACTATTCAGATGGTTACATATTATAATTATTAACATTACTATGCAGATGGTTACATATTACTATTATTACTATTCAGATGGTTACATATTATTACTATTCAGATGGTTACATATTATTATCATTATTGCTATTCAGATGGTTATATATTATTTTCATTATTACTATTCAGATGGTTACATATTATTATCATTATTACTATTCAGATGGTTACATATTATTATCATTATTACTATTCAGATGGTTACATATTATTATTCAGATGGTTACATATCATTATTATTATTACTATTCAGATGGTTACATAGTATTATCATTACTATTCAGATGGTTACATATCATTATTATTACTATTCAGATGGTTACATATTATTATTATTATTATTATTCAGATGGTTACATATTATTATTATTATTATTACTATTCAGATGGTTATATATTATTATTACTATTCAGATTGTTACATATTATTATTATTACTATTCAGATGGTTATATATTATTATTACTATTCAGATGGTTACATATTATTATTATTACTATTCAGATGGTTATATATTATTATTACTATTCAGATGGTTACATATTATTATTATTACTATTCAGATGGTAACATATTATTATTATTATTATTACTATTCAGATGGTAACATATTACTATTCAGATGGTTACATATTATTATTATTACTATTCAGATGGTTAGATATTATTATTATTAATACTTTTCAGATGGTTACATATTATTACTATTCAGATGGTTACATATTATTACTATTCAGATGGTTACATATTACTATTATTCAGATGGTTACATATTATTATTAATATTCAGATGGTTACATATTACTATTATTACTATTCAGATGGTTACATATTATTATTATTACTATTCAGATGGTTACATATTATTATTATTAATATTCAGATGGTTACATATTCTAATTATTATCATTACTATTCAGATGGTTACATATTATTATTATTACTATTCCGATGGTAACATATTAATATTATTACTATTCAGATGGTTATATATTCTAATTATTATCATTACTATTCAGATGGTTACATATTATTATTATTACTATTCGGATGGTTACATATTAATATTATTACTATTCAGATGGTTACATATTATTATTATTAATATTCAGATGGTTACATATTCTAATTATTATCATTACTATTCAGATGGTTACATATTATTATTATTACTATTCGGATGGTTACATATTAATATTATTACTATTCAGATGGTTACATATTATTATTATTACTATTCAGATGGTTACATATTATTATTAGTATTACTATTCAGATGGTTACATATTATTATTATTACTATTCAGATGGTTATATATTATTGTTATTACTATTCAGATGGTTACATATTATTATTATTACTATTCAGATGGTTATATATTATTGTTATTACTACTCAGATGGTAGATTGTTACTTATTATTATTACTATTCAGATGGTAAAATATTATTATTATTCAGATGGTAACATATTATTATTATTCAGATGGTTACATACTATTACTATTCAGATGGTTACATACTATTCAGATGGTTACATACTATTACTATTCAGATGGTAACATATTATTATTATTCAGATGGTAACATATTATTATTATTCAGATGGTTACATACTATTATTATTCAGATGGTAACATATTATTATTATTCAGATGGTTACATATTATTATTATTCAGATGGTTACATATTATTATTATTCAGATGGTAACATATTATTATTATTCAGATGGTAACATATTATTATTATTCAGATGGTTACATACTATTACTATTCAGATGGTTACATACTATTACTATTCAGATGGTTACATACTATTCAGATGGTTACATACTATTACTATTCAGATGGTTAGATATTATTATTATTAATACTATTCAGATGGTTACATATTATTACTATTCAGATGGTTACATATTACTATTATTACTATTCAGATGGTTACATATTATTATTATTATTCAGATGGTTACATATTATTACTATTCAGAATGGTTACATATTATTACTACTCAGATGGTTATATATTACTATTCAGATGGTTACATGTTATAATTATTATCATTACTATTCAGATGGTTACATATTACTATTATTACTATTCATATGGTTACATATTATAATTATTAACATTACTATTCAGATGGTTACATATTACTATTATTACAATTCAGATGGTTACATATTATTACTATTCAGATGGTTACATATTATTATCATTATTGCTATTCAGATGGTTACATCTTATTATCATTATTACTATTCAGATGGTTACATATTATTATCATTATTACTATTCAGATGGTTACATATTATTATTCAGATGGTTACATATCATTATTATTATTACTATTCAGATGGTTACATAGTATTATCATTACTATTCAGATGGTTACATATTATTATTATTACAATTCAGATGGTTACATATTATTATTATTATTCAGATGGTTACATATTATTATTATTACAATTCAGATGGTTACATATTATTATTATTCCTATTCAGATAGTTACATATTATTATTATTACTATTCAGATGGTTATATATTATTGTTATTACTACTCAGATGGTAGATTGTTACTTATTATTATTACTATTCAGATGGTAACATATTACTATTCAGATGGTTACATACTATTCAGATGGTTACATTCTATTCAGATGGTTACATACTATTACTATTCAGATGGTTACATATTATTATTAATACTATTCAGATGGTTACATATTATTACTTCAGCTGGTTACATATTATTATTATTATTATTATTATTATTATTATTATTACTATTCAGATGGTTACATATTATTATTACTATTCAGATGGTTACATATTATTATTACTATTCAGATGGTTACATATTATTATTATTATTATTATTATTATTATTACTATTCAGATGGTTACATATTATTATTATTACTATTCAGATGGTAACATATTACTATTATTATTATTACTATTCAGATGGTAACATATTACTATTCAGATGGTTACATATTATTATTATTACTATTCAGATGGTTAGATATTATTATTATTAATACTTTTCAGATGGTTACATATTATTACTATTCAGATGGTTACATATTATTACTATTCAGATGGTTACATATTACTATTATTCAGATGGTTACATATTATTATTAATATTCAGATGGTTACATATTACTATTATTACTATTCAGATGGTTACATATTATTATTATTACTATTCAGATGGTTACATATTATTATTATTAATATTCAGATGGTTACATATTCTAATTATTATCATTACTATTCAGATGGTTACATATTATTATTATTACTATTCCGATGGTAACATATTAATATTATTACTATTCAGATGGTTATATATTCTAATTATTATCATTACTATTCAGATGGTTACATATTATTATTATTACTATTCGGATGGTTACACATTAATATTATTACTATTCAGATGGTTACATATTATTATTATTAATATTCAGATGGTTACATATTCTAATTATTATCATTACTATTCAGATGGTTACATATTATTATTATTACTATTCGGATGGTTACATATTAATATTATTACTATTCAGATGGTTACATATTATTATTATTACTATTCAGATGGTTACATATTATTATTAGTATTACTATTCAGATGGTTACATATTATTATTATTACTATTCAGATGGTTATATATTATTGTTATTACTATTCAGATGGTTACATATTATTATTATTACTATTCAGATGGTTATATATTATTGTTATTACTACTCAGATGGTAGATTGTTACTTATTATTATTACTATTCAGATGGTAACATATTACTATTCAGATGGTTACATACTATTCAGATGGTTACATTCTATTCAGATGGTTACATACTATTACTATTCAGATGGTTACATATTATTATTAATACTATTCAGATGGTTACATATTATTACTTCAGCTGGTTACATATTATTATTATTATTATTATTATTATTATTATTACTATTCAGATGGTTACATATTATTATTACTATTCAGATGGTTACATATTATTATTACTATTCAGATGGTTACATATTATTATTATTATTATTATTATTATTACTATTCAGATGGTTACATATTATTATTATTACTATTCAGATGGTAACATATTATTATTATTATTATTACTATTCAGATGGTAACATATTACTATTCAGATGGTTACATATTATTATTATTACTATTCAGATGGTTAGATATTATTATTATTAATACTTTTCAGATGGTTACATATTATTACTATTCAGATGGTTACATATTATTACTATTCAGATGGTTACATATTACTATTATTCAGATGGTTACATATTATTATTAATATTCAGATGGTTACATATTACTATTATTACTATTCAGATGGTTACATATTATTATTATTACTATTCAGATGGTTACATATTATTATTATTAATATTCAGATGGTTACATATTCTAATTATTATCATTACTATTCAGATGGTTACATATTATTATTATTACTATTCCGATGGTAACATATTAATATTATTACTATTCAGATGGTTATATATTCTAATTATTATCATTACTATTCAGATGGTTACATATTATTATTATTACTATTCGGATGGTTACATATTAATATTATTACTATTCAGATGGTTACATATTATTATTATTAATATTCAGATGGTTACATATTCTAATTATTATCATTACTATTCAGATGGTTACATATTATTATTATTACTATTCGGATGGTTACATATTAATATTATTACTATTCAGATGGTTACATATTATTATTATTACTATTCAGATGGTTACATATTATTATTAGTATTACTATTCAGATGGTTACATATTATTATTATTACTATTCAGATGGTTATATATTATTGTTATTACTATTCAGATGGTTACATATTATTATTATTACTATTCAGATGGTTATATATTATTGTTATTACTACTCAGATGGTAGATTGTTACTTATTATTATTACTATTCAGATGGTAAAATATTATTATTATTCAGATGGTAACATATTATTATTATTCAGATGGTTACATACTATTACTATTCAGATGGTTACATACTATTCAGATGGTTACATACTATTACTATTCAGATGGTAACATATTATTATTATTCAGATGGTAACATATTATTATTATTCAGATGGTTACATACTATTATTATTCAGATGGTAACATATTATTATTATTCAGATGGTTACATATTATTATTATTCAGATGGTTACATATTATTATTATTCAGATGGTAACATATTATTATTATTCAGATGGTAACATATTATTATTATTCAGATGGTTACATACTATTACTATTCAGATGGTTACATACTATTACTATTCAGATGGTTACATACTATTCAGATGGTTACATACTATTACTATTCAGATGGTTAGATATTATTATTATTAATACTATTCAGATGGTTACATATTATTACTATTCAGATGGTTACATATTACTATTATTACTATTCAGATGGTTACATATTATTATTATTATTCAGATGGTTACATATTATTACTATTCAGAATGGTTACATATTATTACTACTCAGATGGTTATATATTACTATTCAGATGGTTACATATTATAATTATTATCATTACTATTCAGATGGTTACATATTACTATTATTACTATTCATATGGTTACATATTATAATTATTAACATTACTATTCAGATGGTTACATATTACTATTATTACAATTCAGATGGTTACATATTATTACTATTCAGATGGTTACATATTATTATCATTATTGCTATTCAGATGGTTACATCTTATTATCATTATTACTATTCAGATGGTTACATATTATTATCATTATTACAATTCAGATGGTTACATATTATTATTCAGATGGTTACATATCATTATTATTATTACTATTCAGATGGTTACATAGTATTATCATTACTATTCAGATGGTTACATATTATTATTATTACAATTCAGATGGTTACATATTATTATTATTATTCAGATGGTTACATATTATTATTATTGCAATTCAGATGGTTACATATTATTATTATTCCTATTCAGATAGTTACATATTATTATTATTACTATTCAGATGGTTATATATTATTGTTATTACTACTCAGATGGTAGATTGTTACTTATTATTATTACTATTCAGATGGTAACATATTACTATTCAGATGGTTACATACTATTCAGATGGTTACATTCTATTCAGATGGTTACATACTATTACTATTCAGATGGTTACATATTATTATTAATACTATTCAGATGGTTACATATTATTACTTCAGCTGGTTACATATTATTATTATTATTATTATTATTATTATTATTATTATTACTATTCAGATGGTTACATATTATTATTACTATTCAGATGGTTACATATTATTATTACTATTCAGATGGTTACATATTATTATTATTATTATTATTATTATTATTACTATTCAGATGGTTACATATTATAATTATTATCATTACTATTCCGATGGTAACATATTCATATTATTACTATTCAGATGGTTACATATTACTATTATTACTATTCAGATGGTAACATATTACTATTATTACTATTCAGATGGTTACATATTATAATTATTATCATTACTATTCAGATGGTTACATATTATAAATATTATCATTACTATTCAGACGGTTAGATATTACTATTATTACTATTCAGATGGTTACATAGTATAATTATTATCATTACTATTCAGATGGTTACATATTATTATTATTACTATTCCGATGGTAACATATTAATATTATTACTATTCAGATGGTTACATATTATTATTATTATTATTACTATTCAGATGGTTACATATTACTATTATTACTATTCAGATGGTTACATATTATTATTATTATTATTATTACTATTCAGATGGTTACATATTATTACTATTATTATTACTATTCCGATGGTAACATATTAATATTATTACTATTCAGATGGTTACATATTATTATTATTATTATTACTATTCAGATGGTTACATATTACTATTATTACTATTCAGATGGTTACATATTATTATTATTATTACTATTCAGATGGTTACATATTATTATTATTATTATTACTATTCAGATGGTTACATATTATTATTATTACTATTCCGATGGTAACATATTAATATTATTACTATTCAGATGGTAACATATTATTATTATTACTATTCAGATGGTTACATATTATTACTATTACTATTCCGATGGTAACATATTAATATTATTACTATTCAGATGGTTACATATTATTATTATTATTATTACTATTCAGATGGTTACATATTATTACTATTACTATTCCGATGGTAACATATTAATATTATTACTATTCAGATGGTTACATATTACTATTATTATTATTACTATTATGATGGTTACATATTATTATTATTACTATTCCGATGGTAACATATTAATATTATTACTATTCAGATGGTTACATATTATTATTATTATTATTATTATTATTATTCCGATGGTAACATATTAATATTATTACTATTCAGATGGTTACATATTATTATCATTACTATTCAGATGGTTACATATTATTATTATTACTATTCAGATGGTTACATATGATTATTATTACTATTCAGATGGTAACATATTATTATTATTACTATTCAGATGGTTACATATTATTATTATTATTATTATTATTACTATTCAGATGGTTACATATTATTATTATTACTATTCAGATGGTTACATATTATTATTATTACTATTCAGATGGTTACATATTATTATTATTACTACTCAGATGGTAACATATTATTATTATTACTATTCGGATGGTTACATATTATTATTATTACTATTCAGATGGTTACATATTATTATTATTACTACTCAGATGGTAACATATTATTATTATTACTATTCGGATGGTTACATATTAATATTATTACTATTCAGATGGTTACATATTATTATCATTACTATTCAGATGGTTACATATTATTATTATTACTATTCAGATGGTAACATATTATTATTATTACTATTCAGATGGTTACATATTATTATTATTACTATTCAGATGGTTACATATTATTATTATTACTATTCAGATGGTTACATATGATTATTATTACTATTCAGATGGTAACATATTATTATTATTACTATTCAGATGGTTACATATTATTATTATTACTATTCAGATGGTAACATATTATTATTATTACTATTCAGATGGTTACATATTATTATTATTACTATTCAGATGGTTACATATTATTATTATTACTATTCAGATGGTTACATATTATTATTATTACTATTCCGATGGTTACATATTATTATTACTATTCAGATGGTTACATATGATTATTATTACTATTCAGATGGTAACATATTATTATTATTACTATTCAGATGGTTACATATTATTATTATTACTATTCAGATGGTAACATATTATTATTATTACTATTCAGATGGTTACATATTATTATTATTATTACTATTCAGATGGTTACATATTATTATTATTACTATTCAGATGGTTACATATTATTATTATTACTATTCAGATGGTTACATATTATTATTATTATTATTATTACTATTCAGATGGTTACATATTATTATTATTATTACTATTCAGATGGTTACATATTATTATTATTATTATTACTATTCAGATGGTTATATATTATTATTATTACTATTCAGATGGTTACATATTATTATTATTATTACCATTCAGATGGTTATATATTATTATTATTACTATTCAGATGGTTACATATTATTATTATTACTATTCAGATGGTTACATATTATTATTATTACTATTCAGATGGTAACATATTATTATTATTACTATTCAGATGGTTACATATTATTATTATTACTATTCAGATGGTTACATATTATTATTATTATTACTATTCAGATGGTTACATATTATTATTATTACTATTCAGATGGTAACATATTATTATTATTACTATTCAGATGGTTACATATTATTATTATTACTATTCAGATGGTTACATATTATTATTATTACTATTCAGATGGTTACATATTATTATCATTACTATTCAGATGGTTACATATTATTATTATTACTATTCAGATGGTTACATATTATTATCATTACTATTCAGATGGTTAGATATTATTATTATTACTATTCAGATGGTTACATATTATTATTATTATTATTACTATTCAGATGGTTACATATTATTATCATTACTATTCAGATGGTTACATATTATTATTATTACTATTCAGATGGTTACATATTATTATCATTACTATTCAGATGGTTACATATTATTATTATTACTATTCAGATGGTTACATATGATTATTATTACTATTCAGATGGTAACATATTATTATTATTACTATTCAGATGGTTACATATTATTATTATTATTATTACTATTCAGATGGTTACATATTATTATTATTATTACTATTCAGATGGTAGATGGTAACATATTATTTAGTTTTTCTTCAACCTTTAATTAACTAGGCAAGTCAGTTAAGAACAAATTCGTATTTACAATGACGGCCACCAAAAGGCCTCCTGTGGGGACGGGGGCTGGGATAAAAATCAAATAAAGTAGTACAAAACACACATCACGACAAAAGAGACCACAACACTACATAAAGAGAGACCTAAGACAACAACGTAACATGGCAGCAACACCACACAACAACAACAACATGATAGCAACACAAACATTACAACACAGCATGGCGTAGCAACACAACATGACAACAACAACATGATAGCAACACAAACATTACAACACAGCATGGCGTAGCAACACAACACGGTAGCAACACAACATGCTAGCAACACAAAACATGGTACAAACATTACTGGGTACAGACAACAGCACAAATGGCAAGAAGGGGGAGACAATACATCACGCAAAGCAGCCACAACTGTCAATAAGAGTGTCCGTGATTGAGTCTTTGAATGAAGAGATGGAGATAAAACAGTCCAGTTTGAGTGTTTATTGCAGCTCGTTCCAGTCACTAGCTGCAGCGAACTGAAAAGAGGAGGGACCCAGGGATGTGTGTGCTTTGGGGATCTTTAACAGAATGTGACTTGCAGAACGGGTGTTGTATGTGGAGGATGAGGGCTGCAGAAGATATCTGAGATAGGGGGGAGTGAACAGATGTTGTATGTGGAGGATGAGGGCTGCAGTAGATATCTGAGATAGAGGGGAGTGAACAGGTGTTGTATGTGGAGGATGAGGGCTGCAGTAGATATCTCAGATAGGGGGGAGTGAACAGGTGTTGTATGTGGAGGATGAGGGCTGCAGTAGATATCTGAGATAGGGGGGAGTGAACAGGTGTTGTATGTGGAGGATGAGGGCTGCAGTAGATATCTGAGATAGGGGGGAGTGAACAGGTGTTGTATGTGGAGGATGAGGGCTGCAGTAGATATCTCAGATAGGGGGGAGTGAACAGGTGTTGTATGTGGAGGATGAGGGCTGCAGTAGATATCTCAGATAGGGGGGAGTGAACAGGTGTTGTATGTGGAGGATGAGGGCTGCAGTATGTATCTCAGATATGGGGGAGTGAACAGGTGTTGTATGTGGAGGATGAGGGCTGCAGTAGATATCTGAGATAGGGGGGAGTGAACAGGTGTTGTATGTGGAGGATGAGGGCTGCAGTAGATATCTGAGATAGGGGGGAGTGAACAGGTGTTGTATGTGGAGGATGAGGGCTGCAGTAGATATCTGAGATAGGGGGGAGTGAACAGGTGTTGTATGTGGAGGATGAGGGCTGCAGTAGATATCTCAGATAGGGGGGAGTGAACAGGTGTTGTATGTGGAGGATGAGGGCTGCAGTAGATATCTGAGATAGGGGGGAGTGAACAGGTGTTGTATGTGGAGGATGAGGGCTGCAGTAGATATCTCAGATAGGGGGGAGTGAACAGGTGTTGTATGTGGAGGATGAGGGCTGCAGTAGATATCTCAGATAGGGGGGAGTGAACAGGTGTTGTATGTGGAGGATGAGGGCTGCAGTAGATATCTGAGATAGGGGGGAGTGAACAGGTGTTGTATGTGGAGGATGAGGGCTGCAGTAGGTATCTCAGATATGGGGGAGTGAACAGGTGTTGTATGTGGAGGATGAGGGCTGCAGTAGATATCTGAGATAGGGGGGAGTGAACAGGTGTTGTATGTGGAGGATGAGGGCTGCAGTAGATATCTGAGATAGGGGGGAGTGAACAGGTGTTGTATGTGGAGGATGAGGGCTGCAGTAGATATCTCAGATAGGGGGGAGTGAACAGGTGTTGTATGTGGAGGATGAGGGCTGCAGTAGATATCTGAGATAGGGGGGAGTGAACAGGTGTTGTATGTGGAGGATGAGGGCTGCAGTAGATATCTCAGATAGGGGGGAGTGAACAGGTGTTGTATGTGGAGGATGAGGGCTGCAGTAGATATCTCAGATAGGGGGGAGTGAACAGGTGTTGTATGTGGAGGATGAGGGCTGCAGTAGATATCTGAGATAGGGGGGAGTGAACAGGTGTTGTATGTGGAGGATGAGGGCTGCAGTAGGTATCTCAGATATGGGGGAGTGAACAGGTGTTGTATGTGGAGGATGAGGGCTGCAGTAGATATCTGAGATAGGGGGGAGTGAACAGGTGTTGTATGTGGAGGATGAGGGCTGCAGTAGATATCTGAGATAGGGGGGAGTGAACAGGTGTTGTATGTGGAGGATGAGGGCTGCAGTAGATATCTCAGATAGGGGGGAGTGAACAGGTGTTGTATGTGGAGGATGAGGGCTGCAGTAGATATCTGAGATAGGGGGGAGTGAACAGGTGTTGTATGTGGAGGATGAGGGCTGCAGTAGATATCTCAGATAGGGGGGAGTGAACAGGTGTTGTATGTGGAGGATGAGGGCTGCAGTAGATATCTCAGATAGGGGGGAGTGAACAGGTGTTGTATGTGGAGGATGAGGGCTGCAGTAGATATCTCAGATAGGGGGGAGTGAACAGGTGTTGTATGTGGAGGATGAGGGCTGCAGTAGGTATCTCAGATATGGGGGAGTGAACAGGTGTTGTATGTGGAGGATGAGGGCTGCAGTAGATATCTGAGATAGGGGGGAGTGAACAGGTGTTGTATGTGGAGGATGAGGGCTGCAGTAGATATCTGAGATAGGGGGGAGTGAACAGGTGTTGTATGTGGAGGATGAGGGCTGCAGTAGATATCTCAGATAGGGGGGAGTGAACAGGTGTTGTATGTGGAGGATGAGGGCTGCAGTAGATATCTGAGATAGGGGGGAGTGAACAGGTGTTGTATGTGGAGGATGAGGGCTGCAGTAGATATCTGAGATAGGGGGGAGTGAACAGGTGTTGTATGTGGAGGATGAGGGCTGCAGTAGATATCTGAGATAGGGGGGAGTGAACAGGTGTTGTATGTGGAGGATGAGGGCTGCAGTAGATATCTCAGATAGGGGGGAGTGAACAGGTGTTGTATGTGGAGGATGAGGGCTGCAGTAGATATCTGAGATAGGGGGGAGTGAGGCTAAGATGGTTTTATAAATATGCATCAACCTTGCGTCGGATATACAAAGATGACCAGTTTACAGAGGAGTGCAGTGATGTGTCCTATAAAGAGCATTGGTGGCAAATCTGATGGCAGAATGGTAAAGAACATCTAGCCGTTCGAGAGCACCCTTACCTGCCAATCTATAAATTACGTATCCATAATCTAGCATGGTAGGATGGTCATCTGAATCAGGGTTAGTTTGGCAGCTGTGGTGAAAGAGGAGCGATTACGATAGAGGAAACCAAGTCTAGATTGAACTTTAGACTGCAGCTTTGATATGTGCTGAGAAAAGGACAGTGTACCGTCTAGCCATACTCTCAAGAACAGTGGTTGCTCAACTAAAGGTTTTGTGATTATGCTGCGAGATTTAATTTGTAAATTAGTACGGTACCCTGCTTCACTGCTTCATTACTCCAGACCACCACAAGGGGGAGTTAGAGCACTGATTATGCTTTTGGGTCTGAAGGCTCTACTGTGTTTCTAACTGACAATGAATGGGCGACATAAACCAAATAGAAACTGATAATTGTTCACGACTTCGAAATGTAATTTAAATTAACTGAATGATGACAATGAAGAAGGTGGTTGAATTTAGAACAATAGTGTAAGAATTGCTATTCCTCTGTTCTGCACGCGCACACCCTGAAAAATACACTTATTTTATTGTTTCTAATCGTCAGTATTACTTACTAGAAACTAAAATGTTACATTCCATGATATTCTTAAAATATACAGTTGAAGTCGGAGGTTTACAAACACTTAGGTTGGAGTCAAACCTGTTAAGGATATGGCAGACATACGCCCCCTTTGGAGAGATTGGGTACCCCTAGTAAACTGGAAAAAAAATCTGTCAAAATTTGCTAATATATGCAAATAAAAATTATTATTGGATAGAAAACACTCTAAAGATTCTAAAACCGTTGGAATTATGTCTGTAAGTATAGCAGAACTCACAGGGCAGGCATTCTTCCAAACTAGTTTTTGTGGCCATGAAAGTTGGAGCAACTTTGACGTCATGGCCCCCACCCTTCCCAACCAGTTATGATTCTGGGGACACTTTCTATCTCTTCCGCTAGATGTCCTCTTTCAGTAGAGCTTTGAATCGTTTCACTCCCTATGGGAGTGAAATTAGTGAGTGCCACGAGAGAATAGGCTGTGCGTATGGGCGCGAATTGGTCCCAGCCATTCCTTTGTTCCAGCACTCAGGAGAAGGGCAGACGATGGCCGATTGAATTGAAGTTTGTTTTGCGTGTCTAAAACATCATAAAGCTTGCTTCTGCACTTAGTTTGACCTGTTTAGTCGACATATAATATGTAATTTTGAAGTTTTGATGCGCAACTTTTCCGGACCAGAGGACGTTTTGGGTGCATTTCAGCTGATGTTATTAGCAGTAGCTAATACAAAGACGCAAGACTTGAAACCAAACGATGTATTGGGTAAGTATGAAGCCTTCCAGAACATTCTGAACGAAGACCATCGAAGGTAAGGGAATATTTATGCTTAAATCTGTGTTTCTGTTGACTCCAACATTACGTAGAAATGTAGCTTGGAACTGAGCGCTGTCTCAGCATATGGAATAGTGTGCGATTTCTGTAACGTTAAAAATAAATCTAACACAGCGGTTGCATAAAGAAGCAGTGTATCTTTCTAACTATATGTAGAACATGTATATTTAGTCAAAGTTTATGATGTCTATTTACGTTATCTTGCCGCGCTACATAGATTTCCTGCGGGCATTTTTGAGTAATTTCTGAACGTGAACTCACTGTAAATGGACATTTATGGATATAAATGGCATATTATTGAAAAAAAAAATATGTACTGTGTAACATGTCATATTACTGTCATCTGATGAAGATTTTCAAAAGGTTAGTGAGCGATTTATTTTTTAATCCTGCGTTTGTTGATTGCATGTTTTGGCTATTCAAATGAGCTGTGTCTGGTGGTGGTTTTACATATATATGTGCTATGTTTTCGCCGTAAAACATTTTAGAAATCTGACTTGCTGGCTAGATGAACAAGGTGTTTATCTTTCATTTGAGCTATTGGACTTGTTAATGTGTGGAGGTTAAATATTTTTAAGAATATTTTTGCGTTCCATGCGCCACCGTTTCAGCTGAACGTGGGAGGGTTGATTCCCAATTGGGAACCAGTATCGTAGACAGGTTAAAACTAGTTTTTCAACCACTCCACAAAATTTTTCCAACAATTGTTTACAGACAGGTTATTTCACAGACAGATAATTCACTGTATCACAATTCTAGTGGATCGGAAGTTTACATACACTTGTATTCAAGATCCTAAATGGCCTGGCTCCCCCTCCACTCAGTATTTTAGTTAAACAGAAAACCCAAACATATGGCAGCAGATCCATAAGGTCTGCCATGAGAGGTGACTGTATAGTTCCCTTAAGGATAAGCACCTTTAGTAAATCCGTTTTCTCTGTGAAACATCCGTTTTCTCTGCCGTACATACCTACATATAAGTTATACAAGACACAGGCCTCCTTATTGTCCCTAGAATTTCTAAGCAAACAGCTGGAGGCAGAGCTTTCTCCTACAGAGCTCCATTTTTATGGAATGGTCTGCCTATCCAAGTGAGAGAGACTCAGACTCGGTCTCGACCTTTAAGTCTTTATTGAAGACTCATCTCTTCAGTAGGTGCTATGATTGAGTGTAGTCTGGCCCAGGAGTGTGAAGGTGAACGGAAAGGCACTGGAGCAATGAACCGCCGTCGCTGTCTCTGCCTGGCCGGTTCCCCTTTCTCCACTGGGATTCTCTGCCTCTAACTCTATTACATGGGCTGAGTCAATGGCTTACTGGTGCTCTTACATGCCGTCCCTAGGAGGGGTGCATCACTTGAGTGGGTTGTGTCACTGACGTGAACTTCCTGTCCAGGTTGGCACCCCCCCCCCCCCCTTGGGGTGTGCCGTGGCGGAGATCTTTGTGGGCTATACTCGGCCTTGTCTCAGGATGGTAAGTTGGTGGTTGAAGATATCCCTCTAGTGGTGTAGGGGCTGTGCTTTGGCAAAGTGGGTGGAGTTATATCCTGCCTGTTTGGCCCTGTCCGGAGCTATCGTCGGACGGGGCCACAGTGTCTCCTGACCCCTCCTGTCTCAGCCTCCAATATTTGTGCTGCAGTAGTTTATGTGTCTGGGGGCTAGGGTCAGTCTGTTATATCTTGAGTATTTCTCCTGTCTTATCCGGTGTCCTGTGTGAATTTAAGTATGCTCTCTCTAATTCTCTCTCTCTTTTTCTCTCTTTCTCTCTTTCTTTCTCTCTCTCGGAGGACCTGAGCCCTAGGACCATGCCTCAGGACTACCTGGCATGATGACTCCTTGCTGTCCCCAGTCCACCTGGCCGTGCTGCTGCTCCAGTTTCAACTGTTCTGCCTGTGGCTATGGAACCCTGACCTGATCACCGGACGTGCTGCCTGTCCCAGACCTGCTGTTTTAAACTCTCTAGAGACAGCAGGAGCAGTAGAGATACTCTCAATGATCGGCTATGATAAGCCAACTGACATGAGGTGCTGACCTGTTGCACTCTCGACAACCACTGTGATTATTATTATTTGACCCTGTTGGTCATCTATGAACATTTGAACATCTTGGCCATGTTCTGTTATAATCTCCACCCGGCACAGCCAGAAGAGGACTGGCCACCCCACATAGCCTGGTTCCTCTCTAGGTTTCTTCCTAGGTTTTAGCCTTTCAAGGGAGTTTTTCCGAGCCACTGTGCTTCTACACCTGTATTGCTTGCTGTTTGGGGTTTTAGGCTGGGTTTCTGTACAGCACTTTGTGACATCAGCTGATGTAAGAAGGACTATATAAATACATTTTATTGATTGATTGACAGTTTACAATCTAGGGTTACTCCAAGCAGTTTAGTCATCTCAACTTGCTCAATTTCCACATTATTTATTACAATATTTAATTGAGGTTAGGGTTTAGTGAATGTTTTGTACAAATACAATGCTTTTAGTTATATTTAGACTAACTTATTCCTTGCCACCCACTCTGAAACTAACTGCAGCTCTTTGTTGAGTGTTGCAGTCATTTCAGTCGCTGTAGTAGCGTCATGTGTGTAGTGTTGAGTCATCCCCCCCACAGTCATTTTATCATCCATTTCTCTCATCAGTCATTTGTGTAAGTGCTGTGGTTGTTGAATGTCCTCCCCTATAAGCGTGCTGAAATTCTGTTGTAAATTTGTTTACTGTGAAATAGCAATGTATCTGGTCAACAAAAAATATCCTGAAGTTTACTAAGGGTTGGTTACAGGCTGATTGGTCGGCTATTTGAGCCAGTAAAGGGGGCTTCACTATTCTTGGGTAGCGGAACGACTTTAGCTTCCCTCCAGGCCAGAGGGCACACATTTTCTAGTAGGCTTAAATTAAAGATGTGGCAAATAGGAGTGGCAATATCGTCTGCTTATTATCCTCAGTAATTTTGCATCCAGGTTGTCAGACCCCGGTGGCTTGTTATTGCTGATAGACAACTATTATTATTAATATTATTATTATCATTTCTATTAAGATGGTTACATATTATTAATACTATTCAGATGTTACACACTATTATTAATATTATTATTAGTAGTAGTATTATTACTATTCAGATGTTACACACTATTATTAATATTATTATTAGTAGTAGTATTATTACTATTCAGATGTTACACACTATTATTAATATTATTATTAGTAGTAGTATTATTACTATTCAGATGTTACACACTATTATTAATATTATTATTAGTAGTAGTATTATTACTATTCAGATGTTACACACTATTATTAATATTATTATTAGTAGTAGTATTATTACTATTCAGATGTTACACACTATTATTAATATTATTATTAGTAGTAGTATTATTACTATTCAGATGTTACACACTATTATTAATATTATTATTAGTAGTAGTATTATTACTATTCAGATGTTACACACTATTATTAATATTATTATTAGTAGTAGTATTATTACTATTCAGATGTTACACACTATTATTAATATTATTATTAGTAGTAGTATTATTACTATTCAGATGTTACACACTATTATTAATATTATTATTAGTAGTAGTATTATTACTATTCAGATGTTACACACTATTATTAATATTATTATTAGTAGTAGTATTATTACTATTCAGATGTTACACACTATTATTAATATTATTATTAGTAGTAGTAGTATTACTATTCAGATGTTACACACTATTATTAATATTATTATTAGTAGTAGTATTATTACTATTCAGATGTTACACACTATTATTAATATTATTATTAGTAGTAGTATTATTACTATTCAGATGTTACACACTATTATTAATATTATTATTAGTAGTAGTATTATTACTATTCAGATGTTACACACTATTATTAATATTATTATTAGTAGTAGTATTATTACTATTCAGATGTTACACACTATTATTAATATTATTATTAGTAGTAGTATTATTACTATTCAGATGTTACACACTATTATTAATATTATTATTAGTAGTAGTATTATTACTATTCAGATGTTACACACTATTATTAATATTATTATTAGTAGTAGTATTATTACTATTCAGATGTTACACACTATTATTAATATTATTATTAGTAGTAGTATTATTACTATTCAGATGTTACACACTATTATTAATATTATTATTAGTAGTAGTATTATTACTATTCAGATGTTACACACTATTATTAATATTATTATTAGTAGTAGTATTATTACTATTCAGATGTTACACACTATTATTAATATTATTATTAGTAGTAGTATTATTACTATTCAGATGTTACACACTATTATTAATATTATTATTAGTAGTAGTATTATTACTATTCAGATGTTACACACTATTATTAATATTATTATTAGTAGTAGTATTATTACTATTCAGATGTTACACACTATTATTAATATTATTATTAGTAGTAGTATTATTACTATTCAGATGTTACACACTATTATTAATATTATTATTAGTAGTAGTATTATTACTATTCAGATGTTACACACTATTATTAATATTATTATTAGTAGTAGTATTATTACTATTCAGATGTTACACACTATTATTAATATTATTATTAGTAGTAGTATTATTACTATTCAGATGTTACACACTATTATTAATATTATTATTAGTAGTAGTATTATTACTATTCAGATGTTACACACTATTATTAATATTATTATTAGTAGTAGTATTATTACTATTCAGATGTTACACACTATTATTAATATTATTATTAGTAGTAGTATTATTACTATTCAGATGTTACACACTATTATTAATATTATTATTAGTAGTAGTAGTATTACTATTCAGATGTTACACACTATTATTAATATTATTATTAGTAGTAGTATTATTACTATTCAGATGTTACACACTATTATTAATATTATTATTAGTAGTAGTATTATTACTATTCAGATGTTACACACTATTATTAATATTATTATTAGTAGTATTATTACTATTCAGATGTTACACACTATTATTAATATTATTATTAGTAGTAGTATTATTACTATTCAGATGTTACACACTATTATTAATATTATTATTAGTAGTAGTATTATTACTATTCAGATGTTACACACTATTATTAATATTATTATTAGTAGTAGTATTATTACTATTCAGATGTTACACACTATTATTAATATTATTATTAGTAGTAGTATTATTACTATTCAGATGTTACACACTATTATTAATATTATTATTAGTAGTAGTATTATTACTATTCAGATGTTACACACTATTATTAATATTATTATTAGTAGTAGTATTATTACTATTCAGATGTTACACACTATTATTAATATTATTATTAGTAGTAGTATTATTACTATTCAGATGTTACACACTATTATTAATATTATTATTAGTAGTAGTATTATTACTATTCAGATGTTACACACTATTATTAATATTATTATTAGTAGTAGTATTATTACTATTCAGATGTTACACACTATTATTAATATTATTATTAGTAGTAGTATTATTACTATTCAGATGTTACACACTATTATTAATATTATTATTAGTAGTAGTATTATTACTATTCAGATGTTACACACTATTATTAATATTATTATTAGTAGTAGTATTATTACTATTCAGATGTTACACACTATTATTAATATTATTATTAGTAGTAGTATTATTACTATTCAGATGTTACACACTATTATTAATATTATTATTAGTAGTAGTATTATTACTATTCAGATGTTACACACTATTATTAATATTATTATTAGTAGTAGTATTATTACTATTCAGATGTTACACACTATTATTAATATTATTATTAGTAGTAGTATTATTACTATTCAGATGTTACACACTATTATTAATATTATTATTAGTAGTAGTATTATTACTATTCAGATGTTACACACTATTATTAATATTATTATTAGTAGTAGTAGTATTACTATTCAGATGTTACACACTATTATTAATATTATTATTAGTAGTAGTATTATTACTATTCAGATGTTACACACTATTATTAATATTATTATTAGTAGTAGTATTATTACTATTCAGATGTTACACACTATTATTAATATTATTATTAGTAGTAGTATTATTACTATTCAGATGTTACACACTATTATTAATATTATTATTAGTAGTAGTATTATTACTATTCAGATGTTACACACTATTATTAATATTATTATTAGTAGTAGTATTATTACTATTCAGATGTTACACACTATTATTAATATTATTATTAGTAGTAGTATTATTACTATTCAGATGTTACACACTATTATTAATATTATTATTAGTAGTAGTATTATTACTATTCAGATGTTACACACTATTATTAATATTATTATTAGTAGTAGTATTATTACTATTCAGATGTTACACACTATTATTAATATTATTATTAGTAGTAGTATTATTACTATTCAGATGTTACACACTATTATTAATATTATTATTAGTAGTAGTATTATTACTATTCAGATGTTACACACTATTATTAATATTATTATTAGTAGTAGTATTATTACTATTCAGATGTTACACACTATTATTAATATTATTATTAGTAGTAGTAGTATTACTATTCAGATGTTACACACTATTATTAATATTATTATTAGTAGTAGTATTATTACTATTCAGATGTTACACACTATTATTAATATTATTATTAGTAGTAGTATTATTACTATTCAGATGTTACACACTATTATTAATATTATTATTAGTAGTAGTATTATTACTATTCAGATGTTACACACTATTATTAATATTATTATTAGTAGTAGTATTATTACTATTCAGATGTTACACACTATTATTAATATTATTATTAGTAGTAGTATTATTACTATTCAGATGGTTACATAATAATATTATTATTATTATTATTACTCAGATGGTTAAATATTGTTATTATTAATATTATTATCATTATTATTATCAAGAGCCCTTACTGCTGCTCGATCATCCTATTTTTCTAACTTAATTGAGGAAAATAAGAACAATCCGAAATTCCTTTTTGATACTGTCGCAAAGCTAACTAAAAAGCAGATTTCCCCAAGAGAGGATGACTTTCACTTTAGCAGTGATAAATTCATGAACTTCTTTGAGGAAAAGATTATGATTATTAGAAAGCAAATTACGGACTCTTCCTTAAATCTGCGTATTCCTTCAAAGCTCAGTTGTCCTGAGTCTGCACAACTCTGCCAGGACCTAGGATCAAGAGAGACACTCAAGTGTTTTAGTACTATATCTCTTGACACAATGATGAAAATAATCATGGCCTCTAAACCTTCAAGCTGCATACTGGACCCTATTCCAACTAAACTACTGAAAGAGCTGCTTCCTGTGCTTGGCCCTCCTATGTTGAACATAATAAACGGCTCTCTATCCACCGGATGTGTACCAAACTCACTAAAAGTGGCAGTAATAAAGCCTCTCTTGAAAAAGCCAAACCTTGACCCAGAAAATATAAAAAACTATCGGCCTATATCGAATCTTCCATTCCTCTCAAAAATTTTAGAAAAGGCTGTTGCGCAACAACTCACTGCCTTCCTGAAGACAAACAATGTATACGAAATGCTTCAGTCTGGTTTTAGACCCCATCATAGCACTGAGACGGCACTTGTGAAGGTGGTAAATGACATTTTAATGGCATCGGACCGAGGCTCTGCATCTGTCCTCGTGCTCCTAGACCTTAGTGCTGCTTTTGATACCATCGATCACCACATTCTTTTGGAGAGATTGGAAACCCAAATTGGTCTACACGGACAAGTTCTGGCCTGGTTTAGATCTTATCTGTCGGAAAGATATCAGTTTGTCTCTGTGAATGGTCTGTCCTCTGACAAATCAACTGTAAATTTCGGTGTTCCTCAAGGTTCCGTTTTAGGACCACTATTGTTTTCACTATATATTTTACCTCTTGGGGATGTTATTCGAAAACATAATGTTAACTTTCACTGCTATGCAGATGACACACAGCTGTACATTTCAATTAAACATGGTGAAGCCCCAAAATTGCCCTTGCTAGAAGAATGTGTTTCAGACATAAGGAAGTGGATGGCTGCAAACTTTCTACTTTTAAACTCGGACAAAACAGAGATGCTTGTTCTAGGTCCCAAGAAACAAAGAGATCTTCTGTTGAATCTGACAATTAATCTTAATGGTTGTACAGTCGTCTCAAATAAAACTGTGAAGGACCTCGGCGTTACTCTGGACCCTGATCTCTCTTTTGAAGAACATATCAAGACCATTTCAAGGACAGCTTTTTTCCATCTACGTAACATTGCAAAAATCAGGAACTTTCTGTCCAAAAATGATGCAGAAAAATTAATCCATGCTTTTGTCACTTCCAGGTTAGACTACTGCAATGCTCTACTTTCCGGCTACCCGGATAAAGCACTAAATAAACTTCAGTTAGTGCTAAATACGGCTGCTAGAATCCTGACTAGAACCAAAAAATTTGATCATATTACTCCAGTGCTAGCCTCTCTACACTGGCTTCCTGTCAAAGCAAGGGCTGATTTCAAGGTTTTACTGCTAACCTACAAAGCATTACATGGGCTTGCTCCTATCTATCTCTCTGATTTGGTCCTGCCGTACATACCTACACGTACGCTACGGTCACAAGACGCAGGCCTCCTAATTGTCCCTAGAATTTTTAAGCAAACAGCTGGAGGCAGGGCTTTCTCCTATAGAGCTCCATTTTTATGGAACGGTCTGCCTACCCATGTCAGAGACGCAAACTCGGTCTCAACCTTTAAGTCTCTACTGAAGACTCATCTCTTCAGTGGGTCATATGATTGAGTGTAGTCTGGCCCAGGAGTGGGAGGGTGAACGGAAAGGCTCTGGAGCAACGAACCACCCTTGCTGTCTCTGCCTGGCCGGTTCCCCTCTTTCCACTGGGATTCTCTGCCTCTAACCCTATTACAGGGGCTGAGTCACTGGCTTTACTGGGGCTCTCTCATGCCGTCCCTGGAGGAGGTGCGTCACCTGAGTGGGTTGAGTCACTGATGTGGTCATCCTGTCTGGGTTGGCGCCCCCCCCCCCCCCCCCCCCCCTTAAGTTGTGCCGTGGCGGAGGTCTTTGTGGGCTATACTCAGCCTTGTCTCAGGATGGTAAGTTGGTGGTTGAAGATATCCCTCTAGTGGTGTGGGGGCTGTGCTTTGGCAAAGTGGGTGGGGTTATATCCTTCCTGTTTGGCCCTGTCCGGGGGTGTCCTCGGAGTGGGCCACAGTGTCTCCTGACCCCTCCTGTCTCAGCCTCCAGTATTTATGCTGCAGTAGTTTATGTGTCGGGGGGCTAGGGTCAGTTTGTTATATCTGGAGTACTTCTCCTGTCCTATTCGGTGTCCTGTGTGAATCTAAGTGTGCGTTCTCTAATTCTCTCCTTCTCTCTTTCTCTCTCTCGGAGGACCTGAGCCCTAGGACCATGCCCCAGGACTACCTGACATGATGACTCCTTGCTGTCCCCAGTCCACCTGGCTGTGCTGCTGCTCCAGTTTCAACTGTTCTGCCTTATTATTATTCGACCATGCTGATCATTTATGAACATTTGAACATCTTGGCCATGTTCTGTTATAATCTCCACCCGGCACAGCCAGAAGAGGACTGGCCATCCCACATATGCTCTCTCTAATTCTCTCTTTCTTTCTCTCTCTCGGAGGACCTGAGCCCTAGGACCATGCCCCAGGACTACCTGACATGATGACTCCTTGCTGTCCCCAGTCCACCTGGCTGTGCTGCTGCTCCAGTTTCAACTGTTCTGCCTTATTATTATTCGACCATGCTGGTCATTTATGAACATTTGAACATCTTGACCATGTTTTGTTATAATCTCCACCCGGCACAGCCAGAAGAGGACTGGCCACCCCACATAGCCTGGTTCCTCTCTAGGTTTCTTCCTAGGTTTTGGCCTTTCTAGGGAGTTTTTCCTAGCCACCGTGCTTCTTCACCTGCATTGCTTGCTGTTTGGGGTTTTAGGCTGGGTTTCTGTACAGCACTTTGAGATATCAGCTGATGTACGAAGGGCTATATAAAATAAATTTGATTGATTGATTATTATTAGTAGTAGTAGTAGTATTATTACTAATCGGATGGTTACATATTATTATTATTATTATTATTATTATTATTATTATTAGTAGTAGTATTAGCATTAGTAGTAGTAGTAGTAGTAGTATTACTATTCTGATGGTTACATATAACTATTATTATTACTATTAGGATAGTTACATATTATTATTATTATTATTACTCAGATGGTTAAATATTGTTATTATTAATATTATTATCATTATTATTAGTAGTAGTAGTAGTATTATTACTAATCGGATGGTTACATATTATTATTATTATTATTATTATTATTATTATTATTAGTAGTAGTATTAGCATTAGTAGTAGTAGTATTACTATTCTGATGGTTACATATAACTATTATTATTACTATTAGGATAGTTACATATTATTATTATTATTATTTAGATGGTAGATCATTAACCGTTCATATACTGTACTGATAGTAGTATAATACACACCCTTCAATTTTCTTTACTGTTCTGTACTATAAATATATCTACTTTCCTCACTCCTCTCCTCTCCTCACCTCGTCCAGTTCTTTGCGTGTGTCGTCCTCCATGCGACGGATGTCCTCCATGGTGAGTTCGATCCACTTGTCGATCCAGCAGAACAGCTGACGGTGGAAGTTGGTGAACAGACGCTTCTCTTGCTGAGAGGGATGGAGAGAAAAGTATGAGAAACAGTGAGAGAAAGCTTCAATATTTAAATTATGTTCAATATTCTCATGAGATACTGCTTCAATACTGCATAATACTACATTAGTATAACACCGCATAATACTACAATAGTATAATACTAAATAATACTATAATAATATAATACCAAACAATACTATACTTGTATAATACCATATAATACCACAATAGTATAATACTAAATAATACTATAATAGTATACGACTAAATAATACTATACTAGTATAGTACTAAGATAGTACACTACTAAATAGTACTATACTGGTATACTACTAAATAATACTATACTAGTGTAATACTAAATAATACTATACTAGTATAATACTAAATAATACTATAATAGGATAGTACTAAATAATGCTATAATAGTATAATACTAAATAATATAATAGTATACTACTGAATAATACCGTAATAGTATAATACTAAATAATACCATACTACTATAATACTAAAGAATACTATAATACTAAATAATGCTATAATAGTATAATACTAAATAATGCTATAATAGTATAATACTAAATAATATTATACTAGTATAATGCTAAATAATACTATAATAGTATAATACTAGATAATACTATACTAGTATAATACTAAATAATACTATAATACAAATAGATTGAGTCCAGCAGAGATTAGAAGAAATATGATCGAAGGATCACAGAAGGAAATTATATCCCCAGGCAACTCCCCACCAGGTCACAACAAATAAACTCCCCACCAGGCCACAACAAATCAACTCCCCACCAGGCCACAACAAATCAACTCCCCACCAGGCCACGACAAAACAACTCCCCACCAGGCCACAACAAATCAACTCCCCACCAGGCTACAACAAATCAACTCCCCACCAGGCCACAACAAATCAACTCCCCACCAGGCCACGACAAATAAACTCCCCACCAGGCCACAACAAATCAACTCCCGACCAGGCCACAACAAATCAACTCCCCACCAGGCCACAACAAATCAACTCCCCACAAGAACACAACAAATCAACTCCCCACCAGGCCACAACAAATCAACTCCCCACCAGGCTACAACAAATCAACTCCCCACCAGGCCACAACAAATCAACTCCCCACCAGGCCACGACAAAACAACTCCCCACCAGGCCACAACAAATCAACTCCCCACCAGGCCTCAACAAATCAACTCCCCACCAGGCCACAACAAATCAACTCCCCACCAGGCCACAACAAATCAACTCCCCACCAGGCCACGACAAATAAACTCCCCACCAGGCCACAACAAATCAACTCCCGACCAGGCCACAACAAATCAACTCCCCACCAGGCCACAACAAATCAACTCCCCACAAGAACACAACAAATCAACTCCCCACCAGGCCACAACAAATCAACTCCCCACCAGGCTACAACAAATCAACTCCCCACCAGGCCACAACAAATCAACTCCCCACCAGGCCACGACAAATCAACTCCCCACCAGGCCACGATAAATCAACTCCCCACCAGGCCACAACAAATCAACTCCCCACCAGGCCACAACAAATCAACTCCCCACCAGGCCACAACAAATCAACTCCCCACCAGGCCACAACAAATCAACTCCCCACCAGGCCACGACAAAACAACTCCCCACCAGGCCACAACAAATCAACTCCCCACCAGGCCACGACAAATCAACTCCCCACCAGGCCACGACAAATCAACTCCCCACCAGGCCACAACAAATCAACTCCCCACCAGGCCACAACAAATCAACTCCCCACCAGGCCACAACAAATCAACTCCCCACCAGGCCACAACAAATCAACTCCCAACCAGGCTACAACAAATCAACTCCCCACCAGGCCACAACAAATCAACTCCCCACAGCTACTCTACTCTACTACCATAGACATGTACAGCTACTCTACTCTACTACCATAGACATGTACAGCTACTCTACTCTACTACCATAGACATGTACAGCTACTCTACTCTACTACCATAGACATGTACAGCTACTCTACTACCATAGACATGTACAGCTACTCTACTACCATAGACATGTACAGCTACTCTACTAGCATAGACATGTACAGCTACTCAACTCTACTACCATAGACATGTACAGCTACTCTACTCTACTACCATAGACATGTACAGCTACTCTACTACCATAGACATGTACAGCTACTCTACTAGCATAGACATGTACAGCTACTCTACTCTACTACCATAGACATGTACAGCTACTCTACTACCATAGACATGTACAGCTACTCTACTAGCATAGACATGTACAGCTACTCAACTCTACTACCATAGACATGTACAGCTACTCTACTCTACTACCATAGACATGTACAGCTACTCTACTACCATAGACATGTACAGCTACTCTACTACCATAGACATGTACAGCTACTCAACTCTACTACCATAGACATGTACAGCTACTCTACTCTACTACCATAGACATGTACAGCTACTCTACTACCATAGACATGTACAGCTACTCTACTACCATAGACATGTACAGCTACTCAACTCTACTACCATAAACATGTACAGCTACTCTACTCTACTAGCATAGACATGTACAGCTACTCTACTCTACTACCATAGACATGTACAGCTACTCTACTAGCATAGACATGTACAGCTACTCTACTACCATAGACATGTACAGCTACTCTACTACCATAGACATGTACAGCTACTCTACTACCACAGACATGTACAGCTACTCTACTACCATAAACATGTACAGCTACTCTACTCTACTAGCATAGACATGTACAGCTACTCTACTCTACTACCATAGACATGTACAGCTACTCTACTACCATAGACATGTACAGCTACTCTACTAGCATAGACATGTACAGCTACTCTACTACCATAGACATGTACAGCTACTCTACTCTACTACCATAGACATGTACAGCTACTTTACTATACTACCATAGACATGTACAGCTACTCTACTCTACTATCATAGACATGAACAGCTAATCTACTCTACTACCATAGACATGTACAGCTACTTTACTATACTACCATAGACATGTACAGCTACTCTACTCTACTACCATAGACATGTACAGCTACTCTACTACCATAGACATGTACAGCTACTCTACTCTACTACCATAGACATGTACAGCTACTTTACTATACTACCATAGACATGTACAGCTACTTTACTATACTACCATAGACATGTACAGCTACTCTACTCTACTACCATAGACATGTACAGCTACTCTACTACCATAGACATGTACAGCTACTCTACTCTACTACCATAGACATGTACAGCTACTTTACTATACTACCATAGACATGTACAGCTACTCTACTCTACTACCATAGACATGTACAGCTACTCTACTCTACTACCATAGACATGTACAGCTACTCTACTACCATAGACATGAACAGCTACTCTACTACCATAGACATGTACAGCTACTCTACTACCATAGACATGTACAGCTACTCTACTAGCATAGAAATGTACAGCTACTCTACTCTACTACCATAGACATGTACAGCTACTCTACTACCATAGACATGTACAGCTACTCTACTAGCATAGACATGTACAGCTACTCAACTCTACTACCATAGACAGGTACAGCTACTCTACTCTACTACCATAGACATGTACAGCTACTCTACTACCATAGACATGTACAGCTACTCTACTACCATAGACATGTACAGCTACTCAACTCTACTACCATAAACATGTACAGCTACTCTACTCTACTAGCATAGACATGTACAGCTACTCTACTCTACTACCATAGACATGTACAGCTACTCTACTAGCATAGACATGTACAGCTACTCTACTACCATAGACATGTACAGCTACTCTACTACCATAGACATGTACAGCTACTCTACTACCATAGACATGTACAGCTACTCTACTACCATAGACATGTACATCTACTCTACTACCATAGACATGTACAGCTACTCTACTACCATAAACATGTACAGCTACTCTACTAGCATAGACATGTACAGCTACTCTACTACCATAGACATGTACAGCTACTCTACTCTACTAGCATAGACATGTACAGCTACTCTACTCTACTACCATAGACATGTACAGCTACTCTACTACCATAGACATGTACAGCTACTCTACTAGCATAGACATGTACAGCTACTCTACTACCATAGACATGTACAGCTACTCTACTACCATAGACATGTACAGCTACTCTACTCTACTACCATAGACATGTACAGCTACTCTACTCTACTACCATAGACATGTACAGCTACTCTACTACCATAGACATGTACAGCTACTCTACTAGCATAGACATGTACAGCTACTCTACTACCATAGACATGAACAGCTACTCTACTACCATAGACATGTACAGCTACTCTACTACCATAGACATGTACAGCTACTCTACTCTACTACCATAGACATGTACAGCTACTCTACTACCATAGACATGTACAGCTACTCTACTAGCATAGACATGTACAGCTACTCTACTACCATAGACATGTACAGCTACTCTACTACCATAGACATGTACAGCTACTCTACTAGCATAGACATGTACAGCTACTCTACTACCATAGACATGAACAGCTACTCTACTACCATAGACATGTACAGCTACTCTACTACCATAGACATGTACAGCTACTCTACTCTACTACCATAGACATGTACAGCTACTCTACTACCATAGACATGTACAGCTACTCTACTCTACTACCATAGACATGTACAGCTACTCTACTCTACTACCATAGACATGTACAGCTACTCTACTACCATAGACATGAACAGCTACTCTACTCTACTACCATAGACATGAACAGCTACTCTACTACCATAGACATGTACAGCTACTATACTCTACTACCATAGACATGAACAGCTACTCTACTACCATAGACATGTATAGCTACTCTACTACCATAGACATGTACAGCTACTCTACTCTACTACCATAGACATGTACAGCTACTCTACTCTACTACCATAGACATGTACAGCTACTCTACTCTACTACCATAGACATGTACAGCTACTCTACTCTACTACCATAGACATGTACAGCTACTCTACTCTACTACCATAAACATGTACAGCTACTCTACTCTACTACCATAGACATGAACAGCTACTCTACTACCATAGACATGTACAGCTACTCTACTACCATAGACATGTACAGCTACTCTACTACCATAGACATGTACAGCTACTCTACTACCATAGACATGTACAGCTACTCTACTCTACTACCATAGACATGTACAGCTACTCTACTACCATAGACATGAACAGCTACTCTACTCTACTACCATAGACATGTACAGCTACTCTACTACCATAGACATGTACAGCTACTCTACTACCATAGACATGAACAGCTACTCTACTACCATAGACATGTACAGCTACTCTACTCTACTACCATAGACATGTACAGCTACTCTACTACCATAGACATGTACAGCTACTCTACTACCATAGACATGAACAGCTACTCTACTACCATAGACATGTACAGCTACTCTACTCTACTACCATAGACATGTACAGCTACTCTACTCTACTACCATAGACATGAACAGCTACTCTACTACCATAGACATGTACAGCTACTCTACTACCATAGACATGTACAGCTACTCTACTCTACTACCATAGACATGTACAGCTACTCTACTCTACTACCATAGACATGAACAGCTACTCTACTACCATAGACATGTACAGCTACTCTACTACCATAGACATGTACAGCTACTCTACTCTACTACCATAGACATGTAAAGCTACTCTACTCTACTACCATAGACATGAACAGCTACTCTACTACCATAGACATGTACAGCTACTCTACTACCATAAACATGTACAGCTACTCTACTCTACTACCATAGACATGTACAGCTACTCTACTCTACTACCATAGACATGTACAGCTACTCTACTCTACTACCATAGACATGTACAGCTACTCTACTAGCATAGACATGTACAGCTACTCTACTACCATAGACATGAACAGCTACTCTACTACCATAGACATGTACAGCTACTCTACTACCATAAACATGTACAGCTACTCTACTCTACTAGCATAGACATGTACAGCTACTCTACTCTACTACCATAGACATGTACAGCTACTCTACTACCATAGACATGTACAGCTACTCTACTAGCATAGACATGTACAGCTACTCTACTACCATAGACATGTACAGCTATTCTACTACCATAGACATGTACAGCTACTCTACTCTACTACCATAGACATGTACAGCTACTCTACTCTACTACCATAGACATGTACAGCTACTCTACTACCATAGACATGTACAGCTACTCTACTAGCATAGACATGTACAGCTACTCTACTACCATAGACATGAACAGCTACTCTACTCTACTACCATAAACATGTACAGCTACTCTACTCTACTACCATAGACATGTACAGCTACTCTACTCTACTACCATAGACATGTACAGCTACTCTACTAGCATAGACATGTACAGCTACTCTACTAGCATAGACATGTACAGCTACTCAACTCTACTACCATAGACATGTACAGCTACTCTACTCTACTACCATAGACATGTACAGCTACTCTACTACCATAGACATGTACAGCTACTCTACTACCATAGACATGTACAGCTACTCAACTCTACTACCATAGACATGTACAGCTACTCTACTCTACTACCATAGACATGTACAGCTACTCTACTACCATAGACATGTACAGCTACTCTACTACCATAGACATGTACAGCTACTCAACTCTACTACCATAAACATGTACAGCTACTCTACTCTACTAGCATAGACATGTACAGCTACTCTACTCTACTACCATAGACATGTACAGCTACTCTACTAGCATAGACATGTACAGCTACTCTACTACCATAGACATGTACAGCTACTCTACTACCATAGACATGTACAGCTACTCTACTACCATAGACATGTACAGCTACTCTACTCTACTACCATAGACATGTACAGCTACTTTACTATACTACCATAGACATGTACAGCTACTCTACTCTACTATCATAGACATGAACAGCTAATCTACTCTACTACCATAGACATGTACAGCTACTTTACTATACTACCATAGACATGTACAGCTACTCTACTCTACTACCATAGACATGTACAGCTACTCTACTACCATAGACATGTACAGCTACTCTACTCTACTACCATAGACATGTACAGCTACTTTACTATACTACCATAGACATGTACAGCTACTTTACTATACTACCATAGACATGTACAGCTACTCTACTCTACTACCATAGACATGTACAGCTACTCTACTACCATAGACATGTACAGCTACTCTACTCTACTACCATAGACATGTACAGCTACTTTACTATACTACCATAGACATGTACAGCTACTCTACTCTACTACCATAGACATGTACAGCTACTCTACTCTACTACCATAGACATGTACAGCTACTCTACTACCATAGACATGAACAGCTACTCTACTACCATAGACATGTACAGCTACTCTACTACCATAGACATGTACAGCTACTCTACTAGCATAGAAATGTACAGCTACTCTACTCTACTACCATAGACATGTACAGCTACTCTACTACCATAGACATGTACAGCTACTCTACTAGCATAGACATGTACAGCTACTCAACTCTACTACCATAGACATGTACAGCTACTCTACTCTACTACCATAGACATGTACAGCTACTCTACTACCATAGACATGTACAGCTACTCTACTACCATAGACATGTACAGCTACTCAACTCTACTACCATAAACATGTACAGCTACTCTACTCTACTAGCATAGACATGTACAGCTACTCTACTCTACTACCATAGACATGTACAGCTACTCTACTAGCATAGACATGTACAGCTACTCTACTACCATAGACATGTACAGCTACTCTACTACCATAGACATGTACAGCTACTCTACTACCATAGACATGTACAGCTACTCTACTACCATAGACATGTACAGCTACACTACTACCATAGACATGTACAGCTACTCTACTACCATAAACATGTACAGCTACTCTACTAGCATAGACATGTACAGCTACTCTACTACCATAGACATGTACAGCTACTCTACTCTACTAGCATAGACATGTACAGCTACTCTACTCTACTACCATAGACATGTACAGCTACTCTACTACCATAGACATGTACAGCTACTCTACTAGCATAGACATGTACAGCTACTCTACTACCATAGACATGTACAGCTACTCTACTACCATAGACATGTACAGCTACTCTACTCTACTACCATAGACATGTACAGCTACTCTACTCTACTACCATAGACATGTACAGCTACTCTACTACCATAGACATGTACAGCTACTCTACTAGCATAGACATGTACAGCTACTCTACTACCATAGACATGAACAGCTACTCTACTACCATAGACATGTACAGCTACTCTACTACCATAGACATGTACAGCTACTCTACTCTACTACCATAGACATGTACAGCTACTCTACTACCATAGACATGTACAGCTACTCTACTAGCATAGACATGTACAGCTACTCTACTACCATAGACATGTACAGCTACTCTACTACCATAGACATGTACAGCTACTCTACTAGCATAGACATGTACAGCTACTCTACTACCATAGACATGAACAGCTACTCTACTACCATAGACATGTACAGCTACTCTACTACCATAGACATGTACAGCTACTCTACTCTACTACCATAGACATGTACAGCTACTCTACTACCATAGACATGTACAGCTACTCTACTCTACTACCATAGACATGTACAGCTACTCTACTCTACTACCATAGACATGTACAGCTACTCTACTACCATAGACATGAACAGCTACTCTACTCTACTACCATAGACATGAACAGCTACTCTACTACCATAGACATGTACAGCTACTATACTCTACTACCATAGACATGAACAGCTACTCTACTACCATAGACATGTACAGCTACTCTACTACCATAGACATGTACAGCTACTCTACTCTACTACCATAGACATGTACAGCTACTCTACTCTACTACCATAGACATGTACAGCTACTCTACTCTACTACCATAGACATGTACAGCTACTCTACTCTACTACCATAGACATGTACAGCTACTCTACTCTACTACCATAAACATGTACAGCTACTCTACTCTACTACCATAGACATGTACAGCTACTCTACTACCATAGACATGTACAGCTACTCTACTCTACTACCATAGACATGTACAGCTACTTTACTATACTACCATAGACATGTACAGCTACTCTACTCTACTACCATAGACATGTACAGCTACTCTACTCTACTACCATAGACATGTACAGCTACTCTACTACCATAGACATGAACAGCTACTCTACTACCATAGACATGTACAGCTACTCTACTACCATAGACATGTACAGCTACTCTACTAGCATAGAAATGTACAGCTACTCTACTCTACTACCATAGACATGTACAGCTACTCTACTACCATAGACATGTACAGCTACTCTACTAGCATAGACATGTACAGCTACTCAACTCTACTACCATAGACATGTACAGCTACTCTACTCTACTACCATAGACATGTACAGCTACTCTACTACCATAGACATGTACAGCTACTCTACTACCATAGACATGTACAGCTACTCAACTCTACTACCATAAACATGTACAGCTACTCTACTCTACTAGCATAGACATGTACAGCTACTCTACTCTACTACCATAGACATGTACAGCTACTCTACTAGCATAGACATGTACAGCTACTCTACTACCATAGACATGTACAGCTACTCTACTACCATAGACATGTACAGCTACTCTACTACCATAGACATGTACAGCTACTCTACTACCATAGACATGTACAGCTACACTACTACCATAGACATGTACAGCTACTCTACTACCATAAACATGTACAGCTACTCTACTAGCATAGACATGTACAGCTACTCTACTACCATAGACATGTACAGCTACTCTACTCTACTAGCATAGACATGTACAGCTACTCTACTCTACTACCATAGACATGTACAGCTACTCTACTACCATAGACATGTACAGCTACTCTACTAGCATAGATATGTACAGCTACTCTACTACCATAGACATGTACAGCTACTCTACTACCATAGACATGTACAGCTACTCTACTCTACTACCATAGACATGTACAGCTACTCTACTCTACTACCATAGACATGTACAGCTACTCTACTACCATAGACATGTACAGCTACTCTACTAGCATAGACATGTACAGCTACTCTACTACCATAGACATGAACAGCTACTCTACTACCATAGACATGTACAGCTACTCTACTACCATAGACATGTACAGCTACTCTACTCTACTACCATAGACATGTACAGCTACTCTACTACCATAGACATGTACAGCTACTCTACTAGCATAGACATGTACAGCTACTCTACTACCATAGACATGTACAGCTACTCTACTACCATAGACATGTACAGCTACTCTACTAGCATAGACATGTACAGCTACTCTACTACCATAGACATGAACAGCTACTCTACTACCATAGACATGTACAGCTACTCTACTACCATAGACATGTACAGCTACTCTACTCTACTACCATAGACATGTACAGCTACTCTACTACCATAGACATGTACAGCTACTCTACTCTACTACCATAGACATGTACAGCTACTCTACTCTACTACCATAGACATGTACAGCTACTCTACTACCATAGACATGAACAGCTACTCTACTCTACTACCATAGACATGTACAGCTACTATACTCTACTACCATAGACATGAACAGCTACTCTACTACCATAGACATGTACAGCTACTCTACTACCATAGACATGTACAGCTACTCTACTCTACTACCATAGACATGTACAGCTACTCTACTCTACTACCATAGACATGTACAGCTACTCTACTCTACTACCATAGACATGTACAGCTACTCTACTCTACTACCATAGACATGTACAGCTACTCTACTCTACTACCATAAACATGTACAGCTACTCTACTCTACTACCATAGACATGAACAGCTACTCTACTACCATAGACATGTACAGCTACTCTACTACCATAGACATGTACAGCTACTCTACTACCATAGACATGTACAGCTACTCTACTACCATAGACATGTACAGCTACTCTACTCTACTACCATAGACATGTACAGCTACTCTACTAGCATAGACATGTACAGCTACTCTACTACCATAGACATGTACAGCTACTCTACTACCATAGACATGTACAGCTACTCTACTACCACAGACATGTACAGCTACTCTACTACCATAAACATGTACAGCTACTCTACTCTACTAGCATAGACATGTACAGCTACTCTACTCTACTACCATAGACATGTACAGCTACTCTACTACCATAGACATGTACAGCTACTCTACTAGCATAGACATGTACAGCTACTCTACTACCATAGACATGTACAGCTACTCTACTCTACTACCATAGACATGTACAGCTACTTTACTATACTACCATAGACATGTACAGCTACTCTACTCTACTATCATAGACATGAACAGCTAATCTACTCTACTACCATAGACATGTACAGCTACTTTACTATACTACCATAGACATGTACAGCTACTCTACTCTACTACCATAGACATGTACAGCAACTCTACTACCATAGACATGTACAGCTACTCTACTCTACTACCATAGACATGTACAGCTACTTTACTATACTACCATAGACATGTACAGCTACTTTACTATACTACCATAGACATGTACAGCTACTCTACTCTACTACCATAGACATGTACAGCTACTCTACTACCATAGACATGTACAGCTACTCTACTCTACTACCATAGACATGTACAGCTACTTTACTATACTACCATAGACATGTACAGCTACTCTACTCTACTACCATAGACATGTACAGCTACTCTACTCTACTACCATAGACATGTACAGCTACTCTACTACCATAGACATGAACAGCTACTCTACTACCATAGACATGTACAGCTACTCTACTACCATAGACATGTACAGCTACTCTACTAGCATAGAAATGTACAGCTACTCTACTCTACTACCATAGACATGTACAGCTACTCTACTACCATAGACATGTACAGCTACTCTACTAGCATAGACATGTACAGCTACTCAACTCTACTACCATAGACATGTACAGCTACTCTACTCTACTACCATAGACATGTACAGCTACTCTACTACCATAGACATGTACAGCTACTCTACTACCATAGACATGTACAGCTACTCAACTCTACTACCATAAACATGTACAGCTACTCTACTCTACTAGCATAGACATGTACAGCTACTCTACTCTACTACCATAGACATGTACAGCTACTCTACTAGCATAGACATGTACAGCTACTCTACTACCATAGACATGTACAGCTACTCTACTACCATAGACATGTACAGCTACTCTACTACCATAGACATGTACAGCTACTCTACTACCATAGACATGTACAGCTACTCTACTACCATAGACATGTACAGCTACTCTACTACCATAAACATGTACAGCTACTCTACTAGCATAGACATGTACAGCTACTCTACTACCATAGACATGTACAGCTACTCTACTCTACTAGCATAGACATGTACAGCTACTCTACTCTACTACCATAGACATGTACAGCTACTCTACTACCATAGACATGTACAGCTACTCTACTAGCATAGACATGTACAGCTACTCTACTACCATAGACATGTACAGCTACTCTACTACCATAGACATGTACAGCTACTCTACTCTACTACCATAGACATGTACAGCTACTCTACTCTACTACCATAGACATGTACAGCTACTCTACTACCATAGACATGTACAGCTACTCTACTAGCATAGACATGTACAGCTACTCTACTACCATAGACATGAACAGCTACTCTACTACCATAGACATGTACAGCTACTCTACTACCATAGACATGTACAGCTACTCTACTCTACTACCATAGACATGTACAGCTACTCTACTACCATAGACATGTACAGCTACTCTACTAGCATAGACATGTACAGCTACTCTACTACCATAGACATGTACAGCTACTCTACTACCATAGACATGTACAGCTACTCTACTAGCATAGACATGTACAGCTACTCTACTACCATAGACATGAACAGCTACTCTACTACCATAGACATGTACAGCTACTCTACTACCATAGACATGTACAGCTACTCTACTCTACTACCATAGACATGTACAGCTACTCTACTACCATAGACATGTACAGCTACTCTACTCTACTACCATAGACATGTACAGCTACTCTACTACCATAGACATGTACAGCTACTCTACTACCATAGACATGTACAGCTACTCTACTAGCATAGACATGTACAGCTACTCTACTACCATAGACATGAACAGCTACTCTACTACCATAGACATGTACAGCTACTCTACTACCATAGACATGTACAGCTACTCTACTCTACTACCATAGACATGTACAGCTACTCTACTACCATAGACATGTACAGCTACTCTACTCTACTACCATAGACATGTACAGCTACTCTACTCTACTACCATAGACATGTACAGCTACTCTACTACCATAGACATGAACAGCTACTCTACTCTACTACCATAGACATGTACAGCTACTATACTCTACTACCATAGACATGAACAGCTACTCTACTACCATAGACATGTACAGCTACTCTACTACCATAGACATGTACAGCTACTCTACTCTACTACCATAGACATGTACAGCTACTCTACTCTACTACCATAGACATGTACAGCTACTCTACTCTACTACCATAGACATGTACAGCTACTCTACTCTACTACCATAGACATGTACAGCTACTCTACTCTACTACCATAAACATGTACAGCTACTCTACTCTACTACCATAGACATGAACAGCTACTCTACTACCATAGACATGTACAGCTACTCTACTACCATAGACATGTACAGCTACTCTACTACCATAGACATGTACAGCTACTCTACTACCATAGACATGTACAGCTACTCTACTCTACTACCATAGACATGTACAGCTACTCTACTAGCATAGACATGTACAGCTACTCTACTACCATAGACATGTACAGCTACTCTACTACCATAGACATGTACAGCTACTCTACTACCACAGACATGTACAGCTACTCTACTACCATAAACATGTACAGCTACTCTACTCTACTAGCATAGACATGTACAGCTACTCTACTCTACTACCATAGACATGTACAGCTACTCTACTACCATAGACATGTACAGCTACTCTACTAGCATAGACATGTACAGCTACTCTACTACCATAGACATGTACAGCTACTCTACTCTACTACCATAGACATGTACAGCTACTTTACTATACTACCATAGACATGTACAGCTACTCTACTCTACTATCATAGACATGAACAGCTAATCTACTCTACTACCATAGACATGTACAGCTACTTTACTATACTACCATAGACATGTACAGCTACTCTACTCTACTACCATAGACATGTACAGCAACTCTACTACCATAGACATGTACAGCTACTCTACTCTACTACCATAGACATGTACAGCTACTTTACTATACTACCATAGACATGTACAGCTACTTTACTATACTACCATAGACATGTACAGCTACTCTACTCTACTACCATAGACATGTACAGCTACTCTACTACCATAGACATGTACAGCTACTCTACTCTACTACCATAGACATGTACAGCTACTTTACTATACTACCATAGACATGTACAGCTACTCTACTCTACTACCATAGACATGTACAGCTACTCTACTCTACTACCATAGACATGTACAGCTACTCTACTACCATAGACATGAACAGCTACTCTACTACCATAGACATGTACAGCTACTCTACTACCATAGACATGTACAGCTACTCTACTAGCATAGAAATGTACAGCTACTCTACTCTACTACCATAGACATGTACAGCTACTCTACTACCATAGACATGTACAGCTACTCTACTAGCATAGACATGTACAGCTACTCAACTCTACTACCATAGACATGTACAGCTACTCTACTCTACTACCATAGACATGTACAGCTACTCTACTACCATAGACATGTACAGCTACTCTACTACCATAGACATGTACAGCTACTCAACTCTACTACCATAAACATGTACAGCTACTCTACTCTACTAGCATAGACATGTACAGCTACTCTACTCTACTACCATAGACATGTACAGCTACTCTACTAGCATAGACATGTACAGCTACTCTACTACCATAGACATGTACAGCTACTCTACTACCATAGACATGTACAGCTACTCTACTACCATAGACATGTACAGCTACTCTACTACCATAGACATGTACAGCTACTCTACTACCATAGACATGTACAGCTACTCTACTACCATAAACATGTACAGCTACTCTACTAGCATAGACATGTACAGCTACTCTACTACCATAGACATGTACAGCTACTCTACTCTACTAGCATAGACATGTACAGCTACTCTACTCTACTACCATAGACATGTACAGCTACTCTACTACCATAGACATGTACAGCTACTCTACTAGCATAGACATGTACAGCTACTCTACTACCATAGACATGTACAGCTACTCTACTACCATAGACATGTACAGCTACTCTACTCTACTACCATAGACATGTACAGCTACTCTACTCTACTACCATAGACATGTACAGCTACTCTACTACCATAGACATGTACAGCTACTCTACTAGCATAGACATGTACAGCTACTCTACTACCATAGACATGAACAGCTACTCTACTACCATAGACATGTACAGCTACTCTACTACCATAGACATGTACAGCTACTCTACTCTACTACCATAGACATGTACAGCTACTCTACTACCATAGACATGTACAGCTACTCTACTAGCATAGACATGTACAGCTACTCTACTACCATAGACATGTACAGCTACTCTACTACCATAGACATGTACAGCTACTCTACTAGCATAGACATGTACAGCTACTCTACTACCATAGACATGAACAGCTACTCTACTACCATAGACATGTACAGCTACTCTACTACCATAGACATGTACAGCTACTCTACTCTACTACCATAGACATGTACAGCTACTCTACTACCATAGACATGTACAGCTACTCTACTCTACTACCATAGACATGTACAGCTACTCTACTCTACTACCATAGACATGTACAGCTACTCTACTACCATAGACATGAACAGCTACTCTACTCTACTACCATAGACATGAACAGCTACTCTACTACCATAGACATGTACAGCTACTATACTCTACTACCATAGACATGAACAGCTACTCTACTACCATAGACATGTACAGCTACTCTACTACCATAGACATGTACAGCTACTCTACTCTACTACCATAGACATGTACAGCTACTCTACTCTACTACCATAGACATGTACAGCTACTCTACTCTACTACCATAGACATGTACAGCTACTCTACTCTACTACCATAGACATGTACAGCTAGTCTACTCTACTACCATAAACATGTACAGCTACTCTACTCTACTACCATAGACATGAACAGCTACTCTACTACCATAGACATGTACAGCTACTCTACTACCATAGACATGTACAGCTACTCTACTACCATAGACATGTACAGCTACTCTACTACCATAGACATGTACAGCTACTCTACTCTACTACCATAGACATGTACAGCTACTCTACTACCATAGACATGAACAGCTACTCTACTCTACTACCATAGACATGTACAGCTACTCTACTACCATAGACATGTACAGCTACTCTACTACCATAGACATGAACAGCTACTCTACTCTACTACCATAGACATGAACAGCTACTCTACTACCATAGACATGAACAGCTACTCTACTACCATAGACATGTACAGCTACTCTACTACCATAAACATGTACAGCTACTCTACTCTACTAGCATAGACATGTAGAGCTACTCTACTCTACTACCATAGACATGTACAGCTACTCTACTACCATAGACATGTACAGCTACTCTACTAGCATAGACATGTACAGCTACTCTACTACCATAGACATGTACAGCTACTCTACTACCATAGACATGTACAGCTACTCTACTCTACTACCATAGATAGACATGTACAGCTACTCTACTCTACTACCATAGACATGTACAGCTACTCTACTACCATAGACATGTACAGCTACTCTACTAGCATAGACATGTACAGCTACTCTACTACCATAGACATGTACAGCTACTCTACTCTACTACCATAGACATGAACAGCTACTCTACTCTACTACCATAAACATGTACAGCTACTCTACTAGCATAGACATGTACAGCTACTCTACTACCATAGACATGTACAGCTACTCTACTCTACTACCATAAACATGTACAGCTACTCTACTACCATAGACATGAACAGCTACTCTACTACCATAGACATGTACAGCTACTCTACTCTACTACCATAGACATGTACAGCTACTCTACTCTACTACCATAAACATGTACAGCTACTCTACTACCATAGACATGAACAGCTACTCTACTACCATAGACATGTACAGCTACTCTACTCTACTACCATAGACATGTACAGCTACTCTACTACCATAGACATGTACAGCTACTCTACTCTACTACCATAGACATGTACAGCTACTCTACTCTACTACCATAGACATGTACAGCTACTCTACTAGCATAGACATGTACAGCTACTCTACTACCATAGACATGAACAGCTACTCTACTCTACTACCATAGACATGTACAGCTACTTTACTATACTACCATAGACATGTACAGCTACTCTACTCTACTACCATAGACATGTACAGCTACTCTACTACCATAGACATGTACAGCTACTCTACTCTACTACCATAGACATGTACAGCTACTTTACTATACTACCATAGACATGTACAGCTACTCTACTCTACTACCATAGACATGTACAACTACTCTACTCTACTACCATAGACATGTACAGCTACTCTACTCTACTACCATAGACATGTACAGCTACTCTACTCTACTACCATAGACATGTACAGCTACTCTACTACCATAGACATGTACAGCTACTCTACTACCATAGACATGTACAGCTACTCTACTACCATAGACATGTACAGCTACTCTACTCTACTACCATAGACATGTACAGCTACTCTACTCTACTACCATAGACATGTACAGCTACTCTACTACCATAGACATGTACAGCTACTATACTCTACTTTTCCAGTCACAACCTTTAGACTCCTCAGGCCTCCTCTCCTCCTCCTCCTCCTCACTCCTCATCATCCTCCTCCTCACCCCTCCTCCTCCTCCCTCCTCCTCCTCACCCCTCATCTCCTCCCTCCTTGTCCTCCTTCTCCCTCCTCCTCCTCCCTCCTCCTCACCCCTCCTCTCCTCCTTCTCCCTCCTCCTCACCCCTCATCTCCTCCCTCTCACCCCTCCTCGCCTCCTTCTCCCTCCTCCTCCTCTCCTCCCTCCTCCTCACACCATCATCCCAGTCATCATCCTCTGTACCTTCTGGATGAAGTTCTCCACTTTGTTCTGCAGGCCCCACCACTTGAACTTGACTGTCACCAGTTTGTAGGCACACATGTGTGGGCAGTCTGTCTTCTTAGGGAGCTCCTTCTGCACACACACACACACACACGCGCACACACACACACACACAGAGACACACACACAGAGAGACACACAAACACACACAGAGAGACACACAAACACACACAGAGAGAAACACATCAATATACCTCATTCTGCAAACACAAATATTATTATACACACACACTCTCCCTGCCCACTGTACCTTCCAATCTGGTCCCAGAGGGCCTCGGCCAGTCTTCCCTGACTTAAATTTAGTGGGGTCATCCTCTGGCTTATAGTCCTGGAGACAGAGACAGAGAGAGAGAGAGACAGAGGTAGAGGTGGAGGAAGATACATTCTTGAGGCACTGTATGTAAACACATTACTCACAAAGCCAGTGGCAGGTGATTTAGTAAAGATTGTGGAACTCCTGATTCTACCTGGATTATGTTGGACAGGCTTCCATTATATAACACCCTCTGTGTTCTGTTAGACAAGTAACTCTTTATCCACAATATAGCAGGGGGTATAAAGCCATAACACACATTTTTCCAGCAGCAGACTATGCAGATCGATAATGTCAAAAGCCGCACTGAAATCTAACAGCCCTCCCAATCTTTTTATGTGTAAGTGCTGTGCTTGTTGAATGTCCTTCCCCATAAGCGTGCTAAAAGTCTGTTGTTAATGTATTTACTGCCATAACAAACGGGTTGAATGCTTACTAACTCAAGACCTTTCAGGTTGTCATTTTTTATGAATTAGTAAACATTTCTAAAAACATAATTCCACTTTGACATTATGGGATATTGTGTGTAGGCCAGTGGCAAAAATCTCTTCCACACTCACTTTACGGAACTCAAAATTACAATGTTTGTCTTTCATAGTTTGGTTAGATATACTTGGATGTGTGGGTTCAGAATTTGTTGTTGGCATGTCATGCCTAAGTTTGCTAATCATTCCAATGCAAAAATCGTTATATTTGTTGTCAATATCAGTGGGTTTTGTGATGAATGAGCCATCTGATTCAATGAAAGATGGTGCTGAGTTTGCTGTTTTGCACAAAATGTCATTTAGCTTTTTACTATCATTCCATATATATTTAGTTTGTTTCATAGTTTCATCTTGTTTTTGTTCACTTTAAATCACATGATTTCTACATTTATAGTATGTTTTATAATCAGATGTGCAGCCAGATTTATTTACCTTTTGCTTCTGTCACGCCCTGACCTTAGAGCTTGTTACGTCTCTATTTTGGTTTGGTGTGATTTGGGTGGGCATTCTATGTTATTTTTTCTATGTTTTTGTATTTCTTTGTTTTGGCCGGGTATGGTTCTCAATCAGGGACAGCTGTCTATCGTTGTCTCTGATTGGGAACCATACTTAGGTAGCTTTTTCCCACATGGTTTTTGTGGGTAGTTAATTTCTGTTTAGTGTTTTGCACCTTACAGGACTGTTTCGGTTATTCTCGTTGTTATTTTTGTTTAGTGTTCAGTGTCAATAAAAAGCATGAACACCTACCACGCTGCGCTTTGGTCCGATGATTCCTCTTCCTCTTCTTCAGACAACGTATACCGTTACAGCCTCATCCCTCTCAACTAGGGATGAAACGGTTACCGGTTTCACGATAAAACCCAGTAAAATTCCCGACGGTTATTATGACTGTTTCAAATGTTAATTACCATTAAAACCGTGTTTGAAAAACTCCCGGTAAATACTGTCCAGCATCAAGTTATCAACAGTCTGACGCAGGCGCAACGTGGCTTTTGTTTTGTGTGAAAACACGGCTGAAGGCAGTGGCAGCACTGAGGAAATTTTTCAGCATTCTAAGTGTCATGTTGTGTCTTGTCTCTGTCCTTTCCCTTCACCCTGTCTCCCTCTGCTGGTCGTTGTTAGGTTACCTTTTCTCCCCCGCTTTCTCCCAGCTGTTCCTTGTCTCCTCTAACTACCCATTCACCCCGTTTCCCACCTGTTCCCTTTTTCCCTCTGATTAGGTCCCTATATCTCTCTCTGTTTCTGTTCCTGTCCTTGTCGGATTCTTGTTTGTGTTTCATGCCTGAGCCAGACTATCGTCATGTTTGCTGTAACCTTGTCCTGTCCTGTCGGAATCTGCCGGTCTATCTGAGCCTACCTATGTTTGGTTATTAAAGAAGCTCTGTTTAAGTTAGTTCGCTTTTGGGTCCTCATTCACTCACCATAACAGAAGAATCCGACCAAGAATGGACCCAGCGACTTCGGATCCTCTCCACTCAGCCGTCGGGATCCAGGGAGCGATGCTAGGCAGACACGAGCAGGAAGTGTCTGCTGCTCGACATGCCGTTGAGACCCTGGCCACCCAAGTCTCCAACCTCACAGAACAGGTTCACCATCTCCGCCTCGATCCACCGGCCACTTCCAGGGCTTTCGAATCTCCGGAGCCCAGAATCAATAACCCGCCGTGTTACTCTGGGGAGCCCACTGAATGCCGCTCGTTCCTCACCCAGTGTGATATTGTGTTTTCTCTCCAGCCCAACACTTACTCCAGGAGCACTGCTCGTGTCGCCTACGTCATATCTCTCCTTATTGGACGGGCTCGTGAATGGGGCACGGCAATCTGGGAGGCAAGGGCTGAGTGTACTAACCAGTATCAGGACTTTAAGGAGGAGATGATACGGGTTTTTGATCGATCTGTTTTTGGGGAGGAGGCTTCCAGGGCCCTGTCTTCCCTATGTCAAGGCAATCGATCCATAACAGACTACTCTATTCAGTTTCGCACTCTTGCTGTCTCCAGTGGCTGGAACGAGCCGGCCTTGCTCGCTCGTCTTCTGGAGGGTCTCCGCGCAGAGGTAAAGGATGAGATTCTCTCCCGGGAGGTTCCTTCCAGCGTGGATTCCTTGATTGAACTCGCTATTCGCATTGAGCGACGGGTTGATCTTCGTCACCGAGCTCGTGGAAAGGAGCTCGCGCTCTCCGTCGCCCCCCTCTCCGCATCACTACCATCTTCCTCTGCCGGCTCGGGTGCTGAGCCCATGCAGCTGGGAGGTATCCGCATCTCGACTAAGGAGAGGGAACGGAGAATCACCAACCGCCTCTGTCTCTATTGCGGTTCCGCTGGTCATTTTGTCACTTCATGTCCAGTAAAAGGCCAGAGCTCGTCAGTAAGCGGAGGGCTACTGGTGAGCGCTACTACTCCTGTCTCTCCTTCAAGATCCTGCACTACCTTGTCGGTCCATCTACGCTGGACCGGTTCGTCTGCTTCCTGCAGTGCCTTAATAGACTCTGGGGCGGAGGGCTGTTTTATGGACGAGACCTGGGCTCGGGAACATGACATTCCTCTCAGACAGTTAAAGGAGCCCACGGCCTTGTTCGCCCTGGATGGTAGTCCTCTCCCCAGGATTCAGCGTGAGACGCTACCTTTAACCCTCACTGTTTCTGGTAATCATAGTGAAACCATTTCTTTTTTAATTTTTCGTTCACCTTTTACACCTGTTGTTTTGGGCCATCCCTGGCTAGTTTGTCATAATCCTTCCATTAATTGGTCTAGTAATTCTATCCTCTCCTGGAACGTCTCTTGTCATGTGAAATGTTTAATGTCTGCTATCCCTCCTGTTTCCTCTGTCTCTTCTTCACAGGAGGAGCCTGGTGATTTGACAGGGGTGCCGGAGGAATATCACGATCTGCGCACGGTGTTCAGTCGGTCCAGGGCCACCTCTCTTCCTCCACACCGGTCGTATGATTGTAGTATTGATCTCCTTCCGGGAACCACCCCCCCCCGGGGTAGACTATACTCTCTGTCGGCTCCCGAACGTAAGGCTCTCGAAGATTATTTGTCTGTAGCTCTTGACGCCGGTACCATAGTCCCCTCCTCCTCTCCCGCCGGAGCGGGGTTTTTTTTTGTCAAGAAGAAGGACGGGTCTCTGCGCCCCTGCATAGATTATCGAGGGCTGAATGACATAACAGTGAAGAATCGTTATCCGCTTCCTCTTATGTCTTCAGCCTTCGAGATCCTGCAGGGAGCCAGGTTTTTCACTAAGTTGGACCTTCGTAACGCTTACCATCTCGTGCGCATCAGGGAGGGGGACGAGTGGAAGACGGCGTTTAACACTCCGTTAGGGCACTTTGAATACCGGGTTCTTCCTTTCGGCCTCGCTAACGCTCCAGCTGTCTTTCAGGCATTAGTCAATGATGTCCTGAGAGACATGCTGAACATCTTTGTTTTCGTCTACCTTGACGATATCCTGATTTTTTCACCGTCACTCCAGATTCATGTTCAGCACGTTCGACGTGTCCTCCAGCGCCTTTTAGAGAATTGTCTTTTTGTGAAGGCTGAGAAGTGCACTTTTCATGCCTCCTCCGTCACATTTCTCGGTTCTGTTATTTCCGCTGAAGGCATTAAGATGGATCCTGCTAAGGTCCAAGCTGTCATTGATTGGCCCGTCCCTAAGTCACGCGTCGAGCTGCAGCGCTTTCTCGGCTTCGCGAACTTCTATCGTCGTTTCATCCGTAATTTCGGTCAGGTGGCAGCTCCTCTCACAGCCCTTACTTCTGTCAAGACGTGCTTTAAGTGGTCCGTTTCCGCCCAGGGAGCTTTTGATCTCCTCAAGAATCGTTTTACATCCGCTCCTATCCTTGTTACACCTGACGTCTCTAGACAGTTCGTTGTCGAGGTTGACGCGTCAGAGGTGGGCGTGGGAGCCATTCTTTCTCAGCGCTCCCTCTCTGACGACAAGGTCCACCCATGCGCGTATTTTTCTCATCGCCTGTCGCCGTCGGAACGTAACTATGATGTGGGTAACCGCGAACTGCTCGCCATCCGGTTAGCCCTAGGCGAATGGCGACAGTGGTTGGAGGGGGCGACCGTTCCTTTTGTCGTTTGGACTGACCATAGGAACCTTGAGTACATCCGTTCTGCCAAACGACTTAATGCGCGTCAGGCGCGTTGGGCGCTGTTTTTCGCTCGTTTCGAGTTCGTGATTTCTTATCGTCCGGGCTCTAAGAACACCAAGCCTGATGCTTTGTCTCGTCTCTTCAGTTCTTCAGTAGCCTCCACTGACCCCGAGGGGATTCTCCCTGAGGGGCGTGTTGTCGGGTTGACTGTCTGGGGAATTGAGAGGCAGGTAAAACAAGCGCTCACTCACACTCCGTCGCCGCGCGCTTGTCCTAGGAACCTTCTTTTCGTTCCCGTTCCTACTCGTCTGGCCGTTCTTCAGTGGGCTCACTCTGCCAAGTTAGCCGGCCACCCTGGCGTTCGGGGTACGCTTGCTTCCATTCGCCAGCGTTTTTGGTGGCCCACCCGGGAGCATGACACGCGTCGTTTCGTGGCTGCTTGTTCGGTCTGCGCGCAGACTAAGTCCGGTAATTCTCCTCCTGCCGGCCGTCTCAGGCCGCTTCCTATTCCCTCTCGACCGTGGTCTCACATCGCCTTAGATTTTGTCACCGGACTGCCTTCGTCAGCGGGGAAGACTGTTATTCTTACGGTTGTCGATAGGTTCTCTAAGGCGGCTCATTTCATTCCCCTTGCTAAGCTTCCTTCTGCTAAAGAGACGGCACAAATCATCATCGAGAACGTTTTCAGAATTCATGGCCTTCCGTCAGACGTCGTTTCGGACAGAGGTCCGCAATTCACGTCTCAATTTTGGAGGGAGTTTTGCCGTTTGATTGGGGCTTCCGTCAGTCTCTCTTCCGGCTTTCACCCCCAGTCTAACGGTCAAGCAGAACGGGCCAATCAGACTATTGGTCGCATCTTACGCAGTCTTTCTTTTCGCAACCCTGCGTCTTGGTCAGAACAGCTCCCCTGGGCAGAATACGCCCACAACTCGCTTCCTTCGTCTGCGACCGGGCTATCTCCTTTTCAGAGTAGCCTCGGGTACCAGCCTCCGCTGTTCTCATCTCAGTTCGCCGAGTCCAGCGTCCCCTCCGCTCAGGCTTTTGTCCAACGTTGCGAGCGCACCTGGAAGAGGGTCAGGACTGCACTTTGCCGTTATAGGGCGCAGACTGTGAGGGCTGCTAATAAGCGTAGAACTAAGAGTCCTAGATATTGTCGCGGTCAGAGAGTTTGGCTCTCCACTCAGAACCTTCCCCTTAAGACGGCTTCTCGCAAGTTGACCCCGCGGTTCATTGGTCCGTTCCGTATTTCTCGGGTCATTAATCCTGTCGCAGTTCGACTTCTTCTTCCGCGATACCTTCGTCGCGTCCACCCGGTCTTCCATGTCTCCTGTATTAAGCCCGTTCTTCGCGCCCCCGCTCGTCTTCCCCCCCCCCCCCCCATCCTTGTCGAGGGCGCACCCATCTACAGGGTCCGCAGGATTTTGGACATGCGTCCTCGGGGCCGTGGTCACCAGTACCTTGTCGATTGGGAGGGGTACGGTCCTGAGGAGAGGAGTTGGGTTCCCTCTCGGGACGTGCTGGACCGTGCGCTGATCGAGGATTTCCTCCGTTGCCGCCAGGTTTCCTCCTCGAGTGCGCCAGGAGGCGCTCGGTGAGTGGGGGGGTACTGTCATGTTGTGTCTTGTCTCTGTCCTTTCCCTTCACCCTGTCTCCCTCTGCTGGTCGTTGTTAGGTTACCTTTTCTCCCCCGCTTTCTCCCAGCTGTTCCTTGTCTCCTCTAACTACCCATTCACCCCGTTTCCCACCTGTTCCCTTTTTCCCTCTGATTAGGTCCCTATATCTCTCTCTGTTTCTGTTCCTGTCCTTGTCGGATTCTTGTTTGTGTTTCATGCCTGAGCCAGACTATCGTCATGTTTGCTGTAACCTTGTCCTGTCCTGTCGGAATCTGCCGGTCTATCTGAGCCTACCTATGTTTGGTTATTAAAGAAGCTCTGTTTAAGTTAGTTCGCTTTTGGGTCCTCATTCACTCACCATAACACTAAGAGGACCAAATCTGAAGTGTGGTTGTATTTTGGGTTTTACAAGAGTGCTGAGAGAAACTTAAATCGAAGATGGTCTCCCTGTCTGCAGAACATAAATAAATAAAACATCTAAATAAAATCACTGCGAAAGGGGGCAACACTTCACATCTCTTCAGTCATCTTCGTGACCACCACCCACTACTTTACAGCGAATGCAAGCTAAGTTAACTTTTAGCTCAATGCATGATGTGGGGACTTCGGAATGGGGGAAAATGTTTGTCTGTCTAACTTACTAATACCTTGTCAATCATATAAACTGAAGCTTTCAGTGTTACCTACTCCTGTAAAAACACTATGCGTTGTTCTGCTGCTGTATGGGTCATGTGTCTGCAGACTCTATTCACACATTACACACGATAACACGTTATGGAGTTTAGTCACACAACCAACATATTTTGTTCATTTAAAACCAGCCAGTCGTCGACTTGGTTGTAAAAGTGTTCCAACAGGAGAAACACTACAGACTCCCCTACCAGACTCCCCTACCAGACTCCTCTACCAGACTCCTCTACCAGACTCCTATATTTGTCAATTGTTGGGCTCATTGCAATTACTATCACTCATTTGTATTTATGTAAATTGTGCATGGGGTCATTGCATATTCTCAAATGCAACACAGAAGAGTGTGTGTGTGTGTGTGTGTGTGTGTGTGTGTGTAAATAACAATAAAAGTGTAAATAACAATAATAATACATGTTCTATTCCTTTGTTTACAGTGTGTGTGTGTGTGTGTGTGTGTGTGTGTGTGTGTGTAAATAACAATAATAATACATGTTCTATTCCTTTGTTTACAGAGTGGGTGTGCAGCAGGCAAACCCAGTGACACAGACACTCCAGCATTTAAAAAGGCAGGCTGCTTATGCACCCACATCAAAACATGATCAAGACCTGACTGCAGCCCTTTCATATTACATTGCAAAGGACATGATGCCATGTCATATTGTTGAGAGGCTTGGCTTTCTGAGTCTGATGAAGGTTGCAAAGGACATGATGCCATGTCATATTGTTGAGAGGCTTGGCTTTCTGAGTCTGATGAAGGTTGCAAAGGACATGATGCCATGTCATATTGTTGAGAGGCTTGGCTTTCTGAGTCTGATGAAGGTTGCAAAGGACATGATGCCATGTCATATTGTTGAGAGGCCTGGCTTTCTGAGTCTGATGAAGGTTGCAAAGGACATGATGCCATGTCATATTGTTGAGAGGCTTGGCTTTCTGAGTCTGATGAAGGTTGCAAAGGACATGATGCCATGTCATATTGTTGAGAGGCTTGGCTTTCTGAGGCTGATGAAGGTTGCAAAGGACATGATGCCATGTCATATTGTTGAGAGGCTTGGCTTTCTGAGGCTGATGAAGGTTGCAAAGGACATGATGCCATGTCATATTGTTGAGAGGCCTGGCTTTCTGAGTCTGATGAAGGTTGCAAAGTGACATCACAAACATTATTTTCCAAAACTGAAATCCCCTGTACAACCAGGTTAAAGTTGATGCTGGAAAAGGTTTGGCTCAAGGCACATGGTTTTGCTGCAACTACTGACCTCTGGACCAGCGAAAGCAGGGGGCGGTTCAACCATACATCAGCTTCACTATCCATTACCTCACCCCAGACTGGCAACAGGAATCAAACTGCCTGGAAACACAGGTCTTCACTATCCATTACCTCACCCCAGACTGGAACAGGAATCAAACTGCCTGGAAACACAGTTCTTCACTATCCATTACCTCACCCCAGACTGGAACAGGAATCAAACTGCCTGAAAACACAGTTCTTCACTATCCATTACCTCACCCCAGACTGGAACAGGAATCAAACAGCCTGGAAACACAGTCCTTCACTATCCATTACCTCACCCCAGACTGGCTACTGGAATCAAACTGCCTGAAAACACAGTTCTTCACTATCCATTACCTCACCCCAGACTGGAACAGGAATCAAACAGCCTGGAAACACAGTCCTTCACTATCCATTACCTCACCCCAGACTGGCTACTGGAATCAAACTGCCTGAAAACACAGTTCTTCACTATCCATTACCTCACCCCAGACTGGAACAGGAATCAAACTGCCTGGAAACACAGTTCTTCACTATCCATTACCTCACCCCAGACTGGCTACTGGAATCAAACTGCCTGGAAACACAGTCCTTCACTATCCATTACCTCACCCCAGACTGGCTACTGGAATCAAACTGCCTGGAAACACAGTTCTTCCCAGAAGATCACTCAGCTCTGTAATGAGAGAAGACCTTAACAACGGATTCACAGAGAAGGCAAAGAGAGTCATGCACATGGCTTGTTTCATTGACCCCTTGCTTCAAAAGGAGCTCTTTAGATGAGCCTGAGGCTGCAAAAGTTGACACTGACTGCTGTGTCCAGGAGGCCTTGAAGCTGACAGCTGTGTCCAGGAGGCCTTGAAGCTGACAGCTGTGTCCAGGAGGCCTTGAATCTGGCAGCTGTGTCCAGGAGGCCTTGAAGCTGGCAGCTGTGTCCAGGAGGCCTTGAAGCTGGCAGCTGTGTCCAGGAGGCCTTGAAGCTGACAGCTGTGTCCAGGAGGCCTTGAAGCTGACAGCTGTGTCCAGGAGGCCTTGAAGCTGACAGCTGTGTCCAGGAGGCCTTGAATCTGGCAGCTGTGTCCAGGAGGCCTTGAAGCTGGCAGCTGTGTCCAGGAGGCCTTGAAGCTGGCAGCTGTGTCCAGGAGGCCTTGAAGCTGACAGCTGTGTCCAGGAGGCCTTGAAGCTGACAGCTGTGTCCAGGAGGCCTTGAAGCTGACAGCTGTGTCCAGGAGGCCTTGAATCTGGCAGCTGTGTCCAGGAGGCCTTGAAGCTGGCAGCTGTGTCCAGGAGGCCTTGAAGCTGGCAGCTGTGTCCAGGAGGCCTTGAAGCTGACAGCTGTGTCCAGGAGGCCTTGAAGCTGACAGCTGTGTCCAGGAGGCCTTGAAGCTAGCAGAAGTGTCCAGGAGGCCTTGAAGCTGACAGCTGTGTCCAGGAGGCCTTGAAGCTGACAGCTGTGTCCAGGAGGCCTTGAAGCTGACAGCTGTGTCCAGGAGGCCTTGAAGCTGACAGCTGCACAAGTCAGGGAAGAACCACAAAGCACCAGCAGCACCAACACCCCCACAGCGGCATCGGAGGGGAAAGGCCTGGCTGGGTTGCTGAGGTAAACAGGGTCAGATTCCGACCACCCCAGAAGACAGAGTTAAAGAAGAGATCAAGGTCTACCTGTCTCTGCCTCCCATTCCAGCAGAAGGTGTGGTGGAGTGGCCCTGCATCAGAGATGCCTCACCTGGCCAGGGTTGCTAGGCAGATTTTGTGCATCCCAGCAACCAGAGTGCCATCAGAGAGAGTGTTCAGTGCCCCTCGCAGATCACTACTTAAACTGGACAAAGTAAATATGCTGACATTTTTACATTTCAATCTCAAGTGAACAAAGATGCATACATACAGGATGTTAGACCAGCAGCACCTTGTTTCTATATGAAGGAGAGAACATACAGGATGTTAGACCAGCAGCACCTTGTTTCTATATGAAGGAGAGAACATACAGGATGTTAGACCGGCAGCACCTTGTTTCTATATGAAGGAGAGAACGGACATACAGGATGTTAGACCAGCAGCACCTTGTTTTTATATAAAGGAGAGAACAGACATACAGGATGTTAGACCAGCAGCACCTTGTTTCTATATGAAGGAGAGAACGGACATACAGGATGTTAGACCAGCAGCACCTTGTTTCTATATGAAGGAGAGAACGGACATACAGGATGTTAGACCAGCAGCACCTTGTTTCTATATGAAGGAGAGAACATACAGGATGTTAGACCGGCAGCACCTTGTTCCTTTGTGAAGGAGAGAACATACAGGATGTTAGACCAGCAGCACCTTGTTTCTATATGAAGGAGAGAACGGACATACAGGATGTTAGACCAGCAGCACCTTGTTTCTATATGAAGGAGAGAACGGACATACAGGATGTTAGACCAGCAGCACCTTGTTCCTATATGAAGGAGAGAACGGACATACAGGATGTTAGACCGGCAGCACCTTGTTTCTATATGAAGGAGAGAACATACAGGATGTTAGACCAGCAGCACCTTGTTTCTATATGAAGGAGAGAACAGACATACAGGATGTTAGACCAGCAGCACCTTGTTTCTATATGAAGGAGAGAACATACAGGATGTTAGACCAGCAGCACCTTGTTTCTATATGAAGGAGAGAACATACAGGATGTTAGACCAGCAGCACCTTGTTTCTATATGAAGGAGAGAACATACAGGATGTTAGACCAGCAGCACCTTGTTTCTATATGAAGGAGAGAACGGACATACAGGATGTTAGACCAGCAGCACCTTGTTTCTATATGAAGGAGAGAACGGACATACAGGATGATAGACCAGCAGCACCTTGTTTCTATATGAAGGAGAGAACATACAGGATGTTAGACCAGCAGCACCTTGTTTCTATATGAAGGAGAGAACGGACATACAGGATGATAGACCAGCAGCACCTTGTTTCTATATGAAGGAGAGAACATACAGGATGTTAGACCAGCAGCACCTTGTTTCTATATGAAGGAGAGAACGGACATACAGGATGATAGACCAGCAGCACCTTGTTTCTATATGAAGGAGAGAACGGACATACAGGATGTTAGACCAGCAGCACCTTGTTTCTATATGAAGGAGAGAACATACAGGATGTTAGACCAGCAGCACCTTGTTTCTATATGAAGGAGAGAACAGACAGACAGGATGTTAGACCAGCAGCACCTTGTTTCTATATGAAGGAGAGAACGGACATACAGGATGTTAGACCAGCAGCACCTTGTTTCTATATGAAGGAGAGAACATACAGGATGTTAGACCAGCAGCACCTTGTTTCTATATGAAGGAGAGAACGGACATACAGGATGTTAGACCAGATACTGATAATACTGATACTGATAATACTGATAACCGTGATAATTTTGGTCACAATAATCGTGATATGATTACCATTTCATCTCTACTATAAACCATATCACCACAGACCAGCAGCGTCTGGTTGCTCCTCATTACACACCACAGACCAGCAGCGTCTGGTTGCTCCTCATTACACACCACAGACCAGCAGAGTCTGATTGCTCCTCACTACACACCACAGACCAACAAATATTATTTACATCTTCAACATATGAATCACTACAAAACGTATTATTATTATTGATTTCATGAACCTTGTTTCTGAAGCTACATATTTTAACCTGGGCTATTTGTAACACTTTTCTGACATACTTGATTGTTTTTCTTGCTTTACTGGGAAGCTTGGCGGAGGTAGACATGCTCATGTTATTAACCCCACAGTGAACTTCCAACTAGGACACACCACCTCAGTGTTAACAGTGGTCTTCCTACTAGGACACAACACCTCAGTGTTAACAGTGGTCTTCCTACTAGGACACACCACCTCAGTGTTAACAGTGGTCTTCCTACTGGGACACACCACCTCAGTGTTAACAGTGGTCTTCCTACTGGGACACACCACCTCAGTGGTCTTCCTACTAGGACACACCACCTCAGTGTTAACAGTGGTCTTCCTACTAGGACACACCACCTCAGTGTTAACAGTGGTCTTCCTACTGGGACACACCACCTCAGTGGTCTTCCTACTAGGACACACCACCTCAGTGTTAACAGTGGTCTTCCTACTGGGACACACCACCTCAGTGTTAACAGTGGTCTTCCTACTGGGACACACCACCTCAGTGGTCTTCCTACTAGGACACACCACCTCAGTGTTAACAGTGGTCTTCCTACTAGGACACACCACCTCAGTGTTAACAGTGGTCTTCCTACTAGGACACACCTCCTCAGTGTTAACAGTGGTCTTCCTACTAGGATACACCACCTCAGTGTTAACAGTGGACTTCCTACTAGGGCAGTTAGCCTCAGTGCTAACAGTAGTCTTCCTACTAGGGCACAGCGCCTCAGTGCTAACAGTATACATCTGGTTCATAGACACATGATTACTGATCAACAGAGGTATTCGGGGCAGTTAGAGGGACATAAATTAGGTTACTTACATTGTGTCTACCAACACCCCTGGTGTAATGTGCATTTGATGAAGCATTATGACAACTCAGCAAGAAGTTCAAGTGTAAAGTGTTTTGTTGTTGAGTGGACAGCTCGATGAGCCATGTGATAAGGTTGGGTATATACTGTAGCTATCCTCTATATATGAGACATGTGATAATGTGTTTGGGTATATACTGTAGCTATCCTCTATATATGAGCCATGTGATAATGTGTTTGGGTAAATACTGTAGCTATCCTCTATATATGAGCCATGTGATAATGTGTTTGGGTATATACTGTAGCTATCCTCTATATATGAGCCATGTGATAATGTGTTTGGGTAAATACTGTAGCTATCCTCTATATATGAGCCATGTGATAATGTGTTTGGGTATATACTGTAGCTATCCTCTATATATGAGCCATGTGATAATGTGTTTGGGTAAATACTGTAGCTATCCTCTATATATGAGCCATGTGATAATGTGTTTGGGTAAATACTGTAGCTATCCTCTATATATGAGCCATGTGATAATGTGTTTGGGTATATACTGTAGCTATCCTCTATATATGAGCCATGTGATAATGTGTTTGGGTATATACTGTAGCTATCCTCTATATGAGACATGTTACAATTCCTGTCAAATGGGTGGGACTGGAAGGCTGGTTTACCCCATTGATGTGATGCATAGGGTATTGGGGGAGGCACCGTAGTCTAGTGGTTAGAGTGTAGGGGCGGCAGGTAGTCTAGTGGTTAGAGTGTAGAGGACCAGTAACCAGCAGGTACTCTAGTGGTTAGAGTGTAGAGGACCAGTAACCAGCAGGTAGCCTAGTGGTTAGAGTGTAGAGGCGGCAGCGTTGGGTCAGTAACCAGCAGGTAGCATAGTGGTCGGAGCGTTGGGCCAGTAGCCAGCAGGTAGCCTAGTGGTCAGAGCGTTGGGCTAGTAGCCAGCAGGTAGCCTAGTGGTTAGAGCGTTGGGCTAGAAGCCAGCAGGTAGCATAGTGGTTAGAGCGTTGGGTTAGAAGCCAGCAGGTAGCCTAGTGGTTAGAGCGTTGGGCCAGTAACCAGCAGGTAGTCTAGTGGTTAGAGCGCTGAGCCAGTAACCAGCAGGTAGCCTAGTGGTTAGAGTGTTGGGCCAGTAACCAGCAGGTAGCCTAGTGGTTAGAGCGTTAGACTAGTAACCGAAAGGTTGCTAGATTGAATCCCTGAGCTGACAAGGTAAAAATCTGTTGTTCTGCCCCTGAACAAGGCAGTTAACCCACTGTTTCTAGGCTGTCATTGAAAATAAGAATGTATTCTTAACTGAATTGCCTAGTAAAATAAAATAAAAATGAAATGTACCTCTCAGGGCAGCGACCAGGGTTTGCTTCCCTGCCCTGCTGTTTGCTACAATATACAGTGGGCCACCAATTGTGCAAGTTCTCCCAGTTAAAAAGATGAGAGGCCTGTAATTTTCATCATAGGTACACTTCAACTATGACAGACAAAATTTGAAAAAAAAGTCCAGAAAATCACATTGTAGGATTTTTTATGAATTTATTTGCAAATTATGGTGGAAAATAAGTATTTGGTCACCTACAAACAAGCAAGATTTCTGGCTCTCACAGACCTGTAACTTCTTCTTTAAGAGGCTCCTCTGTCCTCCACTCGTTACCTGTATTAATGGCACCTGTTTGAACTTGTTATCAGTATAAAAGACACCTGTCCACAACCTCAAACAGTCACACTCCAAACTCCACTATGGCCAAGACCAAAGAGCTGTCAAAGGACACCGGAAACAAAATTGTAGACCTGCACCAGGCTGGGAAGATTGAATCTGCACTGCAATAGGTAAGCAGCTTGGTTAGAAGAAATCAACTGTGGGAGCAATTATTAGGAAATGGAAGACATACAAGACCACTGATAATCTCCCTCGATCTGGGGATCCATGCAAGATCTCACCCCGTGGGGTCAAAATTATCACAAGAACGGTGAGCAAAAATCCCAGAACCACACGGGGGGACCTAGTGAATGACCTGCAGAGAGCTGGGACCAAAGTAACAAAGCCTACCATCAGTAACACACTACGCCGCCAGGGACTCAAATCCTGCAGTGCCAGACGTGTCCCCCTGCTTAAGCCAGTACATGTCCAGGCCTGTCTGAAGTTTGCTAGAGAGCATTTGGATGATCCAGAAGAAGATTGGGAGAATGTCATATGGTCAGATGAAACCAAAATACAACTTTTTGGTAAAAACTCAACTCGTCGTGTTTGGAGGACAAAGAATGCTGAGTTGCATCCAAAGAACGCCATACCTACTGGGAAGCATGGGGTGGACATCTGTCATTGCCAACAAAGGGTATATAACAAAGTATTGAGAAACTTTTGTTATTGACCAAATACTTATTTTCCACCATAATTTGCAAATAAATTCATTTAAAATCCTACAATGTGATTTTCGGGATTTTGTTTCTCATTTTGTCTGTCATAGTTGAAGTGTACCTATGATGAAAATTACAGGCCTCTCTCATCTTTTTAAGTGGGAGAACTTGCACAATTGGTGGCTGACTAAATAGTTTTTTGCCCCACTGTATACTTAATATATATTTGTCAATGTAGTATACAATCAATCATTTCAACTTCAGTGCTTATCATGTACTGAACCAAGGAACGAACAATACCAAGCTAAATCCATATAGCACCTGTGGGAGAAATTAGGTACATATATGGATAAATATACTGTCCTATATAAAAGAGGGATGCATTTGCCATTCTGGTAAGGTACATTGTCTATTGTATAGGACAGGAAGCCAGAGTGGGGCCATGGGAGAGGGCAACACCTAGGGCAGCTGGACATACAAAGGTCAGAGGTTATCTAAGGAGGGGGTCAGCCAAAGGACCAATTGATGGATTACAGACATCAATCACATCACAGGAGACAAGTCTGTTTGATCTTAGACAACCATATGAAGAGAAGGCGACCAGAACAGCTAGGCACCCTAAAGCTAAAGGAGATGAAAGACACCAAAAGGGACACATGGAGTTAATTACAGGGTATGAACACAGGCCACAGGAAAGGGGAATGTATAGTATTTTTAGTATAGCTGAGCATGCTAAAAACAGAAGAGACACATAGTCTGCTGACCCTAGATAACACACAAACAGGAGAACGCATTAAGCTGAGTGAAGGGTCAAAGCAAGGGTCTTGTCACCATTAGGATCTAATGGAAAGCAGATGGGGGCGTTATTGGGCTGAACAAGCAGGAAGCACGGATTGGGATGTAACTTAATTTGCATATGGGAGGGACTTATATGGTAGGTGTATAACTCAGAGCGAGGGCTCTGAAAAAGTGTGTGTGTTCCGCGGACCGCTCCGGCTTATGATACTGTTGTATTAAAAGTCTATATTGATTTTCACAAAGTTCTTGGTTGTGTCATATTTGAACCGATTTGCCACTACACACCAAGTGTCAGAATGTTTTCTTAACAAAGTGTTTACCTTGGTATCCAGCTGGCTGTGGTGTGTGTCTGACTGTTTACCTTGGTATCCAGCTGGCTGTGGTGTGTGTCTGACTGTTTACCTTGGTATTCAGCTGGCTGTGGTGTGTGTCTGACTGTTTACCTTGGTATCCATCTGGCTGTGGTGTGTGTCTGACTGTTTACCTTGGTATCCATCTGGCTGTGGTGTGTGTCTGACTGTTTACCTTGGTATTCAGCTGGCTGTGGTGTGTGTCTGACTGTTTACCTTGGTATCCATCTGGCTGTGGTGTGTGTCTGACTGTTTACCTTGGTATTCAGCTGGCTGTGGTGTGTGTCTGACTGTTTACCTTGGTATCCATCTGGCTGTGGTGTGTGTGTGACTGTGTGTGTGACTGTTTACCTTGGTATCCAGCTGGCTGTGGTGTGTGTGTGTGACTGTTTACCTTGGTATCCAGCTGGCTGTGGTGTGTGTGTGACTGTTTACCTTGGTATCCAGCTGACTGTGGTGTGTGTGTGACTGTGTGTGTGACTGTTTACCCTGGTATCCAGCTGACTGTGGTGTGTGTGTGACTGTGTGTGTGACTGTTTACCTTGGTATCCAGCTGGCTGTGGTGTGTGTCTGACTGTTTACCCTGGTATCCAGCTGGCTGTGGTGTGTGTGTGACTGTTTACCTTGGTATCCAGCTGACTGTGGTGTGTGTGTGACTGTTTACCCTGGTATCCAGCTGGCTGTGGTGTGTGTGTGTGTGACTGTTTACCCTGGTATCCAGCTGGCTGTGGTGTGTGTGTGTGTGACTGTTTACCCTGGTATCCAGCTGACTGTGGTGTGTGTGTGACTGTTTACCCTGGTATCCAGCTGGCTGTGGTGTGTGTCTGACTGTTTACCTTGGTATCCACCTGTGTGTGTGTGTGTGTGTGTGTGTGTGTGTGTGTGTGTGTGTGTGTGTGTGTGTGTGTGACTGTTTACCTTGCTATCCAGCTGACTGTGGTGTGTGTCTGACTGTTTACCTTGGTATCCACCTGACTGTGGTGTGTGTGTGTGTGTGTGTGACTGTTTACCCTGGTATCCAGCTGGCTGTGGTGTGTGTGTGTGTGACTGTTTACCTTGGTATCCACCTGGCTGTGGTGTGTGTGTGTGTGTGTGTGACTGTTTACTGTTTACCCTGGTATCCAGCTGGCTGTGGTGTGTGTGTGTGTGACTGTTTACCTTGGTATCCACCTGACTGTGGTGTGTGTGACTGTTTACCTTGGTATCCACCTGACTGTGGTGTGTGTGACTGTTTACCTTGCTATCCACCTGACTGCGGTCTGCGATGTCGATGTGAACAACATCCACCTTCTTCCAGGTGTCTGCATCCAGACCATGGACCTGTACAGGTATGAACATAGTACAGTTATACACACACACACACACACACACACACACACACACAAAGGTTACAGTATAAGCAGGCAAGAACCACACACACGCAGCTACAGAACCACATGCAGCAACACACACACACACTCACGTTTTCCTGCTGTCCTAGATCAGGTTTGTGCCACGTCTCAATCTTGATCAGGAAGTTATCTTTCATGAACTCATTCTACAGGAGAGAGAGAGCAGTAACCATCCTGGATGAGGTTAGCATGTTATATCATACTCCCAAGACATGCTAACCTCTCACCATTACAATAATAGGGGAGATTAGCATGTTATATCATACCCCTAAGACATGCTAACATCTCACCATTACAATAACAGGGGAGGTTTGCATTTTGGGGGGGGGGTATGATATTCGTGTGTTTAACTTTCTCACTCATCATTATTCACGATTCCTTCAGGACTATCCATAATCATAGTAGCATCCACATTAACATAGTGTTTAGAAAAATATGATATTCTAATTTACAATAATATTGACTCCAAAACGGCCCAATACATTATTTACCATTAATTTATATTGGGCACAAAATAATCTGAAACACAACCAAAACAAACAGCAGATGCTGTAAATGAGCTCAAGTGCTTCCTGTTTCCAAGATGTTTCTACAACCTGATTGGAGTCCACCTGTGGTAAATTAAACTGATTGACATGATTTAGAAAGGTACACACCTGTCTATATAAGGTCCCACAGCTGACAGTGCATGTCAGAGAAAACACCAAGCCATGAAGTCGAGGGAATTGTCCGTAGAGCTACGAGACAGGTTTGTGTCGGCACAGATCTGGAGAAGGGACCCAAAAAATGACTGCTGCATTGAAGGTTCCCAAGAACACAGTGGCCTCCATCATTCTTAAATGGAAGAAGTTTGGAACCACCAAGACTCTTCCTTGAACTGGCCGACCGGCCCAATTGAGCAATCGGGGGAGAAGAACCTTGATCAGGGAGGTGACCAAGGACCCAATGGTCACTTTGACAGATCTCCAGAGTTCATATGTGGAGATGGGAGAACCTTCCAGAAGGATAACCATCTCTGCAGCACTCCACCAATCAGGCATGTATGCTAGAGTGACCAGTAAAAGGCACATGACAGCCCGCTTGGAGTTTGCCAAAATGCACCTAAAGGAAACAAGATTCTCTGGTCTGATGAAACCAAGATTGAACTCTTTGGCCTGAATGGAATAAACCTGGCACCATCCCTACAGTGAAGCAAGGTGGTGGCAGCAACATGCTGTTGGCATGTTTTTCAGCGGCAGGGTCTGGGAGACTAGTCAGGACTGAGGGAAAGATGAATGGAGCAAAGTACAGAGAGATCCTTGATGGAAACCTACTGCAGAGCGCTCAAGATCTCACTGGGGCGAAAGTTCACCTTGCAACAGGACAATGACCCTAAGCACACAGCCAAGACAATGCAGGATTGGCCCAGCCAGAGCCCAAACTTGAACCCAATCAAACATCTCTGGAGAGACCTGAAAATAGCAGTGACACTCCCCATCCAACCTGGCAGAGCTTGAGAGGATCTGCAGAGAAGAACAGGAGAAACTCCCCGAATACAGGTGTGTCAAGCTTGTAGCGTCATACCCAAAAATACTCAAGGCTGTAATTTCTGCCAAAGGTGCTTCAAAGAAGTACTGAGATATTGTTTGTACATTTGCAAAAAATTCTAAAAATCTGTTTTGGGGTATTGTGTGTAGAATAATGATAAAACAAAAAATGTTTAATCCATTCTAGAATAAAGTTGTAACGTAACAAAATGTGGAAAAAGTCAAGGGGTCTGAATACTTTCCGAATGCACTGTTTTTTTAGAAATGTTTGCATTATTATGTATTGAAAATAAAATACAGAAATATCTAATTTACACTCAAGAAAAAGCTTAAACTAACCAGTGCAACTGTTAATTTGTCTGAATTAGCTAATTTGTCCTGGGATTTTTTTATTCTTAACCAACTCTTTTTTTTATTTTTATTTTTTATTTAACCATTTAACAAGTCAGTTAAGAACAAATTCTTATTTTCAATGACTGCCTAGGAACAGTGGGTTAACTGGGCAGAACGACAGATTTGTACCTTGTCAGCTCAGGGGTTTGAACTTGCAACCTTCCGGTTACTAGTCCAACTAGTCCAACGCTCTAACCACTAGGCTACCCTGCCGTCGGCTGGAGTGGTGTAAAGCCCTTCCGACATTGGACTCTGGAGCAGTGGAAACGCGTTCTCTGGAATGATGAATCACGTTTCACCATGTGGCAGTCCGACAGACTAATCTATGTTTGGCGGATGCAAGGAGAACGCTACCTTCCCCAACGCATAGTGCCAACTGTAAAGTTTGGTGGATGAGGAATAATGGTCTGGGGCTGTTTTTCATGTTTGGGGCTAGGCCCCTTAGTTCCAGTGAAGGTAAATATTAACGCTACAGCATATAATGACATTCTTGACAATTCTATGCTTCCAACATTGTGGCAGCAGTTTCAGCAGTTTCACCTTTCCTGTTTCAGGAACTGCCAACAAACCAGCGCACAAAGCGAGACCCATACAGAAATAGGTGTGGAAGAACTTGACTGAAGAACTTGACTGTCCACTGTCGAGCTTCTACTTTCAAAGATTCACCTTTCCAGAAATAAGTCTCTCACTGTTTCCGCTTGTTATAGACCCCCCTCAGCCCCCAGCTGTGCCCTGGACACCATTTGTGAATTGATCGCCCCCCATCTATCTTCAGAGTTTGTTCTGTTAGGTGACTTAAACTGGGACATGCTTAACACCCCGGCCGATCTACAATCCAAGCTAGATGCCCTCAATCTCACACAATTTATCAAGGAACCTACCAGGTACAAACCTAAATCTAAACACGGGCACCCTCTTAGATATCATCCTGACCAACTTGCCCTCTAAATACACCTCTGCTGTTTTCAATCAAGATCTCAGCGATCACTGCCTCATTGCCTGCATCCGTAATGGGTCAGCGGTCAAACGACCACCCCTCATCACAGTCAAGCGCTCCCTAAAACACTTCAGCGAGAAGGCTTTTCCAATCGACCTGGCCCAGGTATCCTGGAAGGATATGGACCTCATCCCGTCAGTAGAGGATTCCAGTTTTTTCTTTAAAAGTAATTTCCTCACCATCTTAAATAAGCATGCCCCATTCAAAAAATAGAACTAAGAACAAATTATAGCCCTTGGTTCACTCCAGACCTGACTGCCCTTGACCAGCACAAAAACATCCTGTGGCGTACTGCACTAGCATCGAATAGCCCCCGCAATATGCAACTTTTCAGGGAAGGTTGGAACCATTATACACAGTCAGTTAGGAAAGCAAAGGCTAGCTTTTTTTGCATCTTGTTTTTGCATTTGCATCCTGTAGCACAAATTCCCCAATGTTCTGGGACACAGAAAAGTCCATGGAGAAGAAGAGCACCTCCTCCCAGCTGCCCACTGCACTAGGAAACACTGTCACCACCGATGAATCTACGATAATCGAGAATTTCAATAAGCATTTTTCTACGGCTGGCCATGCTTTCCACCTGGCTACCCCTACCCCGGCCAACAGCTCTGCACCCCCCACAATAACTTGCCAAAGCCCCCCCGCTTCTCCTTCACCCAAATCCAGATAGCTGATGTTCTGAAAGAGCTGCAAAATCTGGGCCCCTACAAATCAGCTGGGCTAGACAATCTGGACCCTCTCCTTCTAAAATGTTCTACAGTTATCTGCCGCAATTGTTGCAACCCCTATTACTAGCCTATTCAACCTCCTTTTCGTATCGTCTGAGATCCCTAAATATTGGAAGGCTGCCGCAGTCATCCCCCTCTTCAAAGGGGGAGACACTCTAGACCCAAACTGTTACAGACCTATATCTATCCTACACTGCCTTTCTAAGGTCGTCAAAAGCCAAGTTAACAGACAGATCACCCACCATTTCAAATCCCACCGTACCTTCTCCTTTATGCAATCTGGTTTCCGAGCTGGTCATGGGTGCATCTCAGCCACACTCAAGGTCCTAAACGATATCATGTCAACCACCGCATTCTTATTGGCAGACTCAACAGCCTTGGTTTCTCTAATGACTGCCTCGCCTGGTTCACCAACTACTTCTCAGACAGAGTTCAGTGTGTCAAATCGGAGGGCCTGTTGTCCGGACCTCTGGCAGTCTCCACAGGGTTCAGTTCTCGGGCCGACTCTTTTTCTCTTTTTTCTGTATATATATCAATGATGTCGCTCTTGCTGCTGGTGAGTCTCTGATCCACCTGTACGCAGTCGACACCATTGTGTATACTTCTGGCCCTTCTTTGGACATTGTGTTAACAAACCTCCAATCGAGCTTCAATGCCATACAACACTCCTTACATGGCCTCCAACTGCTCTTAAATGCAAGTAAAACTAAATGCATGCTTTTCAACCGATCGCTGCCTGCACCTGCCAACATCACTACTCTGGACGGTTCTGACTTACCTAGGTTTCTGGTTAGACTGTAAACTCTCCTTCCAGACTCACATTAAGCATCTCCAATCCAAAATTAAATCTAGAATTGGCTTCCTATTTCACAACAAAGCCTCCTTCACTCATGCTACTAAACATACCCTTGTAAAACTGACTATCCTACCGATCCTTGACTTCGGCAATGTCATTTACAAAATAGCCTCCAACACTCTACTCAGCAAACTGGATGTAGTCTATCACAGTGCCATCCGTTTTGTCACCAAAGCCCCATATACTACCCACCACTGCGACCTGTATGCCCTCGTTGGCTGGCCCTCGCTTCATATTCGTTGCCAAACCCACTGGCTCCAGGTCATCTATAAGTCTTTGCTAGGTAAAGCCCCGCCTTATCTCAGCTCACTGGTCACCATAGCAGCACCCACCCATAGCACGCGCTTCAGCAGGTATATCTCACTGGTCATCCACAAAGCCAACACATCCTTTGGCCGCCTTTCCTTACAGTTCTCTGCTGCCAATGCCTGGAACGAATTGCAAAAATCACTGAAGCTGGAGACTCATATCTCCCTCACTAACTTTAAGCATCGGCTGTCAGAGCCTGTACACAGCCAATCTGTAAATAGCACACATGCAACTACTTCATCCCCATATTGTTTATTTTTGCTCTTTTGCACCCCAGTATCCCTACTGGCACATCATCATCTGCACATCTATCACTTCAGTGTTAATGCTAAATTGTAATTATTTTGCCTCTATTGCCTATTTATTGCCTACCTCCCTACTCTTACTACATTTGCACACACTGTATATAGATTTTCTATTGTGTAATTGACTGTACGTTTGTTTATTCCATGTGTTGTTGTTTGTGTCACACTGCTTTGCTTTATCTTGGCCAAGTTGCAGTTGTAAATGAGAACTTGCTCTCAACTGGCCTACCTGGTTAAATAAAGGTGAAATAAAAATGTAATAAATAAATACTATGCCGCTTTACAGTCTGTCTGTCTGTCTGTCTGTCTGTCTGTCTGTCTGTCTGTCTGTCTGTCTGATATGATGCTGCTTTACAGTCTGTCTGTCTGTCTGATATGATTCTGCTTTACAGTCTGAGTCTGTCTGTCTGTCTGTCTGTCTGTCTGATATGATGCTGCTTTACAGTCTGTCTGTCTGTCTGTCTGTCTGTCTGTCTGTCTGTCTGTCTGATATGATGCTGCTTTACAGTCTGTCTGTCTGTCTGATATGATTCTGCTTTACAGTCTGTCTGTCTGTCTGTCTGTCTGTCTGTCTGTCTGTCTGTCTGTCTGTCTGATATGATGCTGCTTTTTTGTCTGTCTGTCTGTCTGTTATGATGCTGCTTTACAGTCTGTCTGTCTGTCTGTCTGATATGATGCTGCTTTACAGTCTGTCTGTCTGTCTGTCTGTCTGTCTGTCTGATATGATGCTGCTTTACAGTCTGTCTGTCTGTCTGATATGATGCTGCTTTACAGTCTGTCTGTCTGTCTGTCTGTCTGATATGATGCTGCTTTACAGTCTGTCTGTCTGTCTGTCTGATAGGATGCTGCTCTACTGTGTGTGTGTGTGTGTGTGTCTAAAGTGTAAGGTGTACTTACAGTGATAACTGCGGGGCCAAAGGCAGAGAAGGGCCGAAGCAGGAGAGATGGAAAAGAGAGAGCAGAGAGAGAGAGCAGAGAGAGAGAGAGAGCAGAGAGAGGAGAGAGAGCAGAGAGAGGAGAGAGAGCAGAGAAAGGAGAGAGACAGCGAGAGAAAGAGAACAGAGAGAGAGCAGAGAGATAGAGGGAGACAGCGATAGAGAGAGAACAGAGAGAGCGAGAGAGAACAGAGAGAGAGCAGAGAGGACAGAGAAACATATATAGACAGAGATGATCAAAATCCAAAAAAGAGCTGTTAAATTCTACAACCACCTAAAAGGAAGTGATTCCCAAACATTCCATAACAAAGCAATCACCTACAGAGAGATGAACCTGGAGAAGAGACCCCTAAGCAAGCTGGTCCTGGGGCTCTGTTCACAAACACAACCCACAGAGACCCAGGACAGCAACACAATTAGACCCAACCAAATCATGAGAAAACAAAAATATAATTACTTGACACATTGGACACATTGGACACAAAAAAACAGAGTAAACTAGAATGCTATTTTGCCCTAAACAGAGAGTACACAGCGGCAGAATACCTGACCACTGTGACTGACACAAAAATAAGGAAAGCTTTGACTATGTACAGACTCAGTGAGCATAGCCTTGCTATTGAGAAAGGCCGCCGTAGGCAGACATGGCTCTCAGGAGAAGACAGGCTACGTGCTCACTGCCCACAAAATGAGGAGGAAACTGAGCTGCACTTCCTAACCTCCTGCCAACCTCCAAGAAAAGGTCAACCAGTGAAGAACAAACGCCAATGTAAATACAATCCATATTTATGTTGATTTTCCAGTTTTGTACTTTAACTATTTAAATTTGTTACAAAACTGTATATAAACATAATGACATTTGAAATGTCATTATTCCTTTGGAACTTAGGTGAGTGTAATGTTTACTGTTAATTTACTTTATTGTTAATTTACTTTTGTTTACTATCTATTTCACTTGCTTGGGCAGTGTAAACATATGTTTCTTATGCCAATAAAGCACTTAAATAGAAATTAAAATATAACGAGAAAGAGAATTCTCAACTCCCAGCATCTGTAAGAACAAAGACATTTGTTAGATCCAGTACTGCAATGAAATATTTAGATCATATTAATGTAATTAAATATATAGGTCATATTAATGTAATTAAATATTTAGGTCATATTAATGTAATTCAATATTTAGATCATATTAATGTAATTAAATATATAGGTCATATTAATGTAATTAAATATTTAGGTCATATTAATGTAATTAAATATTTAGGTCATATTAATGTAATTAAATATATAGGTCATATTAATGTAATTAAATATGTAGGTCATATTAATGTAATTAAATATATAGGTCATATTAATGTAATTAAATATTTAGGTCATATTAATGTAATTAAATATATAGGTCATATTAATGTAATTAAATATTTAGGTCATATTAATGTAATTAAATATTTAGGTCATATTAATGTAATTAAATATATAGGTCATATTAATGTAATTAAATATATAGGTCATATTAATGTAATTAAATATATAGGTCATATTAATGTAATTAAATATTTAGGTCATATTAATGTAATTAAATATATAGGTCATATTAATGTAATTAAATATATAGGTCATATTAATGTAATTAAATATATAGGCCATATTAATGTTAGATCCTGTAATGTAATCAACTCATTTCAAAACCTCCATCATTGCATGAAATGTCATGTGTCTGTGTGCCTGCATGCGTGTGAACCTGTCAATGCGTGTGTGTGTGTGATACCTGTGCGACAGTAGGGGTATGCGTTCCAGGCCTTCTCATGGATGTTAAGGGCCGATGCTGGAGCTAGCATTCTGACGAACGATGGAACTTTACTGTAGGAGGGAGAGAGAGGGAATATCTACTGGGTGAAATAACACAGTGTGACATCACAGCAGCAACATGTGACCTGTTGCCACAAGAAAAGGGCAACCAGTGAAGAACAAACACCATTGTAAATACAACCCATATTTATGAAAAGAAGGAAGAGAAAGAGGGAGATGGAGAGAAAGAGGGAGACTGAGGGAGAGAAAGAGGGAGACGGAGAGAGAGAAAGAGGGAGACGGAGAGAGAGAAAGAGGGAGACGGAGAGAGAGAAAGAGGGAGACGGAGGGAGAGAAAGAGGGAGAAGGAGGGAGAGAAAGAGGGAGACGGAGGGAGAGAAAGAGGGAGACGGAGGGAGAGAAAGAGGGAGACGGAGGGAGAGAAAGAGGGAGAAGGAGGGAGAGAAAGAGGGAGACGGAGAGAGAGAAAGAGGGAGACGGAGGGAGAGAAAGATGGAGACGGAGAGAGAGAAAGAGGGAGACGGAGGGAGAGAAAGAGGGAGACGGAGGGAGAGAAAGAGGGAGACGGAGAGAGAGAAAGAGGGAGACGGAGGGAGAGAAAGATGGAGACGGAGAGAGAAAGAGGGAGACGGAGGGAGAGAAAGATGGAGACGGAGGGAGAGAAAGAGGGAGACGGAGGGAGAGAAAGAGGGAGATGGAGAGAGAGAAAGAGGGAGACGGAGAGAGAAAGAGGGAGACGGAGGGAGAGAAAGAGGGAGACGGAGGGAGAGAAAGAGGGAGACGGAGAGAGAGAAAGAGGGAGACGGAGGGAGAGAAAGAGGGAGACGGAGGGAGAGAAAGAGGGAGACGGAGAGAGAGAAAGAGGGAGACGGAGGGAGAGAAAGAGGGAGACGGAGGGAGAGAAAGATGGAGACGGAGGGAGAGAAAGAGGGAGACGGAGGGAGAGAAAGAGGGAGACGGAGAGAGAGAAAGAGGGAGACGGAGAGAGAAAGAGGGAGACGGAGGGAGAGAAAGAGGGAGACGGAGGGAGAGAAAGAGGGAGACGGAGGGAGAGAAAGAGGGAGACGGAGGGAGAGAAAGAGGGAGACGGAGAGAGAGAAAGAGGGAGACGGAGGGAGAGAAAGATGGAGACGGAGGGAGAGAAAGAGGGAGACGGAGGGAGAGAAAGAGGGAGACGGAGAGAGAGAAAGAGGGAGACGGAGGGAGAGAAAGAGGGAGACGGAGGGAGAGAAAGATGGAGACGGAGGGAGAGAAAGAGGGAGATGGAGAGAGAGAAAGATGGAGACGGAGGGAGAGAAAGAGGGAGACGGAGGGAGAGAAAGAGGGAGACGGAGAGAGAGAAAGAGGGAGACGGAGCGAGAGAAAGATGGAGACGGAGGGAGAGAAAGAGGGAGACGGAGGGAGAGAAAGAGGGAGACGGAGGGAGAGAAAGAGGGAGACGGAGCGAGAGAAAGATGGAGACGGAGGGAGAGAAAGAGGGAGACGGAGGGAGAGAAAGAGGGAGACGGAGGAAGAGAAAGAGGGAGACGGAGGAAGAGAAAGAGGGAGACGGAGGGAGAGAAAGAGGGAGACGGAGGGAGAGAAAGAGGGAGACGGAGGAAGAGAAAGAGGGAGACGGAGGGAGAGAAAGAGGGAGACGGAGAGAGAGAAAGAGGGAGACGGAGGGAGAGAAAGAGGGAGACGGAGGGAGAGATGGAGGGAGACGGAGGGAGAGAAAGAGGGAGACGGAGGGAGAGAAAGATGGAGACGGAGGGAGAGATGGAGGGAGACGGAGGGAGAGAAAGAGGGAGACGGAGAGAGAGAGAGAGGGAGACGGAGGGAGAGAAAGAGGGAGACGGAGGAACAGAGAGGGAGACGGAGGGAGAGAAAGATGGAGACGGAGGGAGACGGAGGGAGAGAAAGAGGGAGACGGAGGGAGAGAAAGAGGGAGACGGAGGGAGACGGAGGGAGAGAAAGAGGGAGACAGAGGGAGAGAAAGAGGGAGACGGAGGGAGAGAAAGAGGGAGATGGAGGGAGAGAAAGAGGGAGACGGAGAGAGAGAAAGAGGGAGACGGAGAGAGAGAAAGAGGAGACGGAGGGAGAGAAAGAGGGAGACGGAGGGAGAGAAAGAGGGAGACGGAGAGAGAGAAAGAGGGAGACGGAGAGAGAGAAAGAGGGAGACGGAGAGAGAGAAAGAGGGAGACGGAGGGAGAGAAAGAGGGAGACGGAGGAAGAGAAAGAGGGAGACGGAGGGAGAGAAAGAGGGAGACGGAGGGAGAGAAAGAGGGAGACGGAGGGAGAGAAAGAGGGAGACGGAGGGAGAGATGGAGGGAGACGGAGGGAGAGAAAGAGGGAGACGGAGAGAGAGAGAGAGGGAGACGGAGGGAGAGAAAGAGGGAGACGGAGGAACAGAGAGGGAGACGGAGGGAGAGAAAGAGGGAGACAGAGGGAGAGAAAGATGGAGACGGAGGGAGAGAAAGAGGGAGACGGAGGGAGAGAAAGAGGGAGACGGAGAGAGAGAAAGAGGGAGACGGAGAGAGAGAAAGAGGGAGACGGAGGGAGAGAAAGAGGGAGACGGAGGAAGAGAAAGAGGGAGACGGAGGGAGAGAAAGAGGGAGACGGAGGGAGAGAAAGAGGGAGACGGAGGAAGAGAAAGAGGGAGACGGAGGGAGAGAAAGAGGGAGACGGAGAGAGAAAGAGGGAGACGGAGGGAGAGAAAGAGGGAGACGGAGGGAGAGAAAGAGGGAGACGGAGAGAGAGAAAGAGGGAGACGGAGGGAGAGAAAGAGGGAGACGGAGGGAGAGAAAGAGGGAGACGGAGGGAGAGAAAGAGGGAGACGGAGAGAGAGAAAGAGGGAGACGGAGGGAGAGAAAGAGGGAGACGGAGGGAGAGAAAGAGGGAGACGGAGGGAGAGAAAGAGGGAGACGGAGGGAGAGAAAGAGGGAGACGGAGGGAGAGAAAGAGGGAGACGGAGGGAGAGAAAGAGGGAGACGGAGGAAGAGAAAGAGGGAGACGGAGAGAGAGAAAGAGGGAGACGGAGAGAGAGAAAGAGGGAGACGGAGGGAGAGAAAGAGGGAGACGGAGGAAGAGAAAGAGGGAGACGGAGGGAGAGAAAGAGGGAGACGGAGGGAGAGAAAGAGGGAGACGGAGGAAGAGAAAGAGGGAGACGGAGGGAGAGAAAGAGGGAGACGGAGGGAGAGAAAGAGGGAGACGGAGAGAGAGAAAGAGGGAGACGGAGGGAGAGAAAGATGGAGACGGAGGGAGAGAAAGAGGGAGACGGAGGGAGAGAAAGAGGGAGACGGAGGGAGAGAAAGAGGGAGACGGAGAGAGAGAAAGAGGGAGACGGAGGGAGAGAAAGAGGGAGACGGAGAGAGAGAAAGAGGGAGACGGAGGGAGAGAAAGAGGGAGACGGAGGGAGAAAGAGGGAGACGGAGGGAGAGAAAGAGGGAGACGGAGGGAGAGAAAGATGGAGACGGAGGGAGAGAAAGAGGGAGACGGAGGGAGAGAAAGAGGGAGACGGAGGGAGAGAAAGAGGGAGACGGAGGGAGAGAAAGAGGGAGAAGGAGGGAGAGAAAGAGGGAGACGGAGGGAGAGAAAGAGGGAGACGGAGGGAGAGAAAGAGGGAGACGGAGGGAGAGAAAGAGGGAGACGGAGAGAGAAAGACGGAGACGGAGGGAGAGAAAGAGGGAGACGGAGGGAGAGAAAGAGGGAGACGGAGAGAGACTGAGGGAGAGAAAGAGGGAGACGGAGGGAGAGAAAGAGGGAGAAAGAGGGAGACTGAGGGAGAGAAAGAGGGAGACGGAGGGAGAGAAAGAGGGAGAAGGAGGGAGAGAAAGAGGGAGAAGGAGGGAGAGAAAGAGGGAGACGGAGGGAGAGAAAGAGGAGACGGAGAGAGAGAAAGAGGGAGACGGAGGGAGAGAAAGAGGGAGACGGAGGGAGAGAAAGAGGGAGACGGAGAGAGAGAAAGAGGGAGACGGAGGGAGAGAAAGATGGAGACGGAGGGAGAGAAAGAGGGAGACGGAGGGAGAGAAAGAGGGAGACGGAGAGAGAGAAAGAGGGAGACGGAGAGAGAAAGAGGGAGACGGAGGGAGAGAAAGAGGGAGACGGAGAGAGAGAAAGAGGGAGACGGAGGGAGAGAAAGAGGGAGACGGAGGGAGAGAAAGAGGGAGACGGAGGGAGAGAAAGAGGGAGACGGAGGGAGAGAAAGAGGGAGACGGAGAGAGAGAAAGAGGGAGACGGAGAGAGAGAAAGAGGGAGACAGAGGGAGAGAAAGAGGGAGACGGAGGGAGAGAAAGAGGGAGAAGGAGGGAGAGAAAGAGGGAGACGGAGGGAGAGAAAGAGGGAGACGGAGGGAGAGAAAGAGGGAGACGGAGAGAGAGAAAGAGGGAGAAGGAGGGAGAGAAAGAGGGAGACGGAGGGAGAGAAAGAGGGAGACGGAGGGAGAGAAAGAGGGAGACGGAGGGAGAGAAAGAGGGAGACGGAGGGAGAGAAAGAGGGAGAAAGAGGGAGACTGTGGGAGAGAAAGAGGGAGACGGAGGGAGAGAAAGAGGGAGAAAGAGGGAGACTGAGGGAGAGAAAGAGGGAGACGGAGGGAGAGAAAGAGGGAGAAGGAGGGAGAGAAAGAGGGAGAAGGAGGGAGAGAAAGAGGGAGACGGAGGGAGAGAAAGAGGAGACGGAGGGAGAGAAAGAGGGAGACGGAGAGAGAAAGAAGGAGACGGAGGGAGAGAAAGAGGGAGACGGAGGGAGAGAAAGAGGGAGACGGAGGGAGAGATGGAGGGAGACGGAGGGAGAGATGGAGGGAGACGGAGGGAGAGAAAGAGGGAGACGGAGGGAGAGATGGAGGGAGACGGAGGGGGAGATGGAGGGAGACGGAGGGAGAGAAAGATGTGAGACAGAGTTATATTTTATAACAGCACAGATGTCTTAACAAAAATCAGTGTGTTGCTGGTGTTGAAACCTGTGTGTGTGTGTGTGTGTGTGTGTGTGTGTGTGTGTGTGTGTGTGTGTGTGTGTGTGTGTGTGTGTGTGTGTGTGTATTCGGAAAGAATTCAGACCCCTTAACTTTTCCCACATTTTATTACGTTACAGTCTTATTCTAAAATGGATAAATGTTTTTCCTTATCAATCTGCACACAATACCTCATAATTATATGTATATATTTACATAAAAAACAAAAACAGAAATACCTTATTTACATAAGTATTCAGACCCTTTGCAACGAGACTTGAAATTGAGCTCAGGTGCATCCTGTTTCCATTGATCATCCTTGAGATGTTTCTACAATTCAATTAATCGGACAAGGTCCTACAGTTGACAGTGCTTGTCAGAGAAAAAAAACAAGCCATGAGGTTGTAGAGTTTCGAGACTGGATTTTGTCGAGGCACAGACCTGGGGAAGGCTACCAAAAACCTTCTGCAGCATTGAAGGTCCCCAAGAACATAATGGCCTCCATTATTCTTAAATGGAATAAGATTGGAAAACCACCAAGACTCTTCCTAGAGCTGGCTGCCCAGCCAAACTGAGCAATAAGGGGAGAAGGGTCTTGGTCGAGGAGATGTTCAAGAACCCAAAGGTCACTCTGACAGAGCTCCAGAGCTCCTCGGTGGAGATGGGAGCACCTTCCAGAAGGACAACCATCTCTGCAGCATCCACCAATCAGGTCTTTATGATAGAGTGGCCAAACATAAGCCACTCCTCAGCAAAAGGCACCTAAAGGACTCTCTTGTGGAAAATTACAACATTAGTTATGCTCGGCCTAGTAGTCAGAGCACTGAGCCAGTGTGTTATCTCGTAGAGCTACGATCAGTTTGGGTGCGACCGCAGTGACACATGCAGTGGTTTTACTATCTGCAGGAAGGAACACGTGAACTGTGACAAAACGCAGGTATACGGTTCAGCCCTCGTGTTATCTCAATCTGCACAGACAAACCAAACGCCTTCTTCACTATGTTCCGCCCCTTTTTCCACACATCTACTAAACTGAAGACAAAGAGGTTGGACTTTCTATAAAAGCGGAACTGTGTTCGTTGGGCAGAGGGCTATTTGATTGCTCCATTTTTGCAAATCTTATAATAAAATTGTTGTTTGAATAATCTACAGTTCCTCTCCTTTTGATTTGAATTTCCACTACAACTCTGACCATGAGAAACAAGATTATCTGGACTGATTAATCTCTTGGGCCTGGATGCCAAGCATCACTTCTGGAGGAAACCTGGCACCATCACTACGGTGAATCATGGCGGTGGCAGCATCATGCTGTGGGGAAGTTTTTCAGTGGCAGGGACTGGGAGACTCAGGAGTCAGGATCAAGGCAAAGATGAACAGAGCAAAGTACAGGGAGATCCTTGATGAAAACTTGCTCCAGTGCGCTCAGGACCTCAGGCTGGGGCGAAGGTTTACCTTACCTTCCAACAGGACAATGACCCTAAACACACAGCCAAGACAACGCAGGAGTGGCTTCGGGCCAAGACTCTGAATGTCCTTGAGTGGCCCTGCCAGAGCCCAGACTTGAACCCAATCGAACATCTCTGGAGAGACCTGAAAATAGCAGTGCAGCAACGCTCCCCATTCAAACTGACAGAGCCTGAGAGGATCTGCTGAGAAGAATGGGAGAAACTCCCCAAATACAGGTGTGTCAAGCTTGTAGCGTCAAACCCAAGAAGACTTGGGAGGCTGTAATCGCTGCCAAAGGTGTTTCAACAGACTACTAAAGGGTAAATAAAGGGTCTGAATATTTACCTTAATGGGATATTTCATTTTTTTAAATATAAATTAGCAAAGAAATCTAAACATGTTTTTGCTTTGTCATTGTGGGGTATTGTGATGTCATTATGGGGTATTGTGATGTCATTATGGGGTATTGTGATGTCATTATGGGGTATTGTTTGTAGATTGTTGAGGAATAAATAAAATGTTATCCACTTTAGAATAAGGCTGTAACGTAACAAAATGAGGAAAAAGTCAAGGGGTCTGAATACTTTCTAAATGCTATGTGGGGATCTAAAATCCCCCAAAGTCCCCACAACGACAGTAAAACAAGGAAAATTCTCCCTCTTGGGGACATTTCCCACGTCCCCATGAGGACAAAGTCTATTTAAAGCTTAGGGGTTAGGTTTAGGGATAAAATTAAGGTTAGAATTAGGGTTAGGGGTTAGTGGTTAGGTTTAGGTTTAGAGTTAGGTTTAGAGTTAGGTTTAGAGTTAAGTTTAGAGTTAGGTTTAGAGTTAGGTTTAGAGTTAGAGTTAGAGTTAGGTTTAGAGTTAGAATGGAATTAAAATGGAATGGAATAAAAATGTTAACCCCCACAAGATGAAGAAGATAATGTGTGTGTGTGTGTGTGTGTGTGTGTGTGTGTGTGTGTGTGTGTGTGTGTGTACCTCTGCAGGTGGTATATCTTGTGTGTGTACTGTCCCGTCTCCCCGTCCTTCTTGTATGGTTCATTCTTCAACACCTCCACTCCCTCTCCTCCTCCTGTCTCGTTCTTACTGGCCTCTGCTACTGAGTACAGCTGCCCCACCTGGTACTGAAGGGGGGGGGGGGGGGGGGGCATGCCGTCACACAGCAGCAACACACTCTCTTATCTAATACCACCACACAGCAGCAACTCCCCTAAGCAGCACAAGTAGGAAATCCCCTCAGACTAAGTGTTTAAATGGACCACTAGACCTAGTGAAAGACATATCCATAGGTTGCTGGACCTCTCTACCCAGAATTCCCTGCTGTATGAAAGGACCCAGGAATAGTAAAGGCTGCTGGGTAAAAATAGAACCTGACTGTGTGACTGGTTGGGTATCTTGTTGTGTTTGCAGGGTTGAGCTGCGAATAGAAATGCTATAGATGGAAGGAATGCAGTTTGGAAACCTACCAAAAAACAATTAGGCAACAACAAATTCAATCCCTTTTAGACAATTTCCAGGGTAAAACATTCCACTGCAATAGTGAAGGTGTAAACTTGGCAGTAGAAAATCTTAACAGTATATTTGACCTCTCAGCTCCCCTTTCAAATCTAAAAATCTCAAATGGAAAACTGAAGAAAATGAACAACAATGACAAATGGTTTGATGAAGAATGCAAAAATCTAAGAAAGATATTGAGAAACCTGTCCAACCAAAACATAGAGACCCGGAAAACCTGAGTCTTCGCCTTCACTATGGTGAATCACTAAAACAATACAGAAATACACTACGGAAAAAAAAGGAACAGCATGTCAGAAATCAGCTAAATGTAATTGAAGAATCCATAGACTCTAACCATTTCTGGGAAAATTGGAAAACACTAAACAAACAACAACACGAATAATTATCTATCCAAAATGGAGATGTATAGGTAAACCACTTCTCCAATCATTTTGGCTCTATAACGAAGAATAAAGAGCAAAAACATATACATGATCAAATACAAATCTTAGAATCAACTATTAAAGACTACCAGAACCCACTGGATTCTCCAATTACCTTGAATGAGTTACAGGACAAAATGTACTGAGCAAATTTCAAATTGGCTTTTTACCAAATTACCGTACAACAGACCATGTATTCACCCTACACACCCTAATTGACAACCAAACAAACCAAGGCAAAGGCAAAGTCTTCTCATGCTTTGTTGATTTCAAAAAAGCCTTTGACTCAATTTGGCATGAGGGTCTGCTATACAAACTGTGGTGTTGGGGGTAAAACATACGACATTATAAAATCCATCTATACAAACAACAAGCGTGCGGTTAAAACTGGCAAAAACACACACATTTCTTCACACAGGGTTGTGGAGTGAGACAGGGATGCTGCTTGAGCCCCACCCTCTTCCACATATACATTAACGAATTGGCGCGGGCACTAGAAAAGTCTGCAGCACCCGGCCTCCCCCTGCTAGAATCCAAAGTCAAATGTCTACTGTTTGCTGATGAACTGGTGCTTCTGTCACCAACCAAGGAGGGCCTACAGCAGCACCTAGATCTTCTGCACAGATTCTGCCAGACTGGGCCCTGACAGTAAATCTCAGTAAGACCAAAATAATGGTGTTCCAAAAAAGGTCAAGTCGCCAGGACCACAAATACAAATTTCATCTAGACACTGTTGCCCTAGAGCACACAAAAAACTATTCATACCTCGGCCTAAACATCAGCGCCACAGGTATTTTCCACAAAGCTGTGAACGATCTGAGAGACATGGCAAGAAGGGCATTCTACGCCATCAAAAGGAACATACATTTCAACATACCAATTAGGATCTGGCTAAAAATACTTGAATCAGTCATAGAGCCCATTGTCCTTTATGGTTGTGAGGTCTGGGGTCCGCTCACCAACCAAGACTTCACAAAATGGGACAAACACCAAATTGAGACTCTGCATGCAGAATTCTGCTAAAATATCCTCCGTGTACAACGTAGAACACCAAATAATGCATGCAGAGCAGAATTAGGCACTAATTATCAAAATCCAGAAAAGAGCCATTAAATTCTACAACCAGCTAAAAGGAAGTGATTCCCAAACCTTCCATAACAAAGCCATCACCTACAGAGAGATGAACCTGGAGAAGAGTCCCCTAAGCAAGCTGGTCCTGGGGCTGTTCACAAACACAAACACACCCCACCCCAGGACAGCAGCACAATTAGACCCAACCAAATCATGAGACATCAAAAAGATAATTACTTGACACACTGGAAAGAATTAACAAAAAAACAGAGCAAACTAGAATTAGTTCAACAGAGAGTACACAGCGGCAGAATACCTGACCACTGTCACTGACCCAAACTTAAGGAAAGCTTTGACTATGTACAGACTCAGTGAGCATAGCCTTGCTATTGAGAAAGGCCGCCGTAGACAGACATGGCTCTCAAGAGAAGACAGACTATGTGCTCACTGCCCACAAAATGAGGTGGAAACTGAGCTGCACTTCCTAACCTCCTGCCCAATGTATGACCATATTAGAGATACATATTTCCCTCAGATTACACAGATCCTCAAAGAATTTGAAAACAAATCCAATTTTGATAAACTCCCATATCTACTGGGTGAAATTCCACAGTGTGCCATCACAGCAGCAAGATTTGAGACCTGTTGCCACGAGAAAATAAGAAAACAACCGATATTTATGCTTATTTATTTTCCCTTGTGTACTTTAACCATTTGTACATTGTTACAACACTGTATATATATAATATGACATTTGTAATGTCTTTATTGTTTTGAAACTTCTGTATGTGTAATGTTTACTGTTAATTTTTTTATTTATTTCACTTTTGTATATTATCTACCTCACCTGCTTTGGCAATGTTAACACATGTTTCCTATGCCAATAAAACCCCTTGAATTGAATTGAATTGAGAGAGAGAGAGAGAGAGACAGAGAGAGAGAGAGACAGAGAGAGAGAGAGAGAGAGACGGAGAGAGAGAGAGAGAGAGAGAGAGAGAGAGCGAGAGCGAGAGCTAACTGTACTACTGATTGGTGTTTGTGTGTGTACGTGTGTGTGCGCGCGTCAGGAAGTCATGGTGGCTCCTGTCATTGGCTGCCTGCAGCATTGATTGTTTCTCATTGGGATGCTGGAATCTTTGATTTGTTTAACCCCGCCCATTTCCTCTTGTATAAAGCTTAATCATTGAAGGTAGAGACGGATCCTTTGATCAAATGCTAAGCTTTTTACAGGACACACACAAGTACTAAAACAGAACTCACCTCTTCCACTGATATGGGCAGAATAACTCGACTGGAAGAGAGAGGGGGGTAGAGAGTGAGAGGATGGGGTAGAGTGAGAGAGAGAGAGAGAGAGAGGCAATGTTAACACGTTTCCCATGCCAATAAAGCCCCTTGAATTAAATTGAATTGAATTGAGAGAGAGAGAGAGAGAGAGAGAGAGTGGGGGGGGTTAGAGTGAGAGAGACAGAGCGAGAGAGAGAGAGAGAGAGAGAGAGAGTGGGGGGTTAGAGTGAGAGAGAGAGAGAGAGAGAGAGTGGGGGGGTAGAGAGAGAGAGACAGAGCGAGAGAGAGAGAGGGGGGGTTAGAGTGAGAGAGAGAGAGAGAGAGAGAGAGAGAGAGAGAGTGGGGGGTTAGAGTGAGAGAGAGAGAGAGAGTGGGGGGTAGAGAGAGAGAGACAGAGAGAGAGAGAGAGAGAGAGAGAGAGGGGGGGGGGTAGAGTGAGAGACAGAAATCTCCAGACAGAAATCATTACATTTCAGGCGCAGGGTAAAGTGCTTCTTTGTGGAGATTTCAATGCAAGAACAGGTTCTGAGCCTGACTACACTGATGAGGGAGGTAAACCACCACATATTTGGACACCCCTCCTTGTACAGTAGCCCTATTATAAATAATAGAAACAGTCCTGACCAAATACTGAACAAGAATGGAAAGGGGTTAGTACATCTCTGTCGAGCCTTAGGCCTGTACATGCTTCATGGTAGAATCAGAGGGGACTCTTTAGGTCGGTTTACTTACTGCTCAGCTCTTGGGACAAGTGTAGTCAATTATGCCATCACTAATATTGACCCCTCCTCCATTAGTGCATTCACTGTCAGACCACAGACCCCATTGTCAGATCACAGTCAGATCAACGTGTTTCTGAAGAAATTAACCGGCAATATTCATAAAAAAAAACAGCCCAATAAACTCTACAACATAAACCAATCGTACAGATGGGCTCCAAACAGTGCAGAGAGATTCATGGAAACATTGAACTCAAATGAAATGATGAACTCTATACAGTTTTTCAATAACTCACAGTACCAAAACAATAAAGATGGTGTCAATTCAGCTCCTAGAAACATCAACTGCATATTCCATCAAAAGCAAAGTAGCATCAAGAGAAGAGAAAACCAAAGCAATGCAACATCAGAAGCAAAAATCTAAATGTTTCTGACAAATGGTTTGATAATGAATGTAAAACAATTACAAAACACCTAAGACAAATGTCAAACAAAAAACATAAGCAGCAAAACAACCCAGAGCTACGATATGAATACTTTGAAACTCTGAAACAGTATAAACAAACACTGAAAGAAAATAAAGAAATTGAATTATACCAACAAGACACTTGATGAAATTGAAAACGCAATTGACCAAAATCAGTTCTGGGACATGTGAAACAATTTAAGCACAACAAAGCCACAAGAATTAGCCATACAAGATGTAGGAATTTGGAAAACTTATTTTGATAATCTATACAAAAACATCCCACAAAAAGACTTACAACAGAACCAATTAGAAATTAAAGAAAAATTGAACATCCTTGAATCAGTCATTAAAAACAACCAAAATCCTTTAGATTACCCAATAACCCAACAATAACTAAATGAAAAGCTAAAATCTATTAAATCAAAGAAGGCTTGTGGTCTAGACAACATCAGAAATGAAATGCTGAAAAACAGCACACCTGAGTTGCAAAATGCTGTGCTTAAATTGTTCAACATGGTTTTAACTTCTGGCTGCTTCCCTGATGTCTGGAACCAGGGGCTCATCTCCCCTATCCACAAAAGTGGAGACAAATCAGACCCCAATAATTACAGGGGAATTTGCGTAAACAGTAACTTGGGAAAGATTTTCTGTAGCATTTTGAATTCAAACCTTTCTTCAAGAAAAAAATGTAATAAGTAAATGTCAAATTGGCTTTCTTCCTAACCATCGCACTACTGACCTTACACACACTAATTAATAAACACGTCCACCAAAAAACGAGGGCAAAATCTTTGCTTGGTTTATTGACTTTAAAAAAGCATTTTATTTGATTTGGCACAAAGGGCTATTCTACAAAATTCTACAAAGTGGGCTTGGTGGTAAGGTGTATGACTTAATAAAATGTATGTACACTGAAAACAAGTGTGCAATAAAAATCAAAAACCAAAGAACAGATTTTTTTTCACAATGTCGAGGTGTGAGACAAGGCTGCAGTTTGAGTCCAAATCTTTTCAACATGTATATCAATGAATTAGCAGACATGTTGGACCAATCTCCAGCCCCAGGACTCACACTATTTGACACAGAGGTGAAATACAGTGCCTTGCGAAAGTATTCGGCCCCCTTGAACTTTGCGACCTTTTGCCACATTTCAGGCTTCAAACATAAAGATATAAAACTTTTTTTGTGAAGAATCTACAACAAGTGGGACACAATCATGAAGTGGAACGACATTTATTGGATATTTCAAACTTCTTTAACAATTCAAAAACTGAAAAATTGGGCGTGCAAAATTATTCAGCCCCTTTACTTTCAGTGGAGCAAACTCTCTCCAGAAGTTCAGTGAGGATCTCTGAATGATCCAATGTTGACCTAAATGACTAATGATGATAAATACAATCCACCTGTGTGTAATCAAGTCTCCGTATAAATGCACCTGCACTGTGATAGTCTCAGAGGTCCGTTAAAAGCGCAGAGAGCATCATGAAGAACAAGGAACACACCAGGCAGGTCCGAGATACTGTTGTGAAGAAGTTTAAAGCCAGATTTGGATACAGAAAGATTTCCCAAGCTTTAAACATCCCAAGGAGCACTGTGCAAGCGATAATATTGAAATGGAAGGAGTATCAGACCACTGCAAATCTACCAAGACCTGGCCGTCCCTCTAAACTTTCAGCTCATACAAGGAGAAGACTGATCAGAAATGCAGCCAAGAGGCCCATGATCACTCTGGATGAACTGCAGAGATCTACAGCTGAGGTGGGAGACTCTGTCCATAGGACAACAATCAGTCGTATATTGCACAAATCTGGCCTTTATGGAAGAGTGGCAAGAAGAAAGCCATTTCTTAAAGATATCCATAAAAAGTGTCGTTTAAAGTTTGCCACAAGCCACTTGGGAGACACACCAAACATGTGGAAGAAGGTGCTCTGGTCAGATGAAACCAAAATTGAACTTTTTGGCAACAATGCAAAACGTTATGTTTGGCCTAAAAGCAACACAGCTGAACACACCATCCCCACTGTCAACCAGGGTGGTGGCAGCATCATGGTTTGGGCCTGCTTTTCTTCAGCAGGGACAGGGAAGATGGTTAAAATTGATGGGAAGATGGATGGAGCCAAATACAGGACCATTCTGGAAGAAAACCTGATGGAGTCTGCAAAAGACCTGAGACTGGGACGGAGATTTGTCTTCCAACAAGACAATGATCCAAAACATAAAGCAAAATCTACAATGGAATGGTTCAATAATAAACATATCCAGGTGTTAGAATGGCCAAGTCAAAGTCCAGACCTGAATCCAATCGAGAATCTGTGGAAAGAACTGAAAACTGCTGTTCACAAATGCTCTCCATCCAACCTCACTGAGCTCAAGCTGTTTTGCAAGGAGGAATGGGAAAAAAATTCAGTCTCTCGATGTGCAAAACTGATAGAGACATACCCCAAGCGACTTACAGCTGTAATCACAGCAAAAGGTGGCGCTACAAAGTATTAACTTAAGGGGGCTGAATAATTTTGCACGCCCAATTTTCCAGTTTTTGATTTGTTAAAAAAGTTTGAAATATCCAATAAATGTCGTTCCACTTCATGATTGTGTCAATCACTTCATGATGGTGTCATTGTGTTCTATCACCAACCAAAGAAGGTCTTCAACAGAACATTAATATTCTGGAGCAATATTGCCATAATTGGGCCCTGGCAGTAAATTTCCCAAAAAACTAAAATCGTGATTTAAAAAAAAAAAAACAGATGTCAGAAACACAAATATAAATTCACCCTGAACAACACCTTAATTGAACACACAAAAAATTACACCTACCTTGGTCTGACCATATCTGCATCGGGAAACTTTAATATGGCAGTGAGTGCACTCAAAGAAAAAGCCCGCAGAGCAATGTATGCAATAAAAATGAAATGATTCAAAATCAACATCCCAATTAGAATTTGGACAAAAATATTTGACATTGTAATCCTACCAATAGCTCTTTATGGAAGTGAGGTTTGGGGGCCACTCAATAAACTGGACTTTAAAATGTGGGACAAACATCCAATTGAAGCCCTACATGCAGAATTCTGTCGGAAAATCCTACAAGTCCAGAGAAATAGACCAACTAATGCATGTAGGGCAGAATTGGGCCGTTTTCCAGTAATAATGAAAATACAGAAAAGATCATTAAAATTTTGGCTACATCTAAATTCAAGTCCAAATTCAAGTCTGCAATTTAAAGCACTTCAAACCCAAGAGCTGAGCCCAGAAACGAGCCCTCTCAGTCAGCTGGTGTTGGACCTCACCAAC
>NC_048574.1:4342657-4590157 GCF_013265735.2 Oncorhynchus mykiss | reverse complement strand
TCCTGGTGAAGATCAGCTAAACAGGAAGCCACATGAAGCTCTCCCCTGATGTCCTGGTGAAGATCAGCTAAACAGGAAGCCACATGAAGCTCTCCCCTGAAGTCCTGGTGAAGATCAGCTAAACAGGAAGCAACATGAAGCTCTCCCCTGATGCACGCGTGCTTGTGTGTCCGTTCAGCATTCCATCGTGACTGATTTAATTAGTCTGTCTCCTCAGGGCTCCGGTATCTCCCTAATCGGTTCAGATCTGTCAGACTGCAGTCATCCTCTCCTCTCCTCACCTCCTCTTCTCTCCCTCACTAGGCTACAGTGCTGCTAGTGACTGAATGTACAATATATTTAGTGCCTTCGGGAAGTATTCAGACCGCTTGACTTTTTCCACATTTTGTTAAGTTACAGCCTTATTCTAAAATGGATTAAATAAATAAAAAATCCTCAGCAATCTACACACAATACCCAATAATTACAAAGCAAAAACAGGTTGACAATTGTTTTGCAAATGTATTAAAATAAAAAAACAGAAATACCTTTTTACATAAGTATTCATACTGTCACGCCCTGGTCTTGGTGACCAGGTGTTGGTGTTTTCTTTATTAATTTGGTCAGGTCAGGGTGTGACATGGGTTATTTATGTGGCGTGTTTTGTCTTGTTTTTTTTGTAGGTTATGGGATTTGTGGTGTAGTATAGTTGTCTAGAAAAGTCTATGGTTGCCTGGAGTGGTTCTCAATCAGGGGCAGGTGTTTATCGTTGTCTCTGATTGGGAACCATATTTAGGCAGCCATATTCTTGTGTTTCGTGGGTGATTGTTCCTGTCTCTGTGTTTGTTTGCACCAGATAGGGCTGTTTCGGTTTTTCACAGTATGTTTATTGTTTTGTATTGTTCGTTATTATCTTTATTAAAGATGTATGAAGATAACCACGCTGCATTTTGGTCTGATCCCTGCTACACTTCCTCTTCAGAGGAAGAAAAAAGCCTTAACACATACCCTTTGCTATGAGACTCGAAATTGAGCTCAGGTACATCCTGTTTCCATTGAGAATTTTCTACAACTTGATTGGAGTCCACCTGTGGTAAATTCAACTGATTTTCCAAATAATGTCCAGGCACACACCTGTCTATATAAGGTCTTACAGTGCATGTCAGAGCAAAAACCAAGCCATGAGGTAGAAGGAATTGTCCGTAGGGCTCAGAGACAGAATTGTGTTGAGGCATAGATCTGGGGAAGGATACCAAAACATTTCTGCAGCATTGAAGGTCCCCAAGAACACAGTGGCCTCCATCATTCTTAAAAGGAAGAAGTTTGGAACCACCAAGACTCTTCTTCTTCCAGACAGACAGGAAGATGGAGTCGTGCATCAGACACAGACAGACAGACAGGAAGATGGAGTCGTGCATCACAGACAGACAGACAGACAGGAAGATGGAGTCGTGCATCACAGACAGACAGACAGGAAGATGGAGTCGTGCATCACAGACAGACAGACAGACAGGAAGATGGAGTCGTGCATCACAGACAGACAGACAGGAAGATGGAGTCGTGCATCATAGACAGACAGACAGACAGGAAGTTGGAGTCGTGCATTATAGACAGACAGACAGGAAGATGGAGTCGTGCATCATAGACAGACAGACAGAGAGGAAGATGGAGTCGTGCATCATAGACAGACAGACAGAGAGGAAGATGGAGTCGTGCATCATAGACAGACAGACAGAGAGGAAGATGGAGTCGTGCATCACAGACAGACAGACAGGAAGATGGAGTCGTGCATTATAGACAGACAGACAGGAAGATGGAGTCGTGCATCACAGACAGACAGACAGGAAGATGGAGTCGTGCATCACAGACAGACAGACAGGAAGATGGAGTCGTGCATTATAGACAGACAGACAGGAAGATGGAGTCGTGCATCACAGACAGACAGACAGGAAGATGGAGTCGTGCATCACAGACAGACAGACAGAGAGGAAGATGGAGTGTGCATGTGTTCTGGTCTGATTGAGACTCATAATAACCTTGCAATAAAGGCCAATTACCTTTATAATAGAGGGTCATAGAGGCTAATACAAGCGTCCAGGTTTAAATATGTCCTCTTGATCTGGCCTCTTCATAGGCTACTCACATATAGCCATGTTAGCACCCGGCACTCCGGAAAAACGGCCGTGCTAGAACAGACATACAAACGGTTTCATTTTCTCCCTACATCCATCCAGCTCTACGCTGACTCCATCCCTCCATACAGTTCCTCCACTAGCGGAATGATATTTATGTCGTTTCACCTTCAACGTGGGTATCAACATGACCAAGGTGGTGCAAGGAGAGGATGGCACGCACTGCCTGCATCTTTCCTCTGTCCCAATAACGTTAAGGTTATCCGAATTCTCTGTCCCTAAAATGACAGTATTTTTCTGATATACTTCTATAATAAACCGTAATGTTAGCAGGCCATTACAGCAGCCTATCAGCGGTTTGAAGGGCACTGCGGTGCCGAGCCAGCTGGTGATGGATGTTGGGAAATAATAACACCATCTAACCGGTATACCAAACATCATTTCTGAATGGACCTAAAAATACATGTGAAAAATGTAACCTGAACCTATGCAAACTGACACCGTAAAATGTATGTGTGTGCAGCCCGGGCTGGCCATGCGCCTGTAATTCCACTCTCCCCATCTCCCCAGCCGCTGGAAACAATGTCAGCAGCGCTGCCGGGAAGATGCTAAACCTCTCAGGGAGAACAGACCCACGGCGTCGGTACTTACAATTCCTTAATGAGCATTGTGGCGGTGCTGTGTTCTTCTCACGAGGGAAGGTTGGCGCTCTGGTGAAGATCCCCAAATCTTTCCCTCAGTCAGACTCTCTCTCTCTCTCTCTAACCCACCTCTCCGCCTCTTTCATCCTCTACCTCCAGCTTGTCTATTTTCCTCAAATTCCCTTCCTGGTCGGGGCCGAAGGGGGCGTGGCGCCTAGCGCGGTAACAACAAAGCGAGTTCGTGTCGTCACACAGATGAGATGACGTCAAGGGAGATCAGGGTAACCTACTGCTGAGGAGCACCTCAGGCTGGGTACCAGGACAAATACCACGTTCAAAACACTGGGAACGTATACCTTATAACACATCATATATACCTTATACAATATATACCACATCATATATATATTATACTATATATACCACGTCATATATATATTATACAATATATACCACATCATATATACCTTATACAATATATACCACATCATATATACCTTGTACAATATATACCACATCATATATACCTTATACAATATATACCACATCATATATACCTTATACAATATATACCACATCATATATACCTTATACAATATATACCACATCATATATACCTTATACAATATATACCACATCATATATACCTTATACAATATATACCACATCATATATACCTTATACAATATATACCACATCATATATACCTTATACAATATATACCACATCTTAAATATATACCTTATACCACATTGTATATACCTTATACAATATATACCACATCTTAAATATATACCTTATACCACATTGTATATACCTTATACAATATATACCACATCTTAAATATATACCTTATACCACATCATATATATCTTATACCACATCATACAGTGGGGCAAAAAAGTATTTAGTCAGCCACCAATTGTGCAAGTTCTCCCACTAAAAAAGATGAGAGAGGCCTGTAATTTTCATCATAGGTACTCTTCAACTATGACAGACAAAATGAGAAAAAAATCCAGAAAATCACATTGTAGGATTTTTTATGAATTTATTTGCAAATTATGGTGTAAAATAAGTATTTGGTCACCTACAAACAAGCAAGATTTCTGGCTCTCACAGAGCTGTAACTTCTTTTTTAAGAGGCTCCTCTGTCCTCCACTCGTTACCTGCATTAATGGCATGTGTTTGAAATTGTTATCAGTATAAAGTCCACAACCTTAAACAGTCACACTCCAAACTTCACTATGGCCAAGACCAAAGAGCTGTCAAAGGACACCAGAAACAAAATTGTAGACCTGCACCAGGCTGGGAAGACTGAATCTGCAATAGGTAAGCAGCTTGGTTTGAAGAAATCAACTGTGGGAGCAATTATTAGGAAATGGAAGACATACAAGACCATTGATAATCTCCCTCGATCTGGGGCTTCACGCAAGATATCACCCCTTGGGGTCAAAATGATCACAAGAACGGTGATCAAAAATCCCAGAACCATATGGGGGGACCTAGTGAATGACCTGCAGAGAGCTGGGACCAAAGTAACAAAGCCTACCATCAGTAACACACTACGCCGCCAGGGACTCAAATCCTGCAGTGTCAGACGTGTACCCCTGCTGAAGCCAGTACATGTCCAGGCCCGTCTGAAGTTTGCTAGAGAGCAATTGGATGATCCAGAAGAAGATTGGGAGAATACCACATCATATAAATCTTATACCACATCATATATACCTTGTACAATATATACCACATAATATATACCTTGTACAATATATACCACATAATATATACCTTATACAATATATACCACATCATATATACCTTATACACCACATCATATATACCTTACACAATATATACCACATCATATATACCTTATACAATATATACCACATCATATATACCTTATACAATATATACCACATCATATATACCTTATACAATATATACCACATCATATATACCTTATACAATATATACCACATCATTTATACCTTATACACCACATCATATATATACCTTACACAATATATACCACATCATTTATACCTTATATACCACATCATATATACCTTATACAATATATACCACATAATATATACCTTATACAATATATACCACATCATATATACCTTGTACAATATATACCACATCATATATACCTTATACCACATCATATATACCTTATACCACATCATATATACCTTATACAATATATACCACATCATATATACCTTACACAATATATACCACATCATTTATACCTTATATACCACATCATATATACCTTATACAATATATACCACATAATATATACCTTATACAATATATACCACATCATATATACCTTATACAATATATACCACATCATATATACCTTATACAATATATACCACATCATATATACCTTATACAACATATACCACATAATATATACCTTATACAATATATACCACATCATATATACCTTATACAATATATACCACATAATATATACCTTATACCTTATATACCACATCATATATACCTTATACAATATATACCACATCATATATACCTTATACAATATATACCACATCATATATACCTTATACAACATATACCACATAATATATACCTTGTACAATATATACCACATCATATAAATCTTATACCACATCATATATACCTTATACAATATATACCACATAATATATACCTTATACAATATATACCACATCATATATACCTTGTACAATATATACCACATCATATATACCTTATACAATATATACCACATCATATATACCTTATACAATATATACCACATAATATATACCTTATACAATATATACCACATCATATATACCTTGTACAATATATACCACATCATATATACCTTATACAATATATACCACATCATATATACCTTATACAATATATACCACATCATATATACCTTATACAATATATACCACATCATATATACCTTGTACAATATATACCACATCATATATACCTTATACAATATATACCACATCATATATACCTTATACAATATATACCACATCATATATACCTTATACAATATATACCACATCATATATACCTTATACAATATATACCACATCATATATACCTTATATAATATATACCACATCATATATACATTATTCCACATCATATATACCTTATACAATATATACCACATCATATATACCTTATACAATATATACCACATCATATATACATTATACCACATAATATATACCGTGTACAATATATACCACATCATATAAATCTTATACCACATCATATATACCTTGTACAATATATACCACATCATATATACCTTATACAATATATACCACATCATATATACCTTATACAATATATACCACATAATATATACCTTATACAATATATACCACATCATATATACCTTGTACAATATATACCACATCATATATACCTTATACAATATATACCACATCATATATACCTTATACAATATATACCACATCATATATACCTTATACAATATATACCACATAATATATACCTTATACAATATATACCACATCATATATACCTTATACAACATATACCACATCATATATACCTTATACAATATATACCACATCATATATACCTTATACAATATATACCACATCATATATACCTTATACAATATATACCACATCTTAAATATATACCTTATACCACATTGTATATACCTTATACAATATATACCACATCTTAAATATATACCTTATACCACATTGTATATACCTTATACAATATATACCACATCTTAAATATATACCTTATACCACATCATATATATCTTATACCACATCATACAGTGGGGCAAAAAAGTATTTAGTCAGCCACCAATTGTGCAAGTTCTCCCACTAAAAAAGATGAGAGAGGCCTGTAATTTTCATCATAGGTACTCTTCAACTATGACAGACAAAATGAGAAAAAAATCCAGAAAATCACATTGTAGGATTTTTTATGAATTTATTTGCAAATTATGGTGTAAAATAAGTATTTGGTCACCTACAAACAAGCAAGATTTCTGGCTCTCACAGAGCTGTAACTTCTTTTTTAAGAGGCTCCTCTGTCCTCCACTCGTTACCTGCATTAATGGCATGTGTTTGAAATTGTTATCAGTATAAAGTCCACAACCTTAAACAGTCACACTCCAAACTTCACTATGGCCAAGACCAAAGAGCTGTCAAAGGACACCAGAAACAAAATTGTAGACCTGCACCAGGCTGGGAAGACTGAATCTGCAATAGGTAAGCAGCTTGGTTTGAAGAAATCAACTGTGGGAGCAATTATTAGGAAATGGAAGACATACAAGACCATTGATAATCTCCCTCGATCTGGGGCTTCACGCAAGATATCACCCCTTGGGGTCAAAATGATCACAAGAACGGTGATCAAAAATCCCAGAACCATATGGGGGGACCTAGTGAATGACCTGCAGAGAGCTGGGACCAAAGTAACAAAGCCTACCATCAGTAACACACTACGCCGCCAGGGACTCAAATCCTGCAGTGTCAGACGTGTACCCCTGCTGAAGCCAGTACATGTCCAGGCCCGTCTGAAGTTTGCTAGAGAGCAATTGGATGATCCAGAAGAAGATTGGGAGAATACCACATCATATAAATCTTATACCACATCATATATACCTTGTACAATATATACCACATAATATATACCTTGTACAATATATACCACATAATATATACCTTATACAATATATACCACATCATATATACCTTATACACCACATCATATATACCTTACACAATATATACCACATCATATATACCTTATACAATATATACCACATCATATATACCTTATACAATATATACCACATCATATATACCTTATACAATATATACCACATCATATATACCTTATACAATATATACCACATCATTTATACCTTATACACCACATCATATATACCTTACACAATATATACCACATCATTTATACCTTATATACCACATCATATATACCTTATACAATATATACCACATAATATATACCTTATACAATATATACCACATCATATATACCTTGTACAATATATACCACATCATATATACCTTATACCACATCATATATACCTTATACCACATCATATATACCTTATACAATATATACCACATCATATATACCTTACACAATATATACCACATCATTTATACCTTATATACCACATCATATATACCTTATACAATATATACCACATAATATATACCTTATACAATATATACCACATCATATATACCTTATACAATATATACCACATCATATATACCTTATACAATATATACCACATCATATATACCTTATACAATATATACCACATAATATATACCTTATACCTTATATACCACATCATATATACCTTATACAATATATACCACATCATATATACCTTATACAATATATACCACATCATATATACCTTATACAACATATACCACATAATATATACCTTGTACAATATATACCACATCATATAAATCTTATACCACATCATATATACCTTATACAATATATACCACATAATATATACCTTATACAATATATACCACATCATATATACCTTGTACAATATATACCACATCATATATACCTTATACAATATATACCACATCATATATACCTTATACAATATATACCACATAATATATACCTTATACAATATATACCACATCATATATACCTTGTACAATATATACCACATCATATATACCTTATACAATATATACCACATCATATATACCTTATACAATATATACCACATCATATATACCTTATACAATATATACCACATCATATATACCTTGTACAATATATACCACATCATATATACCTTATACAATATATACCACATCATATATACCTTATACAATATATACCACATCATATATACCTTATACAATATATACCACATCATATATACCTTATACAATATATACCACATCATATATACCTTATATAATATATACCACATCATATATACATTATTCCACATCATATATACCTTATACAATATATACCACATCATATATACCTTATACAATATATACCACATCATATATACATTATACCACATAATATATACCGTGTACAATATATACCACATCATATAAATCTTATAACACATCATATATACCTTGTACAATATATACCACATCATATATACCTTATACAATATATACCACATCATATATACCTTATACAATATATACCACATAATATATACCTTATACAATATATACCACATCATATATACCTTGTACAATATATACCACATCATATATACCTTATACAATATATACCACATCATATATACCTTATACAATATATACCACATCATATATACCTTATACAATATATACCACATAATATATACCTTATACAATATATACCACATCATATATACCTTATACAACATATACCACATCATATATACCTTATACAATATATACCACATCATATATACCTTATACAATATATACCACATAATATATACCTTATACAATATATACCACATCATATATGCCTTTTACAATTAATACCACATCATTTATACCTTATACCACATCATATATACCTTATACAATATATACCACATCATATATACCTTATACCACATCATATATATCTTATACCACATCATATATACCTTATACAATATATACCACATCATATATACCTCATACCTCATCATATATATCTTATACCACATCATATATACCTTATACCACATCCTATATACCTTACACAATATATACCACATAATATATACCTTACACAATATATACCACATCATATATACCTTACACAATATATACCACATCATATATACCTCATACCACATCATATATATCTTATACCACATCATATATACCTTATACAATATATACCACATCATATATACATTATACCACATCATATATACCTTACACAATATATACCACATCATATATACCTCATACCACATCATATATACCTTATACCACATCATATATACATTATACAATGTATACCACATCATATATACATTATACAATATATACCACATCATATATACCTCATACCTCATCATATATATCTTATACCACATCATATATGCCTTATACAATATATACCACATCATATATACCTTACACAATATATACCACATCATATATACCTTATACAATATATACCACATAATATATACCTTATACAATATATACCACATAATATATACCTTATACAATATATACCACATCATTTATACCTTACACAATATATACCACATCATATATACCTTACACAATATATACCACATCATATATACCTTATACAATATATACCACATCATTTATACCTTACACAATATATACCACATCATATATACCTTACACAATATATACCACATCATTTATACCTTATACAATATATACCACATCATATATACCACATCATATATACCACATCATATATACCTTACACAATATATACCACATCATATATACCTCATACCACATCATATATATCTTATACCACATCATATATACCTTATACAATATATACCACATCATATATACATTATACCACATCATATATACCTTACACAATATATACCACATCATATATACCTTATACCACATCATATATATCTTATACCACATAATATATACCTTATACAATATATACCACATAATATATACCGTATACAATATATACCACATCATATATGCCTTTTACAATTAATACCACATCAGTTATACCTTATACCACATCATATATACCTTATACAATATATACTACATCATATATACCTTATACCACATCATATATACCTTATACAATATATACCACATCATATATACCTTATACCACATCATATATATCTTATACCACATCATATATACCTTATACTTTATATACCACATCATATATACCTTATACCACATCATATATACCTTATACAATATATACCACATCATATATACCTTATACCACATCATATATATCTTATACCACATCATATATACCTTATACAATATATAACACATCATATATACCTTACATAATATGTACCACATAATATATACCTTATACAATATATACCACATCATATATACCTTATACAATATATACCACATCATATATACCTTATACAATATATACCACATCATATATACCTTACACAATATATACCACATAATATATACCTTATACAATATATACCACATCATATATACCTTACACAATATATACCACATCATATATACCTTATACAATATATACCACATCATATATACCTTATACAATATATACCACATCATATATACCTTATACAATATATACCACATCATATATACATTATACAATATATACCACATCATATATACATTATACCACATCATATATACCTTATACCACATCATATATACATTATACAATATATACCACATCATATATACCTTACACAATATATACCACATCATATATGCCGTATACCACATCATATATACATTATACAATATATACCACATCATATATACCTTATACCACATCATATATACCACATCATATATACCTTATACCACATCATATATGCCTTTTACAATTAATACCACATCATTTATACCTTATACCACATCATATATACATTATACAATATATACCACATCATATATACCTTATACCACATCATATATACCTTATACCACATCATATATACCTTATACAATATATACCACATCATATATACCTTATACAATATATACCACATCATATATGCCTTATACAATATATACCACATCATATATGCCTTATACCACATCATATATATCTTATTCCACATCATATATACCTTATGCAATATATACCACATCATTTATACCTTATACCACATCATATATACATTATACAATATATACCACATAATATATACCTTACACAATATATACCACATCATATATACCTTATACAATATATACCACATCATATATACCTTACACAATATATACCACATCATATATACCTTATACAATATATACCACATCATATATACCTTATACAATATATACCACATCATATATACCTTACACAATATATACCACATCATATATACCTTATACAATATATACCACATCATATACATCTTATACCACATCATATATACCTTATACAATATATACCACATCATATATACCTTATACCACATCAAATATATCTTATACCACATCATATATACCTTATACAATATATGCCACATCATATATACATTATACCACATCATATATACCTTATACAATATATACCACATCATTTATACCTTATACCACATCATATATACATTATACAATATATACCACATCATATATACCTTATACAATATATACCACATCATATATACCTTGTACAATATATACCACATCATATATACCTTATACAATATATACCACATCATATATACCTTATACAATATATACCACATCACATATACATTATACAATATATACCACATCATATATACCTTATACAATATATACCACATCATATATACCTTATACAATATATACCACATCATATATACCTTATACAATATATACCACATAATATATACCTTATACAATATATACCACATCATATATACCTTATACAATATATACCACATCATATATACCTTATACAATATATACCACGTCATATATACCTTTCACCTTAATATATTTATTTATTGTTTATTTAACCTTTATTTTACCAGGTAGGCAAGTTGAGAACAAGTTCTCATTTACAATTGCGACCTGGCCAAGATAAAGCAAAGCAGTTCGACACAAACAACAACACAGAGTTACACATGGAGTAAAACAAACATAGTCAATAATACAGTAGAAACAAGTCTATATACGATATGAGCAAATGCGGTGAGTTAAGGAGGTAATGGCAAATAAAGGCCATGGTGGCAAAGTAAATACAATATAGCAAGTAAAACACTGGAATGGTAGATTTGCAGTGGAAGAATGTGCAAAGTAGAAATAAAAATAATGGGGTGCAAAGGAGCAAAATATATAAATAAATAAAATAAATACAGTTGGGAAAGAGGTAGTTGTTTGGGCTAAATTATAGGTGGGCTATGTACAGGTGTAGTATATCTGTGATATATACCTTATACCATATCATATATACCTTATAATATATACCTTATACCATATCATATATACCTTATACCATATAAGATATACCTTATACCATATCTACCTCATACTATATCATATATACCTTATGATATATACCTTATACCATGTCATATATTTTTTATTTTTACCTTTATTTAATTAACTAGGCAAGACAGTTAAGAACAAATACCTATTTTCAATGACGGCTTAGGAACAGTGGGTTAACTGCCTTGTTCAGGGGCAGAACGACAGGTTTTTACCTTGTCAGCTCGGGGATTCAGTCTTGCAACCTTTCGGTTACTAGTCCAACTCTAACCACTCTTACACTCTAACCACTAGGCTACCTACCTCCTCTACTCTCTAACCACTAGGTTACCTACCTCCTCTACTCTCTAACCACTAGGCTACCTACCTCCTCTACTCTCTAACCACTAGGTTACCTACCTCCTCTACTCTCTAACCATTAGGTTACCTACCTCCTCTACTCTCTAACCACTAGGTTACCTACCTCCTCTACTCTCTAACCACTAGGTTACCTACCTCCTCTACTCTCTAACCACTAGGTTACCTACCTCCTCTACTCTCTAACCACTAGGTTACCTACCTCCTCTACTCTCTAACCACTAGGTTACCTACCTCCTCTACTCTCTAACCACTAGGCTACCTACCTCCTCTACTCTCTAACCACTAGGTTACCTACCTCCTCTACTCTCTAACCACTAGGCTACCTACCTCCTCTACTCTCTAACCACTAGGTTACCTACCTCCTCTACTCTCTAACCACTAGTTTACCTACCTCCTCTACTCTCTAACCACTAGGTTACCTACCTCCTTCTAACCACTAGGCTACCTACCTCCTCTACTCTCTAACCACTAGGTTACCTACCTCCTCTACTCTCTAACCATTAGGTTACCTACCTCCTCTACTCTCTAACCACTAGGTTACCTGCCTCCTCTACTCTCTAACCACTAGGTTACCTACCTCCTCTACTCTCTAACTACTAGGTTACCTACCTCCTCTACTCTCTAACCACTAGGCTACCTACCTCCTCTACTCTCTAACCACTAGGTTACCTACCTCCTGTACACTCTAACCACTAGGCTACCTGCCTCCTCTACTCTCTAACCACTAGGCTACCTACCTCCTCTACTCTCTAACCACTAGGCTACCTACCTCCTCTACTCTCTAACCACTAGGTTACCTACCTCCTCTACTCTCTAACCACTAGGCTACCTACCTCCTCTACTCTCTAACCACTAGGCTACCTACCTCCTCTACTCTCTAACCACTAGGCTACCTACCTCCTCTACTCTCTAACCACTAGGTTACCTACCTCCTCTACTCTCTAACCATTAGGTTACCTACCTCCTCTACTCTCTAACCACTAGTTTACCTACCTCCTCTACTCTCTAACTACTAGGTTACCTACCTCCTCTACTCTCTAACCACTAGGCTACCTACCTCCTCTACTCTCTAACCACTAGGTTACCTACCTCCTCTACTCTCTAACCATTCAGTTACCTACCTCCTCTACTCTCTAACCACTAGGCTACCTACCTCCTCTACTCTCTAACCACTAGGCTACCTACCTCCTCTACTCTCTAACCACTAGGTTACCTACCTCCTCTACTCTCTAACCATTCGGTTACCTACCTCCTCTACTCTCTAACCACTAGGCTACCTGCCGCCCATCATATACAGTGTAGCAGCCTCAAGGGTGTGGGGTTTCCAAGTCACCAAGTTCAGTAACAAAACATGCACCAGTAGCACAAATTGAATGCAAACGGGGAGTTTATGAGGGATTTTTGTACACTGGGGAAGAACGTGGAATTCACCAAATACTTCACAGTCCACAATCCGTTCTCCAGGTGTAATCCTAAAACTCGGGTCCTCAGTCAATCCGAGGTGTAATCCGACAGCCCAGGTCACAATGGGTAATCTCACTGATATGGTTCTCTCTTCTCCCACTCTTCATAAAGCAACTTTTTCTCTTCTTACTCTGCCTCTTTGTGCAGGCAGCATCCTCCTTTATCTCCAAGCAATCCCTGGCTTAATGACTCACAGCCTCGCCTCGTTGGGGCAGGAAGTCCATATAAGGCTTGGGGGTGGAGCCAGCGAGCTGTATCTCCCCTCAATAACCACTCCCTTCACCTCTCCCTGCCGTCTGCCACAATGATTCATATGATATTGTACTTTATACCATATCATGCCTTATATTATATCATATATACCTTATACCGTATATAACTTATACCATATCATGCCTTATATTATATAATTTGATCTTATACCATATATAACTTATACCATATCATGCCTTATACAATATCATACACCATATATACTTTACACCATATCATATTCAGCTTATCTCCAGACCTAAACCCTATTGAGCATCTGTGGGGCATCCTCGAAACGGAAGGTGGAGGAGTGCAAGGTCTCTAACATCCACCAGCTCCATGATGTCGTCATGGAGGAGTGGAAGAGGACTATATGTATATACATTATATCTGTCACACCTTGATCTGTTTCAACTGTCTTTATGTTTATCTCCACACCCCTCCAGGTGTCGCCCATCTTCCCAATTATATCCAGTGTATTTATACCTGTGTTCTCTGCTTGTCTGTTGCCAGCTGGTTGGCAGCTGAGAGTGCCTGGAACCCAGAAGTGTTGTTCGACATGTTCCTGCACGGAGTATCGGATGGAAGTTAAGGACAAGTTTGCAGCCCGAGAACCTCTGATGCTCATCACCCAAGGATTCCACCTCGCTTCCGAGGCATCACAGAAGTTTCTGACGGCTCCGTTGCCGAGAGAACCCGAGGTCCCCCGAGAATCTCCGAAGGCTGCCTATTCACCTCTTCCCGAGCCAATGCAACTAGGCAGAGCTAGTCTGTCTCCAGCTGAATGGCTATACAGGATTCACACTAAGAGTTGCCTGTATTGCAGGACTACTGGTCATTTTGTCCACTTAAAGACCAGGCTCACCAGTAGGAGCGAGTGTTCTGGTGGGCAATACAGAGAACTTTTCCCTTACTCACACCCCTTTTCATGACATTTTGCTGTGGGGAAACAAGTTGAAATCTCCCCGGATACTCTTCGACAATGAGGCCAATGAGAGCTTTATGGACGTTACCCTGGCGTCCGAGCTTGACGTCACCTCTCAGCCCCTCTCCATTTCCATGGACGTTAGAGTGCTGGACGGGCGCTCTATAGGCCGGGTCACCCACAACACCACCACCATCAATCTACGGGTGTCAGGGAACCACAGCGAGACGATTCAAATACCTGCTCATTAAGTCTCCTCAGGTTCCCATGGTATTGGGATTCTCTTGGCTCCAGCAACACAATCCCTTTATTGACTGGTTTGCTGGTGCCATCATTGGTTTGGAGCCCGTTCTGCCACGACTGAACTCTCTGTCAGGTCCAGAGACGAAGACTATGGAGACCTACATTGAGGACTCCTTAGCTGCAGGGTTCATCTGTCCTTCTGCCTCCCCTGTTCTTCTTTGTGTAGAAGGACAAAACCCTGCACCTGTGCATCGACTACCGGGGTCTCAATGACATCATGTGAAGAACCGCTACCCGCTACCATTCATCTCCTCTGCCTTCGAATCGATTCAGGGGGCCAATGTGTTCTCCTAGCTGGACATACTGAACGCCTACCACCTGATGGGGATGATGGGGATACGGGAAGGGGACGAGTGGAAGATTGCCTTCAACATGGCCAGCGGTCACTACGAGTATCTGGTCATGCCATTTTTGGCTTACCAACGCCCCTGCTGTGTTCCAGGCTCTGGTTAAGGATGTTCTCCACTACACGTTGAACCGGTTTGTCTTCGTCTACCTTGACAACATCCTCGTCTTCTCCCGCTCCGCCCAAGAGCACGCTCTCCACGTCCCACAGGTTCTTCAACGCCTCCTGAATTACATCGCTCCACCATCCCCTTCCTCGGTTACATCATCGCTGCAGGCAGTGTACAGATGGATCCCAGGAAGGTGAGAGCGGTGGTGGATTGGCCCCAGCCTACATCCAGGGTGCAGCTGCAAAGTTTTCTGGGATTCACCAACTTTCATCCCTTCTTTATCCGGGGTTACAGCACACTGGCTTCTCCCCTATCTGCACTCACCTCTCCCAAGGTTTCACCACAGCTCCCATCTTGGTTCATCCTGACCCGACCTGCCAGTTCGTGGTGGATGCTGATACTTCGGATGTTGGAGTGGGGGCTGTCCTGTCCCAGCTTTCTGCCCTGGACCTCAAGTTACATCCCTGCGTCTTCTTCTCCCATCGCCTCAACGCCACGGAGAGGAACTATGATGTGGGGAATCGTGAGCTTCTCGCAGTGAAGATGGCGTTGGAGGAGTGGAGGCACTTAGGGGGTGGAACATCTGTTCATTGTGTGGACCACAAGAACCTGGAATATCTCAGCACCGCCAAGCGTTTCAATTCCAGGCAAGCTCGATGGGCCTTGCTTTTCACCGGTTTCAGCTTCTCTCTCTCATACCAACCGGGATCCTAGAATGTCAAGCCGAATGTGCTGTCGCGCCGCCATAGCCCCACGGCTACAACACCGAAACCCAAGACCATCCTTCCCACCTCGTGCCTGGCGACGGCACTCATATAGGGGATAAGGAAGCAGGACAGTGAGTGGTAGCATTCCCAGCCAAACCCAAGGGGGGCTGTTACAGCAGACGACCACACTGGGCTGTTACAGCAGACGACCACACTGGGCTGTTACAGCAGATGACCACACTGGGCTGTTACAGCAGACGACCACACTGGGCTGTTACTGCAGACGACCACACTGGGCTGTTACAGCAGACGACCACACTGGGCTGTTACAGCAGATGACCATACTGGGCTGTTACAGCAGATGACCACACTGGGCTGTTACAGCAGACAACCACACTGGGCTGTTACAGCAGACGACTACACTGGGCTGTTACAGCAAATGACCACACCGGGTTCCACTCCTATTATGTAAGACAAGAAGACGCAGCTTCAGTGGGCACGCCATCACCAACACTGGACAATTGAGAAGTGGAAAAACATCGGCAGGTCCTCCAAAATCCCCATTCCTTTTGTGATGGCAGAGTCAGGATTTGGCGTAAGCAGCATGAGTCCATTGACCCATCCTACCTGGTGTCAACGGTACAGGCTGGTAGTGTATTGGTGTGAGGAATGTTTTCCTGGCACACGTTAGGTCCCTTGATACCGATTGAGCAACATTTGAAAGCCACACCTTGTAGAATCCATTCCCCAAATAATTCAGGCTGTTCTGGTGGCTAAGGGGAGTCTGACCCGATACTAGATGGGTGTACCTAATGAACTGGCCACTGAGTGTTTATATCTTATCATTATCATATCATATTCATCCAGATGGAAAAGTCAGGTTTAAAACAGATTTAATACAGAAGAATTATCACAAAATAAATAAACAAAGAAAAATCATTGGAATCTTTAAAAAAAATTGTGAAACATAAAAAAAAAGGGTTTAGTAGTTAATAATCATCATCATCATTACATATCAAGCCTATGATATGACACACCGTGTTTAATTAAAAAACTAGACAATGAGAACATTTAAGATATTTCCTTAATTTCTTGAAGTCCATTATCAGTTCAGATTGAAGAGATTGATCCTAACAAAACAATATAGAGAAACCTAAAGCAGAAGACCTGATGAGATATTCAGGATAATGCCTTACAGGGGATAGAGGTCAGAGGTTACATGAGGTGTTGCATTTCTCTGTGTGCTCCAGACTGATCCCAACATTGTAACTATAAATCCCTAATCATCATTGATTTACCATAAATCAATACAAGTATCAGTACTGCTACCTTTATGTCTGTCAATAATGGTATACTATCATTTCCAACAACACATAAATATAAATATCTATCTCTATGTAAAATAACAGACAGCAGCATAGAAGTGGCATGACAGAACAGAATAGAAGAGACCTGTGGCCGTTCCACATACAAACCCTCAACTCCATTGGTGCTACGTCTCAATTGGCACCCTATTCTCTACATAGTGTACTGCTTTAAGTAGTTATATATGAAAACTGCTTTAAGTGGTTATGCAGGAAAACTACTTGAAGTAGTTATATATGAAAACTGATTTAAGTAGTTATATAGGAAAACTGCTTTAGGTGGTTATTCAGGAAAAGGGATGCCATTTGGGACATACAATATTAACTTTGAGAAAAATGTAGTACCATTATTTTAGGAGCAGAGCTGAATGCATAATTTCAGACCTAATCATAGTTCTCACATATTTAACCATATCTTTATACAACCTAATCATAGCTCTCAACCCACTTTGGGCTCGGGGCCAGTATTTTGAGTCAGTCGGTTAACCTCTCTTGGGTAGGGGGCAGTATTTTGAGTCAGTCGGTTAACCTCTCTTGGGTAGGGGCCAGTATTTTGAGTCAGTCGGTTAACCTCTCTTGGGTAAGGGGCAGTATTTTGAGTCAGTCGGTTAACCTCTCTTGGGTAGGGGCCAGTATTTTGAGTCAGTCGGTTAACCTCTCTTGGGTAGGGGCCAGTATTTTGAGTCAGTCGGTTAACCTCTCTTGGGTAGGGGGCAGTATTTTGAGTCAGTCGGTTAACCTCTCTTGGGTAGGGGCCAGTATTTTGAGTCAGTCGGTTAACCTCTCTTGGGTAGGGGGCAGTATTTTGAGTCAGTCGGTTAACCTCTCTTGGGTAGGGGGCAGTATTTTGAGTCAGTCGGTTAACCTCTCATGGGTAGGGGCCAGTATTTTGAGTCAGTCGGTTAACCTCTCTTGGGTACGGGGCAGTATTTTGAGTCAGTCAGTTAACCTCTCTTGGGTAGGGGCCAGTATTTTGAGTCAGTCGGTTAACCTCTCTTGGGTAGGGGGCAGTATTTTGAGTCAGTCGGTTAACCTCTCTTGGGTAGGGGGCAGTATTTTGAGTCAGTCGGTTAACCTCTCTTGGGTAGGGGGCAGTATTTTGACGTCCAGATGAAAAGCGTGCCCAAAGTAAACTGCCTGTTACTCAGGCCCAAAATGATATGCATGTAATTGGTATATGTGGATAGAAAACCCTCTAAAGTTTCTGAAACTGTTAGAATTATGTCTGTGAGTATAACAGAACTGATATGACAGGAGAAACCCTGAGGACAACCCCCAAAAAATAACATTTGGCCTACCACTGGCTGTCACTTTTATTATAAGGCAAAAACCTCCCAGATTGCAGTTCCTAGGGCTTCCACTAGATGTCAACAGTCTTTATAAAAAGTTTCAGGCTGGTTTTAGGAAAAATTAGTTAGAAGTTTTTCTAAGTGGCTCCCATTTTGGCTGTAGTGTTTCCATGCGCTTGGAGGAAAGAGTGTTCTTTGTTATTTATCTCCGGTAATGGACATACTATTCTTCGTCTTAAATTGTATTGTTTATTTACGTATTAGGATTTGATTATAAACGTTGTTTGACTTGTTTGGATAAGCTTATTGGTAACGTTTGGATTCATCAGTCTGCATTTTGAAGGAGGGAAACCAGTGGATTATTGACTGAAGCGCGCCAGCTAAACAGGAGTGCCAACAGAAGAAGATCTTCAAAGGTAAGGCATTTATTATATCGCTATTTCTGACTTTTGTGTCGCACCTGCCTGATTGAAAAATGTTTTTCATGGTTTTGTATGCGGGGCGCTGTCCTCATATAATTGCATGGTGTGCTTTTGTCGTAAAGCCTTTTTGAAATCTGACACGTCGGCTGGATTAACAAGAAGTTAAGCTTTATTTTGATGTATTACACTTGTATTTTCATGAATGTTAAATATTAATATTTCTGTAGTTTGAATTTGGCACTCTGCAATTTCACCGGATGTTGTTGAGGTGGGTCGCTAGCGGAACGCCTTAGCTAGAAAGGTTCAACCATATCTTTATGAAGCTCAGCTGGTTGATCAGGTGGAAAAAATAATAATTAAGAACCACATGTCTGTCACCATGGTTAACAAACCTAGAACACCTCCCCTGTAAGGACAGACGCTGGGAGACGAGAGGCAAGTACAGCGAGTGAACATTTAATGGATAACAGACAGCGTCTGGACAGGGAAAAACATAGTAACAATAATGCTGACACGGTGAACAAACTGAGGAGCAGACAGATATAGAGGGGCAATCAACAAAGTAATGGAGTCCAGGTGAGTCCAATATTGCGCAAATGGACGCAATGATGGTGACAGGTGTGCATAATGGTGGGTCACCTGGCGCTAGAGACACACCGATTGTCTGTCACCATGGTTACCAACTGTAGAACACCTCCCACCCTGTCTGTCACCATGGTCCTCAACACTAGATCACCTCCCACCCTGTCTGTCACCATGGTCCTCAACCCTAGAACACCTCCCACCCTGTCTGTCACCCTGGTTACCAACCCTAAAACACTTCCAACTGTCTGTCACCATGGTTACCCACTGTAGAACACCATCCACTGTCTATCATCATGGTTACCAACTGTAGAACACCTCCCACCCTGTCTGTCACCATGGTCCTTAAACCTAGAACACCTCCCACTGTCCTTCAACATGGTTACCAACTGTAGAACACCACCCATCCTGTCTGTCACCATGGTTACCAACCCTGAACTCCTCCCAGAGCATCATCTACAAACTCAGTAGTGCATCCATCTTAAGATGGCTAGGTGGGACATCCAGGCATAGGATGTCATTTCAGCGCTAGAAAGGGGAGGGATGGGGGGGGTTAGTGAGCACTGTATGTGAAGAGAAGAGGGGAGAAAAGGAGAGAGGAGGGGAGAAGAGAGGAGAACTGAGAGGAGAACTGAGAGGAGAACTAAGAGGAGAACTGAGAGGAGAACTGAGAGGAGAGGAGAAGAAGAAGTGGGGGGGGCTGATGACCCTTTCCTTTCACAGTCTCTCCCCTCTCTCTTGTTCTTGCTCTTATTCAGTCCTTAGTGTCTGTCCAAGGTAGTATGTTTTCATGACAAGAGGAGAAGTTCTTACATGGGTCTCTTCAAAAGTGTGTGTGTGGGCGTGTGTAGATATCTGTGTGTATGTGTGTGTGTGTGTGGGCGTGTGTAGATATCTGTGTGTATGTGTGTGTGTGTGTGGGCGTGTGTAGATATCTGTGTGTATGTGTGTGTGTGTGTGGGCGTGTGTAGATATCTGTGTGTATGTGTGTGTCCTCTGCAGATTCAACGTAGAGCAACACTCTTCTCCCCTCTTCTCCCTCCCATCTCCTCCCACCTTCCTCCCTCTCTCCCTTTTCTAGACAAAAGCTTCAGGTTTGCTGGACCCGTTGATCTTGAGGTATATCTTGGAGTCCTGGTCTCTATCCTGTATCTGGCGGTGCAGTGTGCGTCTGAAACACACCAGGTACAGAGGCAGCAGGAAGCCCAGCATACTGACCCCCAACAGGCCTACATTCACCTAGAGCACCATGGGAAATAGAGTTCACTTTAGTTACAATAAGACTTTCGGACAAAAAATCAGTTAACCACCTAACCAATTATCTAAACTTAACCTTGCATAATACCTAGGGTCAGTCGCACCTCTAAAAACTGTCATTAGAAACTTGCTCCTTAGTATACAGAAATTAACCGAGCCCTGGAGAAAGCTTCCAGAATTATTTAACGGCTTTGGCGCTCCACCAAATTGTAAGTCATCCGACTAGCTTAGAAAGAGAGTTCAATGCAATATCAAAAATATAAAACAAATAATTCTCTGTAGATATGCAAATGATTCTCTTTAGATATGCAAATGATTATCTTTAGATATGCAAATGATTCTCTTTAGATATGCAGACTCCTCTTTGAATATGCATATTTATCCAAAACTCAGTTGTCCGCACAGGACCTCGGATCAATTGAGAGACTCGACTTTTTACATTTTGTATCTCTTGACAAATTCACGAAAATAGTCATAAACGCTAAACCTTCCAGCTGTCTTCTGTACCGTATTCCAACTAAACTACTGAAAGAGCTACTTCCTGTGCTTGGTCCTCCTATATTGACCACACCCTCCTGGATGTGTACCAAACTCACAACCAGAGGATGTGACAGTAATAAAGTCTATCCTGAAAAAGCCTCTTGATCCGGTAAAAAAATATATATATTGGCCTATATAAAATCTCTTCTCAATTAAAAAAAAAAAAAGCTGTTGCTCAGCAACTCTCTGACTTCCTGAAGACTGGTTTTAGACACCATCATAGTATTGAGTCTGCACTTGTGAAGGTGGTAAGTCACCTTTTAATGGCATCAGACCACGGCTCTGCATCTGTCCTCGTGCTCATAGACCTTAGTGCTACTTTTGACACCACATTCTTTTGGAGAGATTAGAAACCCTAATTGGTCTACGCGGACAAGTTATTTCCTGGTTTAGATCTTATCTGTCGGAAAGAGATCAGTTCGTCTCTGTGGATGGTTTGTCTCCTTACAAATCAACGTTTTGACGTTCCCCATTCTAGGACCACTATTGTTTGCACTATATATTCTACCTCTTGGTGATGTCATTCGGAAACATGTCAACTTTCATTGCTATGCAGACAACACACAGCTGTACATTTATATGAAACAAGTTGAAGCCCCAAAATTGCCTTCCCTGGAAGCCTGTGTTTCAGACATAATGAAATGTTTTATGTTTAAACTCGGACAAAACTAAGATGCAAGTTCCAGGTCCCAAGAAACAAAGAGATCTGCTGTCAGATAGGGCAATCAATCTTGATGGTTGTACAGTTGTCTCAAATAAAACTGTGAAGGAGCTCGTCTTTACTATGGACACTGATCTCTCTTTTGAGGAACACACTGCAGCCTTTTTCCACATTCGTAACATTCAAAAATCTGAAATGTTTCATAAAAAAATTATTGTTGGCTCCCCTCTCTCCACTGGGTTTCTCTGCCTCTTACCCCATTACAGGGGTTGAATCACTGGATTACTCGCTCTCTCTCATGCCATCCCTAGGAGGGGTGCATCACGACATCCCGGGCTTTTTATCTACCCGACCTGAGTGGATTGAGTTACTGAGTTACAGAGCGAGCAATCCAATGACACCAGCACAGCCAGAAGAGGACTGGCCACCCCTCATAGCCTGGTTCCTCTCCCCCCAGCACAGCCAGAAGAGGACTGGCCACCCCTCAGAGCCTGGTTCCTCTCCACCCAGCACAGCCAGAAGAAGACTGGTCACCCCTCAGAGCCTGGTTCCTCTCCCCCCAGCACAGCCAGAAGAGGACTGGTCACCCCTCAGAGCCTGGTTCCTCTCTAGGTTTCTTCCTAGCTTCCTGCCTCCCTAGGGAGTTTTTCCTAGCCACCGTGCTTCTACATCGGAATTGCTTGCTGTTTGGGTTTTTAGGCTGGCTTTGTGACAACTGCTGATGTAAAAATGTTTTTATAAAGACATTTGATTGATTGTGTTCTGCGTGTGTGTGTGTGCTGTGTGAGTGCGCTGTGTGTGTGTGTGCTGTGTGAGTGTGCTTTGTGTGTGTGTGCTGTGTGAGTGCGCTGTGTGTGTGTGCTGTGTGCTGTGTGAGTGCGCTGTGTGTGTGTGTGCTGTGTGAGTGCGCTGTGTGTGTGTGTGCTGTGTGAGTGCGCTGTGTGTGTGTGTGCTGTGTGAGTGCGCTGTGTGTGTGTGTGCTGTGTGAGTGCGCTGTGTGTGTGTGTGTGCTGTGTGAGTGCGCTGTGTGTGTGTGTGCTGTGTGTGTGCTGAGTGTGTGCTGTGTGAGTGCGCTGTGTGTGTGCTGTGTGAGTACGCTGTGTGTGTGTGTGTGCTGTGTGTGTGTGCTGTGTGAGTGCGCTGTGTGTGTGCCGTGTGTGTGTGCTGTGTGTGTATCCTCACCCAGAGTGGGTCTCCCTTCAGAGGGCCCATCATGGCCATGAAGAGCGGCTGCTGGAACAGAGCAAACAGAGCAGACACCAGAGACTGCATCCCCGTCAGACTGCCAAACTGAGACGACGGGTACCTAGAGAGGGAATATAATCCATTTACAGTTTTCATGTTGATACCATCTCTCACTCACTCACTCACTCACTCACTCACTCACTCACTCACTCACTCACACACCCTCCCAGGGTGATGCCAGTACTCACACAGCAGCGTAGAGACCTCCGGTTGCAGAGTGGATGAACCCTCTCACAACAGTGTGGAGGACAAATGACAGGATCTGAGGAGAGGAGGAACACATCAGATGACAATCACCAGCTCTGCAGGAGGGCCTGGGGCAAGGGACCTAAAACATGTTGTTGTAGCCCTGAATATGATTCATACTGTTGTTTTATCCCTGAATGTGATTCATAATGTTGTTGTTTTAGCCCTGAATGTGATTCATAATGTTGTTGTAGCCCTGAATATGATTCATACTGTTGTTTTATCCCTGAATGTGATTCATAATGTTGTTGTTGTAGCCCTGAATGTGATTCATAATGTTGTTGTTGTAGCCCTGAATGTGATTCATAATGTTGTTGTTGTAGCCCTGAATGTGATTCATAATGTTGTTGTTTTTTTATCCCTGAATATTATTCATAATGGATCTGCATGACCCAACTCGGTTTCTTCCAACAGTGAGACAAACAGAAGACACATTTCTGTATTTCTCTGCATTCTTCATCTGGAAGTGTCAGGACATGTTGTAGTCTTTCAAGACAGCGATCCTCTCTTTGCACACTAAGCACACAGCTTTCCCAGATACCTCAATACATAAATATTTGTCCACTCTTCCTGGAACACCCTACATTCATTGTCTACTTTCCTTTTCTTTGAAAGATGCATTTTTGTGCAATTTCTAGCTAGCTACTTTTTTTAACTGTGACCTGTGTGTCAGCCTGTCAGTTGTTATTTATACGTGCCTTCAAAATAAATGTCCCAGAAGCGGTGGGAGTTAAATCATTACACAAAGCGAGTATTCGTTGGGCTATTAATTTGAAAACATTTTTCAAAACTTTACTCTCGCAAATTCTTTATGATTCCAAGGGTCGTATTGAATCAGATCGCGGGCCGCGTAAGGCCCCCGGGCCGGCCTTTGCCCAGGCCTGGTGTAGATGCAAGTGTGTGATGCTGTCCGCTATAGAGAGTAGTTTGTGGTGTCTAGCTGTAGTTCCACTTGAATGCCTATAGGTGGCGACAGAGCACCACTCACATCTCATTCCAACATCAGCTGTCACCAATTTTTGTCCTGGACAGCTACTTCTGATTGGCCAGGAGAAGGTAAGGAGGCGGGGACTATTTTGAGTTATAGCTGGATGGAGCACTTACCTGCAGTGGGAGGTTGGGCACCAGGCAGGTGATGCCGAATCCCACCAATAGGACATTGGTCAGGATGAACGCTCGCATTGCATTGGTCACCTTCTGGATCTGTCTGTCTCTGGGCTTGGCCTTGAGCTGGTCCCTGGGGAGGTTAGGGTTAGAGAGGGGAGAGGAGGTCCGATCCTATTCCCATCAGCCCATCACACAGACATCAACCCTTAGCCTAGGCACTCTTATCCAATCCTCTCAGACCCCCATAGATGGTAAGGGCTACTTGCTAGTGACTTAACTTACTATGCTGGCTGGCTGTACTGCATTTGTTTGATAATTTAAATTAAATGAAAGTACTTTATGTATCTACTCCCCCAATGCTTGAAGATGTCGTAAGTATTTGAACAAATTCACTTATAGTTTATTCAAGTAGTCAACAGTTTAGTAATGGTCCCACATTCCTAGCACGCAATGACTACACCAAGCCTGTGACTCTACAAACTGGGTGCATCTACTGTTTGTTTTGGTTGTGTTTCAGATCATGTTGTGCCCAAGGTGAATATTGTTGTATATATATACACTTTTATTGTAAATTAGAATGTTTTGGGGGTATGATCTTTGTGCCTCTGAAACTCTCTGTAGGGCCTAGGGGTTAGGATGTAAGGATTAGGTGACATAGTAACTTACTTGCTACACGGTTCCTCCTCCCCCTCTGCATCTTCGCAGTCCTTCAGCTTCCAGTCCATAATCTGACCAATCACTGGAGTCGTCATCAGACATAGTAGCTGCAGCATGCCGAAGATAGAGGAGTACAAACTGACTGTGGAGAGAGGAGGGAGGAGAGAGAGAGAGAGAGAGAGAGAGAGAGAGAGAGAGAGAGAGAGAGAGAGAGAGAGAGAGAGAGAGAGAGAGAGAGAGAGAGCGAGAGAGAGAGAGCGAGAGAGAGAGAGAGAGAGAGAGAGAGCGAGAGAGAGAGAGAGAGAGCGAGAGAGAGAGAGAGAGAGAGAGAGAGAGAGAGAGAGAGAGAGGACAGAGACACACAGAGAGAGAGAGAGGACAGATTATTAGCCAGTCTAATAAATAACTATTCCATGTTAATCCATAGAGTTCCTGCGTTTTAGCATTAATGATTACGGTAGTAAGTTAATGAGTAGTAGATCTAGTAACTGATGATAGGCTAGCAGCTACCTAGTACTGGTTTAGCTCAGGGCAGGGACAGTCAAGGACTGGGCTAGGTTGGGGGAGAACATAGAGAATATAGAGGTCTCTAGTGGCCAAAAGGACATATTAGCATTGGCAGCGCCATTGAGGGTTTCCATCATTTTAATGTAGTCAACTGGGTGGGACTTCCAACTCCATTGGCTGATCCCTCCTGGTGACTCTGTTGGAGTCATGTTCAACCGGGTCATCCAGAGGGAACAGCCAATCGTGATTTATTTTTGATTTATTTTCTTCATAATGATCAATAGCCTCAAATGGCGCTGCCCAGGCTGTCACAGGCACTATAATGGCACAGATACAAAGATGAGTCCTCTATCTATCTCTATGGGGGAGAAGTACAGCAACAACACAGTTGTTAAGAGGCTAAGGTTGATGCTAATGTGGTTGCTTTATACACAGCTATGGTCATGCTTATGAAGCTAACCAATAGTAACAATGATAACTATTCCATGGTTAAGGTTAATGCTACGTTTGAATGACAAAGGTAACTATCACAGTCATCACAAAACTAGAGTGAAATGCTAATAGCACTTGCTATAGAATTTCCAAATGAGCTGACCTATTCAGCAATTACCTTGAATGCAGTCTCGGCCAATGCGAGAACATTGCCCTTAAATTTCAATTGGGCTTCAGAGCTAAACTTTCGCAATACGGATTCAATAGAGTCCTAAGGTTTAGCATCGCACTAAGGTTAGCTGGTCAAGTCTAAGACTAGAGTTTAATGCTAGCAGTACCTAACATGGTAAGCTAAGGTTAATTGGTCACGCCTAAGACTAGGTTTCAATGCTAGCAGTACCTAACATGGTAAGCTAAGGTTAATTGGATACGCCTAAGACTAGGTTTCAATGCTAGCAGTATCTAACACGGTAAGCTAAGGTTAACTGGTCACGCCTAAGACTAGGATGTAATGCTAGCAGTACCTAAAACGATAAGCTAAGGTTAAAGCAGAGGTAGCCAACCCTCCCTGTGGAGAGCTACTGAGTGTGCAGGCTTTTTCTCCTGCCCTGCTGTAACACAACTGATTCAGCTGCTAGAAATCTGCAGCTGATGAGTAGAATAAGGTATGTTAGAGCAGGGCTGGAACAAAACCCTGCTCTCCACAAGATGGTTGGCCACTCTGTCCTATTACATGTTAGCAGTCTATACAACCGAGACAGTAACTAAAAACAGGGAAAAAAAGAGACAGACAGGCTAGTTTTAGGTGAGGCTAGGAAAGCTAAGAGACAGACAGGCTAGTTTTAGGTGAGGCTAGGAAAGCTAAGAGACAGACAGGCTAGCTTTAGGTGAGGCTAGGAAAGCTAAGAGACAGACAGGCTAGTTTTAGGTGAGGCTAGGAAAGCTAAGAGACAGACAGGCTAGTTTTAGGTGAGGCTAGGAAAGCTAAGAGACAGACAGGCTAGTTTTAGGTGAGGCTAGGAAAGCTAAGAGACAGACAGTCTAGTTTTAGATGTTATATCTACTAGTCTAATCCAATAGGCCTGCAGTCTTACCAACTTCCATTCTCTCCACTACAGGAGAGAAAAAGAACATAGAGAGGAGGAAAAGAAGAGAGGTGCATTTTAAAACACACAAGTCCTCAGCACATGTGGCAACTCCTTCAAGACTGTTGGAATTCCTCATGAAGCTGGTTGAGAGAATGCCAAGGGTGTACAAAGCTGTCATCAAGGCAAAGGGTGGCTACTTTGAAGAATATAAAATATAAAATATATTTTGATTTATTTAACACTTTTTTGGTTACTACATGATTGCACATGTGTTATTTCATAGTTTTGATGTCTTCACTATTATTCTATAATGTATAAAATAGTACAAATAAAGAAAAATCCTGGAATGAGTACGTGTGTCCAAACTTTTGACTGGTAGAGTTTGTAGAAAACACATATACAATGACACCACTGACATACATGGCAAACATATCTTACCAAATCCTTACCAGATTACTTATTACATTTTTGTACAAATGATCTTTGCCTGCTGTAAACATTCTTATTTGATTGTCATGATTATTTTCCATATGGGGTACCCACCAGTGTTGAGGTCTCCAGGATGTTGTTCATGGCTCACCCAGCCCTAGCAGCAGTACCCACCAGTGTTGAGGTCTCCAGGATGTTGTTCATGGCTCACCCAGCCCTAGCAGCAGTACCCACCAGTGTTGAGGTCTCCAGGATGTTGTTCATGGCTCACCCAGTCCTAGCAGCAGTACCCACCAGTGTTGAGGTCTCCAGGATGTTGTTCATGGCTCACCCAGCCCTAGCAGCAGTACCCACCAGTGTTGACGTCTCCAGGATGTTGTTCATGGCTCACCCAGCCCTAGCAGCAGTACCCACCAGTGTTGAGGTCTCCAGGTTGTTGTTCATGGCTCACCAAGTCCTACCAGCAGTACCCACCAGTGTTGAGGTCTCCATCGCTGAGGGCCTCCAGGATGTTGTTCATGGCTCCCATGTAGAAGATGAGACGGAGCTGAGTGATGGACATGGTGACCAGAGAGAGGATGAAGAGAGGGCTGATGATGCTCTGCATGAACGACTGGGCTGAAGGACAGAAGCGGAGGCAGAGAAGAGATGTGTTTCAAATGTTTTCAAGGTTATTGTAGTATATGTTTGGTGTTGTATGTACACTGTGTTGTGTTGTACTATGCACTTTGTGTTGTGTTCTGTTGTCTGAACATTGAATGAAGGTTGTGCGTTGTTGTATGAACATTGTGTCATGTTGGTATGTACAGGTAACTGCCGAAATAATGGAAATACCTTAGTAAAGGATGGATACAAATTATATTGAAAGCAGCTGCTTCCACACAGGTTCCCATCATGCTTAGGGTTATGTATAAAAATCCCCATTTGGCCATTATTTTGTCTACCATTGCTATGCCCCCATAGGATGACAATGTTGGGGTTGGGGTTTCCTTTATTTTGGCAGTTACCTGTATGTTGTGTTGTTTTAAGTTGGCAGAATATTGTGGCATGTTTTTTTGTTTTTTCGTTGTGTTTTTCCCCCTTTTTTTCTCCCCAATTTCGTCATTTCCAATTACAATCTTGGCTCATTGCTGCAATTCCCCAATAGGCTCGGGAGGCGAAGGATGAGTCATGCGTCCTCTGAAACATGGCCCACCAAACCACGCTTCTTAACACCCGCCTGCTTAACCCGGAAATCAGCAGCGCTAACGCCAGCCTGTAGGCGCCCGCCCCGCCACAAGGAGTCGCTAGATCGCGTTGAGCCAAGTAAAACCTCCCCGGCCAAACCCTCCACTAACCCGGACTACGCTGGGACAATTGTGTGCCACCCTATTGGACTCCCGGTCATGGCAGGTTGTGACACAGCCTGGGATCAAACCCGGGTCTGTGGTGACGCCTTAGACCACTGCATTACTCAGGAGGCCACATTGTGTAATGTTGTATAAAGATTTGTGCTGGGTCCTTACATTCCTCATTGGGTTTTTTGCTGACCTCCAGGTCCATGGTTGAGAGACAGAGTTTGTGTCCTTCCTTAGTGGCCAGCTCTCTCTGCTTCAGACTGTTGCTCACACTCAGACGCTTCCCAACCGTGGTCACCTGATGGTAGAACTGCTTCCCTGTGATCTTATGGTCAAAACCCAGCCAACTGAACTTTACCTTCACACTAGGGAGGGAGGGAGGGAGGGAGGGAGAGTCATGTTATTCCAGTGTAAATGTAACACAGTTCAGTTAAACATTCCTGAGCTGACCTGGAGCTTGACCTCTAACAGTACTGTATATACTACTGCAAATTCTGCTGCAAATTCTACTGCTATTTCTACTGGTCATTCTACTGCACATTCTATTGCACATTCTACTGCACATTCTACTGCCCATTCTACTGCACATTACATGAACACACAGCCTACCCTACCCTACCCTACCATACCCTACCCTACCCTCACACTGATGGAAAATACTGTACATGTAGCCCCCCTAATGGCTGGTATTACTGTTACTACTACTATGTGTGTGTGTGTGTGTGTGTGTGTGTGTGTGTATGTGTGTGTGTACCTATAGTCCATGTCCTCGGGGCCAGGGAAGGGTTCCAGGGGCCAGTTGAAGAAGCAGTTGAAGAAGACGAGGCCGGAACACGCTGCCCAGACAACCATAATGGTGATGAAGGTTACACCAAGGTCATAGATCACCTAGGAAACATCAACAACAAATGTTATAGATCACCTAGGAAGCAACAACAATAACTACTGTTCTATATCACATAAGAAACAACAACAATGACAAAAACAACTGTTGTAGATTACCTAGGAAAAACCAACAACACAACAAGCTGTTATATACCACCTAGGAAACTACAACAACGTTATAGATCCCCTAGGATAAAACAGCAACTGTTAAAGATCACAACAACTACTGTTATAGATCACCTAACAAACAACAACTGTTATAGATCTAACCCTAACCCTTAACCCTTAACCCTAACCCTAGGAAACAACAACTACTGTTACAGATAACCTAACAAACAATAACTGTTATATATCTAACCCTAACCCTAGGAAACAACAACAACTGTTATAGATCACCTAGGAAACAGCAACTGTTATATATCTAAGCCTAACCCTAACCCTTAACCCTAGGACATAACAACAACTGTTATAGATCACCTAGGAAACAACAACTACTGTTATAGATCACCTAGGAAACAACTACAACTGTTATAGATCACCTAGGAAACAACAACTACTGTTATAGATCACCTAGGAAACAACTACAACTGTTATATATCACCTAGGAAACAACAACAACTGTTATAGATCAACTAGGAAACAACAACTGGTATATATCTAACCCTAACCCTAGCCCTTAACCCTTAAAACTAGGAAACAACAACAACTGTTATATATCACCTAGGAAACAACAACAACTGTTATAGATCACAGAGAAAACAACAACTGTTATAGATAACCTAGGAAACAACTACAACTGTTATATATCACCTAGGAAACAACAACAACTGTTATAGATCACCTAGGAAACAACAACAACTGTTATAGATCACTTTGGAAACAACAGCAACTGTTATAGATCACCTAGGACACAACAACAACTGTTATAGATCACCTAGGAAACAACAACAACTGTTATAGATCACTTTGGAAACAACAGCAACTGTTATAGATCACCTTGGAGACAACAACAACTGCTAATGATCACCTAGGAAACAACAACAACTGTTATGGATCACCTAGGAAACAGCAGCAACTGTTATAGATCCCCTAAGAAACAAACAATAACATCAACTTATATTACCTAGGAAACAAAAACGACAACAATTGTTTTTAGATTACCTAGGAAACAACAACAACTGTTATAGATCACCTAGGAAACACTTGGCCCAGCATGATATCGGTGATCTGTAACAGTTGTATTTGTTGTTTACTAGGTGATCTATGACAGCTGTTGTTGTTGTTTCCTAGGTGATCTGTAACAGTTGTTGTTGCAGCTGTTGTTTCCTATGTGATCTATAACAGTTGTTGTTGTTTCCTATGTGATCTATAACAGTTGTCGTTGTTTCCTAGGTGATATATAACAGTTGTTGTTGTTGTGTCCTATGTGATCTATAACAGTTGTTGTTGTTTCCTAGGTGATCTATAACAGTTGTTGTTGTTGTGTCCTAGGTGATCTATAACAGTTGTTGTTGTTTCCTAGGTGATCTATAACAGTTGTTGTTGTTGTGTCCTAGGTGATATATAACAGTTGTAGTTGTTTCTTAGGTGATATATAACAGTTGTAGTTGTTTCCTAGGTGATATATAACAGTTGTTGTTGTGGTGTCCTAGGTGATCTATAACAGTTGTTGTAGTTGTTTCCTAGGTGATATATAACAGTTGTAGTTGTTTCCTAGGTGATATATAACAGTTGTTGTTGTTGTGTCCTAGGTGATCTATAACAGTTGTAGTTGTTTCCTAGGTGATCTATAACAGTTGTTGTTGTGTCCTAGGTGATCTATAACAGTTGTTGTTGTGTCCAAGGTGATCTATAACAGTTGTTGTTGTGTCCTAGGTGATCTATAACACTTGTTGTTGTGTCCTAGGTGATCTATAACAGTTGTTGTTGTGTCCTAGGTGATCTATAACAGTTGTTGTTGTGTCCTAGGTGATCTATAACAGTTGTTGTTGTGTCCACGGTGATCTATAACAGTTGTATTTGTTTCCTGGGTGATCTAAAGCAGTTGTTCATGTTGTTGTGTCCTAGGTGATCTATAACTGTTTTTGTTGTTGTGTCCTAGGTGATCTTTAAAAGTTGCTTTTGTTTCCTAGGATAACTATAACAGCTGTTGTTGTTTCCTAAGTGATCTTTAAAAGTTGATTTTGTTTCCTAGGTGATCTATAACAGTTGTTTTTGTGTCCTAGGTGATCTTTAAAAGTAGCTGTTGATTCCTAGGTGATCCATTACAGTTGTTGTTGTTTCCTGTATCACAACCAGCCATGATTTGGAGTCCCATAGGCTGGCACACAATTGGCCCAGTGGTGTCCTGGTTAGGGTTTGGCCGGTGTAGGCAGTCATTGTAAATACGAAGTTGTTCTTAACTGACTTGCTTAGTCTATAACTATTTAATTGTTTGGATAGTAAAACAATTGTGTGTGTGTGAGTGTGTGTGTTACCTTGACTCCAGGAAAGGTGACAGCAGAGGAGGCATAGGAACCAATCATCAGAGCAATGAATGTAGAACGCAGATCACCAAACATGTTAGGGAGCTGAAGAGATAGAGAGAGATAGAGAGAGATTGAGAGAGAGAGATAGATGGAGAGAGAGGGGGAAGCAGATAGAGAGAGAGAGAGAGAGAGAGAGAGAGAGAGAGAGAGAGAGAGAGAGAGAGAGAGAGAGAGAGAGAGAGAGAGAGAGAGAGAGAGAGACAAGGGGTAGACGTGAGAGGAGAGAGAAAACAACAATTAAAACACAAGTAACTTTCTATTTCCAGTCTACTGATATGTGAAAGGATACTCCTGTCTATAGTATTCTACTCCTTGGTGTTTGGTGTCTCTCTGAGGGTTTGGAGTCTAAAGTAATGCATTAAAAGTGAATCTGTGCTCAGATCACTGGAGTTAATTAGTAATGTTCTAATGGCTCTGATATTGATGTGGGAATAAGAGTCAGCCAGTGTATTGTACATTCCTCAGCCCTGTTGTTGAGCTCCCAGCGACAGGCTGTGTTAGGGATAGCAGTGACAAGGTGTTGGGGGTAGGAGGTAGGGGCTAGGGACACTAGTGCCATTGTGAGGGTGGTACCAGGCAGTACCAGTATTCTGGAGGTGAACCAGGGAGGTACAAGGGAGGTGGGAACCGATCAAACTGTTCTGACTGTCACACCACAGCACAATGACCCGGGTCTGGTCTTCCATCCAACGCTGTTGAACACTTGAATTACTTCACAGGGAAACAGAACTGGGCTCAGGAGAAACAGAGCGCCAACTCTTTTACATTTCCAGGAAAAGACAGGGAGAGAGAAAAGGGAGGGAGAGAGGAGAGAGAGAGAGAGGAGAGAGATATGGAGAGAGGAGAGAGGAGAGAGGAGAGAGAGAGGAGAGAGATATGGAGAGAGAGAGGAGAGAGGAGAGAGGAGAGAGAGAGGAGAGAGATATGGAGAGAGGAGAGAGAGACAGAGAGAGAGAGAGAGAGAGCGAGAGAGAGAGAGAGAGAGAGAGGAGAGAGGAGAGAGAGACAGAGAGACAGAGAGACAGAGAGAGAACAGTGGAGGCCCAATAATTTGTCAATTAATTCAGTGTTCAGTGTTCACAGGCTGTTCTGTCTCTGTCTGTACGAGTGGCTGAGCAACAACAAGCACTCCCTTACATAACACTGTGTGTGTGTGTGCGTGTGTGTGTGCGTGTGTGTGTGTGCGTGTGCGTGTGTGCGTGTGCGTGTGCGATAACAGTCATCTACATAACTAAAGGAGCTCTCTTTAACCCTGACCTTGATCCCAGCTGTAACTCACCACTATTACCCAACTACTACCTCAGGCCTCACTTCAGAACCAAGACTAAAAGAGTCTAATGATTAACCTGCCTGCTCTTAAAGACTGTACAATGGAAGGACAGAGAGAGGGGGAGAAGAGAGGAGGAGAAAGGGAGGAGGGGATGTTTACTGTAATGGGAAGTTTACTGGGTAGTGTCACCATGGCAACTGTATTGGGTAGTGTAACCATGGTAATTGTACTGGGTAGTGTGTATCACCATGGTAAAGCGCTGGACTGCAGTTATTCACAAGAAAAGGCTGGAAGGAAGGAGGGAGGGAGGGAACCAGAAGGATGAAGAGAGGGGGAATGTGAAGACTGATGTCCTGACTATGTGCGGTGTTGGGGAAGCTACTCCGAAATTAAGTTTACCAATCTACCAATTGCTTCACACTGGAAGAAGTTAATTTACACTAAAGTTACCCTTAAGAAAAATACAGTTTACTGAACTAAAGTTACTTTGAAAAAGTAGTTCACTACATCCAAACTACTTTGTGAAAGATTATCAGATCTAAATCTGAAAAGTTCTACACTACAAATCACTTTGGTGTCTTATGTTAACAGTAGGTGTAGTTTAGCCTATTATTTTATTTTAGCCAAAAAAGTTGTGCTTACTTCCAGAATTTAGCTACACCGCTACATGGTAAAACAGTAGTGTGTAGTTCCAGTAGTTAGCTACACCGCTACATGGTAAAACAGTAGTGTGTAGTTCCAGTAGTTGGCTACACCGCTACACCGCTACATGGTAAAACAGTAGTGTGTAGTTCCAGTAGTTGGCTACACCGCTACATGGTAAAACAGTAGAATGTAGTTCCAGTAGTTAGCTACACCGCTACATGGTAAAACAGTAGTGTGTAGCTCCAGTTGTTAGCTACATCGCTACCTGGTAAAACAGTAGTGTGTAGTTCCAGTAGTTATCTACACCGCTACATGGTAAAACAGTAGTGTGTAGCTCCAGTAGTTAGCTACACCGCTACATGGTAAAACAGTAGTGTGTAGTTCCAGTAGTTATCTACACCGCTACATGGTAAAACAGTAGTGTGTAGTTCCAGTAGTTAGCTACATGGTAAAACAGTAGTGTGTAGTTCCAGTAGTTAGCTACACCGCTACATGGTAAAACAGTAGTGTGTAGTTCCAGTAGTTGGCTACACCGCTACACCGCTACATGGTAAAACAGTAGTGTGTAGTTCCAGTAGTTGGCTACACCGCTACATGGTAAAACAGTAGAGTGTAGTTCCAGTAGTTAGCTACACCGCTACATGGTAAAACAGTAGTGTGTAGCTCCAGTTGTTAGCTACATCGCTACCTGGTAAAACAGTAGTGTGTAGTTCCAGTAGTTATCTACACCGCTACATGGTAAAACAGTAGTGTGTAGCTCCAGTAGTTAGCTACACCGCTACATGGTAAAACAGTAGTGTGTAGTTCCAGTAGTTATCTACACCGCTACATGGTAAAACAGTAGTGTGTAGTTCCAGTAGTTAGCTACATGGTAAAACAGTAGTGTGTAGTTCCAGTAGTTAGCTACACCGCTACATGGTAAAACAGTAGTGTGTAGCTCCAGTTGTTAGCTACATCGCTACCTGGTAAAACAGTAGTGTGTAGTTCCAGTAGTTAGCTACATGGTAAAACAGTAGTGTGTAGTTCCAGTAGTTAGCTACACCGCTACACCGCTACATGGTAAAACAGTAGTGTGTAGTTCCAGTAGTTAGCTACACCGCTACATGGTAAAACAGTAGTGTGTAGTTCCAGTAGTTGGCTACACCGCTACACCGCTACATGGTAAAACAGTAGTGTGTAGCTCCAGTAGTTAGCTACACCGCTACATGGTAAAACAGTAGTGTGTAGCTCCAGTAGTTAGCTACATGGTAAAACAGTAGTGTGTAGCTCCAGTAGTTAGCTACACCGCTACATGGTAAAACAGTAGTGTGTAGCTCCAGTTGTTAGCTACATCGCTACCTGGTAAAACAGTAGTGTGTAGTTCCAGTAGTTAGCTACATGGTAAAACAGTAGTGTGTAGTTCCAGTAGTTAGCTACACCGCTACACCGCTACATGGTAAAACAGTAGTGTGTAGTTCCAGTAGTTAGCTACACCGCTACATGGTAAAACAGTAGTGTGTAGTTCCAGTAGTTGGCTACACCGCTACACCGCTACATGGTAAAACAGTAGTGTGTAGTTCCAGTAGTTAGCTACACCGCTACATGGTAAAACAGTAGTGTGTAGCTCCAGTAGTTAGCTACACCGCTACATGGTAAAACAGTAGTGTGTAGCTCCAGTAGTTAGCTACATGGTAAAACAGTAGTGTGTAGCTCCAGTAGTTAGCTACACCGCTACATGGTAAAACAGTAGTGTGTAGCTCCAGTTGTTAGCTACATCGCTACCTGGTAAAACAGTAGTGTGTAGTTCCAGTAGTTAGCTACATGGTAAAACAGTAGTGTGTAGTTCCAGTAGTTAGCTACACCGCTACACCGCTACATGGTAAAACAGTAGTGTGTAGTTCCAGTAGTTATCTACACCGCTACATGGTAAAACAGTAGTGTGTAGTTCCAGTAGTTAGCTACACCGCTACATGGTAAAACAGTAGTGTGTAGTTCCAGTAGTTGGCTACACCGCTACACCGCTACATGGTAAAACAGTAGTGTGTAGTTCCAGTAGTTAGCTACACCGCTACATGGTAAAACAGTAGTGTGTAGTTCCAGTAGTTAGCTACATGGTAAAACAGTAGTGTGTAGTTCCAGTAGTTAGCTACATCGCTACCTGGTAAAACAGTAGTGTGTAGTTCCAGTAGTTAGCTACATGGTAAAACAGTAGTGTGTAGTTCCAGTAGTTGGCTACACCGCTACACCGCTACATGGTAAAACAGTAGTGTGTAGTTCCAGTAGTTAGCTACACCGCTACATGGTAAAACAGTAGTGTGTAGCTCCAGTAGTTAGCTACACCGCTACATGGTAAAACAGTAGTGTGTAGCTCCAGTAGTTAGCTACATGGTAAAACAGTAGTGTGTAGCTCCAGTAGTTAGCTACACCGCTACATGGTAAAACAGTAGTGTGTAGTTCCAGTAGTTAGCTACATGGTAAAACAGTTGTGTGTAGCTCCAGTAGTTAGCTACACCACTACACCGCTACATGGTAAAACAGTAGTGTGTAGCTCCAGTAGTTAGCTACACCGCTACCTGGTAAAACAGTAGTGTGTAGCTCCAGTAGTTGGCTACACCGCTACATGGTAAAACAGTAGTGTGTAGCTCCAGTAGTTAGCTACACCGCTACATGGTAAAACAGTAGTGTGTAGTTCCAGTAGTTATCTACACCGCTACATGGTAAAACAGTAGTGTGTAGTTCCAGTTGTTAGCTACACCGCTACATGGGAAAACAGTAGTAACCTACTGAAAACACTACCTAGATTTGAATTTAGTTCAACTACCACCAAGCTACTAGAAAATGTCAGTCTATCAGACTATAAACTCTAAAATCACAGAATATTTTGGAGGATGGGAGGTTATCCCCCCTCCTCTGTCTTTCACCTTTCTAACTCTCTGTGTTTGTCTGTCCTTGAATGGTACAATGTTTCATTGTGGATCTACATTAAGGATGCAGATATGTGGGAGAGAGAGAGAGTTGGAGCAAGTCTGTGTTGTTGTTGTTCAAAGCAAAATGTGGGAGAGAAGTACTGGAACAGTGATAATGACCTTTCTCCCCATCTATCTCTCTCTCTCTCTCTCCCTCTCTCTACATCTCTACTCTCTCCCTCTCTATCATGACCACAGGACAGGAGACAGGGCGCCTGGCCAGAGAGAGAAGGAGGGAGAGAGGACACAAGAGGGTTTGTGTGCTGACATGTTTTGATATGGTATCGAGATGATATGGATTTGTGTAATGCAAAAGAGAAAATCTTTGAAAACAACTGAGGCCGAATGAAACACAATGTTCTCTACACAGACAGAGACAAACAGTATGCAAAACACACCCACACGTCAATGAAACACACTTTCTGTTTTGGATCACAAGTGAATATGGAGAAATCTGAACAGAACACACACACACACACACACACACACACACACACACACACACACACACACACACACACACACACACACACACACAACCTCTCTATCAGACAGACACTGTACCTCTCTCTCAGACAGACACTGTACCTCTCTCCCAGACAGACACTGTACCTCTCAACCAGACAGACACTGTACCTCTCAACCAGACATACACTGTACCTCTCTCAGACAGACACTGTACCTCTCTCCCAGACAGAGACTGTACCCTACTCTCTCTCTCAGACAGAGACACTGTACCTCTCTCTCAGACAGAGACACTGTACCTCTCTCTCAGACAGAGACACTGTACCTCTCTCTCAGACAGACACTGTACCTCTCTCTCAGGCAGAGACACTGTACCTCTCTCTCAGACAGAGACACTGTACCTCTCTCAGGCAGAGACACTGTACCTCTCTCAGGCAGAGACACTGTACCTCTCTCTCAGACAGAGACACTGTACCTCTCTCTCAGGCAGAGACACTGTACCTCTCTCTCAGACAGACACTGTACCTCTCTCTCAGACAGAGACACTGTACCTCTCTCTCTCAGACAGAGACACTGTTCCTCTCTCAGACAGAGACACTGTACCGCTCTCTCAGACAGACACTGTACCTCTCTCTCAGACAGACACTGTACCTCTCTCAGACAGAGACACTGTACCTCTCTCTCAGACAGAGACACTGTACCTTTCTCTCAGACAGAGACACTGTACCTCTCTCTCAGACAGACACTGTACCTCTCTCTCAGACAGAGACTGTACCCCTCTCTCAGACAGAGACACTGTACCTCTCTCAGACAGACACTGTACCTCTCTCTCAGACAGGGACACTGTACCTCTCTCTCAGGCAGGGACTGTACCTCTCTCTCAGGCAGGGACTGTACCTCTCTCTCAGACAGGGACTGTACCTCTCTCTCAGACAGGGACTGTACCTCTCTCTCAGACAGGGACTGTACCTCTCTCTCAGACAGACACTGTACCTCTCTCTCAGACAGACACTGTACCTCTCTCTCAGGCAGAGCCTGTACCTCTCTCTCAGACAGACACTGTACCTCTCTCAGACAGAGACACTGTGCCTCTCTCTCAGACAGACACTGTACCTCTCTCTCAGACAGAGACACTGTACCTCTCTCTCAGACAGACACTGTACCTCTCTCAGACAGAGACTGTACCTCTCTCTCAGACAGAGACACTGTTCCTCTCTCAGACAGAGACACTGTGCCGCTCTCTCAGACAGACACTGTACCTCTCTCTCAGACAGACACTGTACCTCTCTCTCAGACAGAGACACTGTACCTCTCTCTCAGGCAGGGACTGTACCTCTCTCTCAGACAGGGACTGTACCTCTCTCTCAGACAGGGACTGTACCTCTCTCTCAGGCAGAGACTGTACCTCTCTCTCAGACAGACACTGTACCTCTCTCTCAGACAGACACTGTACCTCTCTCAGACAGAGACACTGTCCCTCTCTCTCAGACAGACACTGTACCTCTCTCTCAGACAGAGACACTGTACCTCTCTCTCAGACAGACACTGTGCCTCTCTCTCAGACAGACACTGTACCTCTCTCTCAGACAGAGACACTGTACCTCTCTCTCAGTTAGAGACACTGTACCTCTCTCTCAGACAGAGACACTGTACCTCTCTCTCAGACAGAGACACTGTACCTCTCTCTCAGACAGAGACACTGTACCTATCTCTCAGACAGACACTGTACCTCTCTCTCAGACAGAGACACTGTACCTCTCTCTCAGACAGACACTGTACCTCTCTTTCAGACAGAGACACTGTACCTCTCTCTCAGACAGAGACACTGTACCTCTCTCTCAGACAGACACTGTACCTCTCTCTCAGACAGAGACACTGTACCTCTCTCTCAGACAGAGACACTGTACCTCTCTCTCAGACAGACACTGTACCTCTCTTTCAGACAGAGACACTGCACCTCTCTCCCAGATAGACATTTACCTCTCTCTCAGACAGACACCGTACCTCTCTCTCAGACAGACTCTGTACCATACTCTCTCTCTCTCACCGTGAGGGAGGTGAAGGTCATGCACATTCCTCCGAAGCCGTTAAATGTCAGTGCGATGAAGATCAGGATTGACAGCTCTGTGGAGGAAGACGGAGACACCGTCAGACACAAACACACACACAGACACAGACACACGTATTCTCTTCACAAATGGACACACGTTCACACACACACACACATACACCCTAAAGATACACACACCTACACACACATAGTGATATGGCAGCTTGGTGATATGGTAGCTAGGTGATATGTTGATATGGTAGCTAGGTGACATGTTAGCTAGGTGATATGGTAGCAATGTGATATGGTAGCTAGGTGATATGGTAGCTATGTGATATGGTAACTAGGTGATATGTTGATATGATAGCTAGGTGACATGTTAGCTAGGTGATATGGTATCAATGTGATATGGTAGCTAGGTGATATGGTAGCTATGAGATATGATAGCTATGTGATATGTTGCTATGGTAGCTAGGTAATATGGTGAGATGGTAGCTAGGTGATATAGTGATGGTGATATGTGAGTTAGGTAATATAAAGTGCTATTTTAGCTAGGTGATATGGTAGCTAGGTAATATAGTGAGATGGTAGCTAGGTAATATAGTGAGATGGTAGCTAGGTAATATAGTGAGATGGTAGCTAGGTAATATAGTGAGATGGTAGCTGGGTAATATAGTGAGATGGTAGCTGGGTAATATAGTGAGATGGTAGCTAGGTGATATGGTAGCTAGGTAATATAGTGAGATGGTAGCTAGGTAATATAGTGAGATGGTAGCTGGGTAATATAGTGATATGGTAGCTAGGTATTGTAGTGATACTAATGTGTTTTTTAGGTGATATGGTAGCTAGGTGACATGGTAGCTAGGTGATGTAGTGATCGTGATATGGTAGTTTGGTGACATTACAACTAGGTGATGTAGTAATAGTGATATGTTAGTTTGGTGATATGGTAGTTTGGTGATGTAGTGATAGTGATATGGTAGTTTGGTGATATGGTAGTTTGGTGATGTAGTGATAGTGATATGGTAGCTAGGTGACATGGTAGCTTGGTGATGTAGTAATAGTGATATGGTAGTTTGGTGACATGGTAGCTTGGTGATGTAGTGATAGTGATATGGTAGTTTGGTGACATGGTAGCTTGGTGATGTAGTGATAGTGATATGGTAGTTTGGTGATATGGTAGTTTGGTGACATGGTACTGTATGCTAAGTAGTCTACTCACCATCAGGGTTGTATGCTCCGTAGGCGATGAGAAGACAAGAGAAGGAGAAACAGGCACTGGAATACACACAAACAATACATCAATATCATATATAACCATAAATCAATATCATATAGAGGATGTCTGGTTATTCTTTAAAAGTGCTTTCCTCACCATCTAAAATAAGCGTGCTCAATTCAAAAACTTTAGAACCAGGAACAGATATAGCCCTTGGTTCTCTCCAGACCTGTCTGCCCTTGACCAGCACAAAAACATCCTGTGGCATTCTGCATTAGAATTGAACAGCCCCCGCGATTTGCAACTTTTCAGGGAAGTTAGGAACCAATATACACAGTCAGTCAGGAAAGCAAAGGCTAGCTTTTTCAAACAGACATTTGCATCCTGTAGTACAAACTCAAAAACATTCTGGGCCACTGTAAAGTCCACAAGAGCACCTCCTCCCATCTGCCCACTGCACTGAGACTAGGAAACACTGTCACCACCGATAAATCCATGATAATTGAGAATATCAATAATAATTTTACTACGGCTTTCCATGCTTTCCACCTGGCTACCCCTACCCCAGTCAACAGCCCTGCACCACCCACAGCCTCCCCCATTTCTCCTTCACCCAAATCTAGATAGCTGATGTTCTGAAAGAGCTGCAAAATCTGGATCCCTACAAATCAGCCGGGCTAGACAATCTGGACCAACTCTTTCTAAAATGATCCTCCAAAATTGTTGCAACCCCTATTACTGGCCTGTTCAACCTCTCTTTCGTATCGTCTGAGATCCCCAAAGATTGGAAAGCTGCCGCAGTCATCCCCCTCTTCAAAGGGGAGAAACTCTAGACCCAAACTGCTACAGACCTAGATCTATCCTATACTGCCTTTCTAAGGTCTTCCAAAGCCAAGTCAACAAACAGATCACAGACCATTTCGAATCCCGCTGTACCTTCTCCGGTACGCAATCTGGTTTCCAAGCTGGTCATGGGTGCACCTCAGCCACGCTCAAGGTCCTAAACGATATCATAACCGCCATTGATAAGAGACAATACTGTGCAGCTGTATTCATCGACCTGGCCAAAGCGTTCGACTCTGTCAATAATCACATTCTTATCGGCAAACTAAACAGCCTTGGTTTCTTAAATGACTGCCTCACCTGGTTCACCAACTACTTCTCAGATAGAGTTCAGTGTGTCAAATCGGAGGCCTGTTGTCTGGACCTCTGGCAGTCTCTATGGGGGTGCCACAGGGTTCAAATCTCTGGCCAACTCTCTTCTCTGTATACATCAATGATGTCGCTCTTGCTGCTGGTGATTCTCTGATCCCCCTCTACACAGATGACACCATAAAGCCTCACCTGAGATAAGGTGGGGCTCTACCTAACAAATATTTATAGAGAACCTGGAGCCAGTGGGTTTGGTGACGTGTATGAAGTGAGAGCCAGCCAAGGAGAGCATACAGGTCGCAGTGGTGGGTAGTATATGGGGATTTAGTGATATGGGATGGCACTGTGATAGACTGCATCCAATTTGTTGAGTAGAGTGTTGGAGGCTATTTTGTAAATTGCATCGCCGAAGTTGAGGATCGGTAGGATGGTCAGTTTTACAAGGGTAAGTTTGACAGCATGAGTGAAGGATGCTTTGTTGCGAAATAGGAAGCCGATTCTAGATTTCATTTTGGATTGGAGATGCTTAATGTGAGTCTGGAAGGAGAGTTTACAGTCTAACCAGACACCTAGGTATTTGTAGTTGTCCACATATTCTAAGTCAGAGCCGTCCAGAGTAGTGATGCTGGACGGGCGGGCAGGTGCAGGCAGCGATTGGTTGAAGAGCATGCACATAGTTTTACTTGCATTTAAGAACAGTTGGAGGCCACAAAGGAGAGTTGTAAAGGCATTGAAGCTCGTCTGGAGGTTTGTTAGGGATGATGCGAATTTTTGCAGCTTTTTGTTAAAAATCAAGCAACATTTCAAAGTCCTGCTACTCATGCCAGGAATATAGTATATGCATATGATAAGTATATGTGTATAGAAAACACTCTGAAGTCTCTAAAACTGGTTAAATCGGGTCTGTGGCTATAACAGAGCGTGTTTAGGAGTAAAAATCCCTGGTAAAACTGTTTACCAAAAACACAAAAAAAATATTCATCCGCCATTCAATGTATTGTCTAAGGCGACAGAAAATAAATGATCCCCTGTAAACGCCTACAGCTTCCACACGATGTCGCCAGTACTGGCATTTCATGTCTGCTTTATCCTTGGTTAGATCACGAATAGGCCCTTCCTGTCTTTGAGGCGCACCACAGGATGTTGTGAAATTGAAAACATGGACGATGATTTCCAGACTTGCTGCTATCGAATACAGATCGCCCCGTGGTCAATTTTATATATTATTAACGTTTATTAATACCTAAAGTTGGTTTAGAAAAGTAGTTTGAAGTAAATTGTAAAAGTTTATAGGCAACTTTTGTAATTTTAAAAAGTGACGTTGCGTCTTGTAAAGGGGCATTTTCCAGGATCAGACTGGCCTTCAGCAAATGACATTTTGGGTATACAATGACGGATTTAATCGGGAAAAAGACCCAATTGTGATGTTTATGGGACATATAGGTGTGCCAACAAAGAGGCTCGTCAAAGGTAATGAATGTTTTATATTTTATTTCTGCGTTTTGGGTAGCGCCGGCTACCGCAAAATCTGTTGTTTAGGTGACGGTCTGCTATTCTGGGGGGTGCATGCTATCAGATAATAGCTTCTCATGCTTTCGCCGAAAAGCATTTTACAAATCTGACTAGGTGGCTAGATTCACAACGAGTGTAGCTTTAATTCAGTACCTTGCATGTGTGTTTTAATGAAAGTTTGAGTTTTATCAAAAACTATAGGTGGCGCTCTAAATTTCCGCTGCTCTAACCACAGGAACACTCCTCCATAAGAAGTTTAACACAGTGTCCAAAGAACGGCCAGAAGTATACAGAATGGTGTCAGTTGCGTAGAGGTGGATCAGAGAATCACCAGCAGCAAGAGCAACATTGCTGATGTATACATGTATACCATGGCTAAGGACTGTTCTTAGGCACGACGAAATGCCTCCGAGGTGGCTTATTGCTATTATAAACTGGTTACCAAAGTAATTAGATGTTTTGTCATACCGGTGGTATACCACGACTGTCAGCCAATCAGCATACACCATGTAAACTCATACCATGTCAACTCACACCTGTTTAACCATTTAAACCAACACAGACTGAACTCAGACTCCCCCCTCCTCCACCCACTGTCCCTCCTCCTCTCGCTCTCTCCTACCTGCCCAGCAGTCGTAGGTTGCGCGGTCCATATTTGTCCATGACGATGCCCAGCGGCAGAGTGATGGCTGATAGAAGGAATGATCCCACGGTGAAGGCCAGGTTCAACATCTCATCCTGGTCCTTACAGATGAGCCAGCCGTTCATCCTCATAGGGCCATCGGGGTCCTGAGGGGCCAGTGGCCTCATCTCTACCCCATCCCCTAGCCCCACCACACCCTCTGCCTCAGAGTAGTAATCACTGTAGTCATCATCGCCCCCTGGTGGGGGGAGGGGGACAGACAGGTTGGAGGAGGAGGTGTGGTTACCTAGAGGGAGGGAGGGTCAGTATCAGATATTATTCTCATTAATATTGTCATTGTTGTTGTTGTTAATGGTAATCCCATTTCCACTATTATTATTGCTGAGACAACAGAGAGAGAGAGAGAGAGAGAGAGAGAGATGCAGCATTGTACTTTACTCTGGGTGAATGAACCGTGAGGTAGAATGCCTCAGCAAGATTAGTTGAGTAGTGTGGTAGTCAGGTGGTCAAGTGATGTTGTTCTGACACATGGTTCTGTGTTACTTGACATCACGGCCACTTCATGAAGATACTACTACCCTGTGCTGTGATTTTAACATCTAGATGTTAATCAAAATGGGACCATCGCGCTCTTCCAGCAGTTTGGTTGGTGCGTAAGACCTGTCAATTCAGAATTCAAAAATATGTTGCATAAGGCTTTGTTTTACTGCGGCAGGGATAGCGTTCACATACTTTTCAGCTTTCCAGCCTTCTTCAGTGTGTAGGTACCATTTTGTAAATCCAAAACAGCGTTTGTAGGGAACACAGGTGAGCAACTGATGAGCAACAGGTGCTTCTAATCAGGGTTGCCAATAATCTGCCAATCAGGGATGTGGCTTCTCTGGTACACCTGTACACAAGTTAGTCACAAAGAAATAAAGAATGATAGGACAGTCTATCCCCCTCTCCTCCCTCTGATCCCTGGTCTAGACTGTCCTGAATCTAGTTGATGATCCCTGGTCTAGACTGTCCTGAATCTAGTTGATGATCCCTGGTCTAGACTGTCCTGAATCTAGTTGATGATCCCTGGTCTAGACTGTCCTGAATCTAGTTGATGATCCCTGGTCTAGACTGTCCTGAATCTAGTTGATGATCCCTGGTCTAGACTGTCCTGAATCTAGTTGTTGATCCCTGGTCTAGACTGTCCTGAATCTAGTTGATGATCCCTGGTCTAGACTGTCCTGAATCTAGTTGATGATCCCTGGTCTAGACTGTCCTGAATCTAGTTGATGATCCCTGGTCTAGACTGTCCTGAATCTAGTTGATGATCCCTGGTCTAGACTGTCCTGAATCTAGTTGTTGATCCCTGGTCTAGACTGTCCTGAATCTAGTTGTTGATCCCTGGTCTAGACTGTCCTGAATCTAGTTGATGATCCCTGGTCTAGACTGTCCTGAATCTAGTTGTTGATCCCTGGTCTAGACTGTCCTGAATCTAGTTGATGATCCCTGGTCTAGACTGTCCTGAATCTAGTTGATGATCCCTGGTCTAAACTGTCCTGAATCTAGTTGATGATCCCTGGTCTAAACTGTCCTGAATCTAGTTGATGATCCCTGGTCTAGACTGTCCTGAATCTAGTTGATGATCCCTGGTCTAGACTGTCCTGAATCTAGTTGATGATCCCTGGTCTAGACTGTCCTGAATCTAGTTGATGATCCCTGGTCTAGACTGTCCTGAATCTAGTTGTTGATCCCTGGTCTAGACTGTCCTGAATCTAGTTGATGATCCCTGGTCTAGACTGTCCTGAATCTAGTTGATGATCCCTGGAGAAACCTCGGCCACATGTGACCTCATCCTTCGCCCTCTAACTCTGATTAGAAACAGCTTAGTACACACACACCCTGCCTGGCCCGATAACACTAACCTCCCTTCTCTGATACCACAGGCCCTCTCTCAGCAAAAAAAAAAACATGAGGATGAGGGGAGGAGATAGGGGGAACAGATAAAAAGAGAAAAGATAGAGATGGTCGAGGTATTTGCATCGATATTATCTCTGCTTCACTGGGCCTTTATGAGTTCCTCTCTGGCACTATGCCGTGCATGGATAAAGAGATACCATACACAGGAACATGTTGTTATTGTCATATCAACGATAGATTAGGATTCAGTTTGAGAAATACTTCCACTGATCAAATATAGAAACATGAAAAGTATCTCTTTACTTCTGAAGTTAAAAACATTCTTCACGTCTCAACTTTAAATAAGAATCGAATGAAATAATAAGATCAACTCAATTGACTTTAGTCAACAGAGAGAGAGCAGAGACAGGGACAAGACGGAGGAAGAGAAAGATAATGTCAGAAGTTTTTAAAGAACAACGACAGAGGAAGAGAAAGATAAGAGTAACGTCAGAATTTTGACTTCCAGTAGGAACCGTGTGAGTCAGTCTGCACGCACGCACACACACACGCACACACACACAAGGTGGTGACTGTAAAAAGTGATGTGTTGTTTATGCTGAGTGAGGTGTATTTTGTAGCTGAGTCCAGCTGGTTAGGGTTCCAAGTCTACTTCCTGTTAACAGACCTTTGGAATGGAACAGCCAACCACGACCCACAAGACCTCGTCTCCCACATGCTAACAACGTATTGAGATAGAAATGCAATGTGTAGAACAGATATGATAGTCTGTCATGTAGAATAAAGGATCAGCTCTGTAGTGGAGAACAGATATGATAGTCTGTCATGTAGAATAAAGGATCAGCTCTGTAGTGGAGAACAGATATGATAGTCTGTCATGTAGAATAAAGGATCAGCTCTGTAGTGTAGAACAGATATGAAAGTCTGTCATGTGGAGTAAAGGATTGTGACTCTTGCTGTCCCCAGTCCACCTGGCCGTGCTGCTGCTCCAGTTTCAACTGTTCTGCCTTATTATTATTCGACCATGCTGGTCATTTATGAACATTTTAACATCTTGACCATGTTTTGTTATAATCTCCACCCGGCACAGCCAGAAGAGGACTGGCCACCCTACATAGCCTGGTTCCTCTCTAGGTTTCTTCCTAGGTTTTGGCCTTTCTAGGGAGTTTTTCCTAGCCACCGTGCTTCTACACCTGCATTGCTTGCTGTTTGGGGTTTTAGGCTGGGTTTCTGTACAGCACTTTGAGATATCAGCTGCTGTACGAAGGGCTATATAAATACATTTGATTTGATTTGATCAGCTCTTCTTTTCTTACAAAAACTTACATGGACAAAAAAACACACACTTAACATTACAATACAATTTCAGAAATTTCTAAAAACATGTTTTCACTTTGTCATTGTGGGGTTTTGTGGGTAGATAGGTGTGATTATTTTCATTTTGAATTCAGGCTCTAACACAACAAAATGTGAAATAAGTCAAGAGGTGTGAATACAGACGAATTTCAACAAACGTCAATGCATCACACCTTCATCATACACATTGCCATGGCAACGATACAGGACATCACCTATGTCTCAACTACAGTCCCCCTCATCCTTTATCCCCTGGAACTGTCCAGTGCTTGTAGCATTCTATGCCATATGGTCTCATTGACCATTCTATTTTTCTCTAACACACACCGTTTCAATGTTTCTATGACAATACATTTGATTCATCAACGGTCGTAATGATGGAGAATCATTTGATTTCCAGTTATGAAGTAAATGTTTTTTCAAAATCATTGACAAGAAAAGTATGGTCCACACTATTGGGTATTTCACTGCACCCTCATATGCCATGTCTTTAAATATGCAGACACATGGATTAAAAGTACATTTACATTGTAAAACTTCTGACAGCCAACTGTCTAACTTCGCCCATAACTTTGGGACTTCATAGCTTTCCCAGAAGGCATGGATTATTGAGTCATTGTTAGTTTTACACTTAAGATATGACTCTGCCGTTGTGCTGTGGAATTTGTGAATTTTAGGGGACCTCCCTCCTAGACACCTGATGTTCCTGGGGTCCTCCTAGACACCTGATGTTCCTGGGGTCCTCCCTCCTAGACACCTAATGTTCCTGGCGTCCTCCCTTCTAGACACCTAATGTTCCTGGGGTCCTCCCTCCTAGATACCTAATATTCCTGGAGTCCTCCTAGATACCTATTGTTCATGGGGTCCTCCCTTCTAGATACCTAATGTTCCTGTGGTCCTCCTAGACACCTAATGTTCCTGAAGTCCTCCCTCCTAGACACCTAATGTTCCTGGGGTCCTCCCTCCTAGACACCTTATGTTCCTGGGGTCCTCCTAGATACCTAATGTTCCAGGTGTCCTCCTAGATACCTATTGTTCCTGGGGTTCTCCCCCATAAACACCTAATGTTCCTGGGGTCCTCCTAGACACCTAATGTTCCTGGGGTCCTCCCTTCTACAGTAGATACCTATTGTTCCTGGGGTCCTCCCTTCTAGACACCTAATGTTCCTGGGGTCCTCCCTCATAGACACCTAATGTTCCTGGGGTCCTCATAGACACCTAATGTTCCTGGGGTCCTCCTAGACACCTAATGTTCCTGGGTTCCTCCTATATACATAATGTTCCTGTGGTCCTCCTAGACACCTAATGTTCCTGGGGTCCTCCCTCCTAGACATCTAATGTTCCTGGGGTCCTCCCTCCTAGACACCTAATGTTCCTGGGGTCCTTCTAGACACCTAATGTTCCTGGGGTCCTCCTAGATACCTAATGTTCCTGGGGTCCTCCTAGATACCTATTGTTCCTGGGGTCCTCCCTCATAGACACCTAATGTTCCTGGGGTCCTCCTAGACACCTAATGTTCCTGGGCTCCTCCTAGACACCTAATGTTCCTGGTGTAATCTTAGATACATAGTGTTCCTGGGATCCTCCTAGATACCTATTGTTCCTGGGGTCCTCCCTCCTAGAAACGTAATGTTCCTGGGGTCCTCCCTCCTAGACACGTAATGTTCCTGGGGTCCTCCCTTCTAGACACCTAATGTTCCTGGGGTCCTCCCTCCTAGATACCTAATATTCCTGGAGTCCTCCTAGATACTTATTGTTCCTGGGGTCCTCCCTTCTAGATACCTAATGTTCCTGTGGTCCTCCTAGACACCTAATGTTCATGGGGTCCTCCCTCCTAGACACCTAATGTTCCTGGGGTCCTCCCTCCTAGACACCAAATGTTCCTAGGGTCCTCCCTCATAGACATCTAATGTTCCTGGGGTCCTCATAGACACCTAATGTTCCTGGGGTCCTCCTAGACACCTAATGTTCCTGGGGTCCTCCTATATACATAATGTTCCTGTGTTCCTCCTAGACACCTAATGTTCCTGGGGTCCTCCCTCCTAGACATCTAATGTTCCTGGGGTCCTCCCTCCTAGACACCTAATGTTCCTGGGGTCCTTCTAGACACCTAATGTTCCTGGGGTCCTCCCTCCTAGAAACCTAATGTTCCTGGGGTCCTCCCTCCTAGACACCTAATGTTCCTGGGGTCCTCCTAGACACCTTATGTTCCTGGGGTCCTCCTAGATACCTAATGTTCCAGGTGTCCTCCTAGATACCTATTGTTCCTGTGGTTCTCCCCCATAAACACCTAATGTTCCTGGGGTCCTCCTAGACACCTAATGTTCCTGGGGTCCTCCCTCCTAGACACGTAATGTTCCTGGGGTCCTCCCTTCTAGACACCTAATGTTCCTGGGGTCCTCCTAGACACCTTATGTTCCTGGGGTCCTCCTAGATACCTAATGTTCCAGGTGTCCTCCTAGATACCTATTGTTCCTGTGGTTCTCCCCCATAAACACCTAATGTTCCTGGGGTCCTCCTAGACACCTAATGTTCCTGGGGTCCTCCCTCCTAGACACGTAATGTTCCTGGGGTCCTCCCTCCTAGACACCTTATGTTCCTGGGGTCCTCCTAGATACCTAATGTTCCAGGTGTCCTCCTAGATACCTATTGTTCCTGGGGTTCTCCCCCATAAACACCTAATGTTCCTGGGGTCCTCCTAGACACCTAATGTTCCTGGGGTCCTCCCTTCTACAGTAGATACCTATTGTTCCTGGGGTCCTCCCTTCTAGACACCTAATGTTCCTGGGGTCCTCCCTCATAGACACCTAATGTTCCTGGGGTCCTCATAGACACCTAATGTTCCTGGGGTCCTCCTAGACACCTAATGTTCCTGGGTTCCTCCTATATACATAATGTTCCTGTGGTCCTCCTAGACACCTAATGTTCCTGGGGTCCTCCCTCCTAGACATCTAATGTTCCTGGGGTCCTCCCTCCTAGACACCTAATGTTCCTGGGGTCCTTCTAGACACCTAATGTTCCTGGGGTCCTCCTAGATACCTAATGTTCCTGGGGTCCTCCTAGATACCTATTGTTCCTGGGGTCCTCCCTCATAGACACCTAATGTTCCTGGGGTCCTCCTAGACACCTAATGTTCCTGGGCTCCTCCTAGACACCTAATGTTCCTGGTGTAATCTTAGATACATAGTGTTCCTGGGATCCTCCTAGATACCTATTGTTCCTGGGGTCCTCCCTCCTAGACACGTAATGTTCCTGGGGTCCTCCCTCCTAGACACGTAATGTTCCTGGGGTCCTCCCTTCTAGACACCTAATGTTCCTGGGGTCCTCCCTCCTAGATACCTAATATTCCTGGAGTCCTCCTAGATACTTATTGTTCCTGGGGTCCTCCCTTCTAGATACCTAATGTTCCTGTGGTCCTCCTAGACACCTAATGTTCATGGGGTCCTCCCTCCTAGACACCTAATGTTCCTGGGGTCCTCCCTCCTAGACACCAAATGTTCCTAGGGTCCTCCCTCATAGACATCTAATGTTCCTGGGGTCCTCATAGACACCTAATGTTCCTGGGGTCCTCCTAGACACCTAATGTTCCTGGGGTCCTCCTATATACATAATGTTCCTGTGTTCCTCCTAGACACCTAATGTTCCTGGGGTCCTCCCTCCTAGACATCTAATGTTCCTGGGGTCCTCCCTCCTAGACACCTAATGTTCCTGGGGTCCTTCTAGACACCTAATGTTCCTGGGGTCCTCCCTCCTAGAAACCTAATGTTCCTGGGGTCCTCCCTCCTAGACACCTAATGTTCCTGGGGTCCTCCTAGACACCTTATGTTCCTGGGGTCCTCCTAGATACCTAATGTTCCAGGTGTCCTCCTAGATACCTATTGTTCCTGTGGTTCTCCCCCATAAACACCTAATGTTCCTGGGGTCCTCCTAGACACCTAATGTTCCTGGGGTCCTCCCTCCTAGACACGTAATGTTCCTGGGGTCCTCCCTTCTAGACACCTAATGTTCCTGGGGTCCTCCCTCCTAGATACCTAATATTCCTGGGGTCCTCCCTCCTAGATACCTAATATTCCTGGAGTCCTCCTAGATACCTATTGTTCCTGGGGTCCTCCCTTCTAGATACCTAATGTTCCTGTGGTCCTCCTAGACACCTAATGTTCCTGGGGTCCTCCCTCCTAGACACCTAATGTTCCTGGGGTCCTCCCTCCTAGACACCTAATGTTCCTGGGGTCCTCCCTCCTAGACACCTAATGTTCCTGGGGTCCTCCCTCCTAGACACCTAATGTTCCTGGGGTCCTCCTAGACACCTTATGTTCCTGGGGTCCTCCTAGATACCTAATGTTCCAGGTGTCCTCCTAGATACCTATTGTTCCTGGGGTTCTCCCCCATAAACACCTAATGTTCCTGGGGTCCTCCTAGACACCTAATGTTCCTGGGGTCCTCCCTTCTAGATACCTATTGTTCCTGGGGTCCTCCCTTCTAGACACCTAATGTTCCTGGGGTCCTCCCTCCTAGACACCTAATATTCCTGGAGTCCTCCTAGATACCTATTGTTCCTGGGGTCCTCCCTTCTAGATACCTACTGTTCCTGTGGTCCTCCTAGACACCTAATGTTCCTGGGGTCCTCCCTCCTAGACACCTAATGTTCCTGGGGTCCTCCCTCCTAGACACCTAATGTTCCTGGGGTCCTCCCTCATAGACACCTAATGTTCCTGGGGTCCTCCTAGACACCTAATGTTCCTGGGGTCCTCCTAGACACCTAATGTTCCTGGGGTCCTCCTATATACATAATGTTCCTGTGTTCCTCCTAGACACCTAATGTTTGTGGGGTCCTCCCTCCTAGACATCTAATGTTCCTGGGGTCCTCCCTCCTAGACACCTAATGTTCCTGGGGTCCTTCTAGACACCTAATGTTCCTGGGGTCCTCCCTCTTAGACACCTAATGTTCCTGGGGTCCTCCCTCCTAGACACCTAATGTTCCTGGGGTCCTCCTATACACCTTATGTTCCTGGGGTCCTCCTAGATACCTAATGTTCCAGGTGTCCTCCTAGATACCTATTGTTCCTGGGGTTCTCCCCCATAAACACCTAATGTTCCTGGGGTCCTCCTAGACACCTAATGTTCCTGGGGTCCTCCCTCCTAGACACGTAATGTTCCTGGGGTCCTCCCTTCTAGACACCTAATGTTCCTGGGGTCCTCCCTCCTAGATACCTATTGTTCCTGGGGTCCTCCCTTCAAGATACCTAATGTTCCTGTGGTCCTCCTAGACACCTAATGTTCCTGGGGTCCTCCCTCCTAGACACCTAATGTTCCTGGGGTCCTCCCTCCTAGACACCTAATGTTCCTGGGGTCCTCCTAGACACCTTATGTTCCTGGGGTCCTCCTAGACACCTAATGTTCCTGGGGTCCTTCCTCCTAGACACCTAATGTTCCTGGGGTCCTCCTAGACACCTAATGTTCCTGGGGTCCTCCTAGATACCTAATGTTCCTGGGGTCCTCCCTTCTAGATACCTATTGTTCCTGGGGTCCTCCCTTCTAGACACCGAATGTTCCTGGGGTCCTCCCTCATAGACACCTAATGTTCCTGGGGTCGTCCTAGACACCTAATGTTCCTGGGGTCCTCCTAGACACCTAATGTTCCTGGGGTCCTCCTATATACATAATGTTCCTGTGTTCCTCCTAGACACCTAATGTTCCTGGGGTCCTCCCTCCTAGACATCTAATGTTCCTGGGGTCCTCCCTCCTAGACACCTAATGTTCCTGGGGTCCTTCTAGACACCTAATGTTCCTGGGGTCCTCCTAGATACCTAATCTTCCTGGGGTCCTCCTAGATACCTATTGTTCCTGGGGTCCTCCCTCATAGACACCTAATGTTCCTGGGGTCCTCCTAGACACCTAATGTTCCTGGGCTCCTCCTAGACACCTAATGTTCCTGGTGTAATCTTAGATACATAGTGTTCCTGGGATCCTCCTAGATACCTATTGTTCCTTGGGTCCTACCTTCTAGATACCTAATGTTCCTGTGGTCCTCCTAGACACCTAATGTTCCTGGGGTCCTCCCTCCTAGACACCTAATGTTCCTGGGGTCCTCCCTCCTAGACACCTAATGTTCCTGGGGTCCTCCTAGACACCTTATGTTCCTGGGGTCCTCCTAGATACCTAATGTTCCAGGTGTCCTCCTAGATACCTATTGTTCCTGGGGTTCTCCCCCATAAACACCTAATGTTCCTGGGGTCCTCCTAGACACCTAATGTTCCTGGGGTCCTCCCTTCTAGATACCTATTGTTCCTGGGGTCCTCCCTTCTAGACACCTAATGTTCCTGGGGTCCTCCCTCATAGACCCCTAATGTTCCTGGGGTCCTCATAGACACCTAATGTTTCTGGGGTCCTCCTAGACACGTAATGTTCCTGGGGTCCTCCTATATACATAATGTTCCTGTGTTCCTCCTAGACACCTAATGTTCCTGGGGTCCTCCCTCCTAGACATCTAATGTTCCTGGGGGCCTCCCTCCTAGACACCTAATGTTCCTGGGGTCCTTCTAGACACCTAATGTTCCTGGGGTCCTCCTAGATACCTAATGTTCCTGGGGTCCTCCTAGATACCTATTGTTCCTGGGGTCCTCCCTCATAGACACCTAATGTTACTGGGATCCTCCTAGACACCTAATGTTCCTGGGCTCCTCCTAGACACCTTATGTTCCTAGTGTAATCTTAGATACATAGTGTTCCTGGGATCCTCCTAGATACCTATTGTTCCTGGGGTCCTCCCTCATAGACACCTAATGTTCCTGGGGTCCTCCTATACACCTAATGTTCCTGGGGTCCTCCCTCCTAGATACCTAATATTCCTGGAGTCCTCCTAGATACCTATTGTTCCTGGGGTCCTCCCTTCTAGATACCTAATGTTCCTGTGGTCCTCCTAGACACCTAATGTTCCTGGGGTCCTCCCTCCTAGACACCTAATGTTCCTGGGGTCCTCCCTCCTAGACACCTAATGTTCCTGGGGTCCTCCTAGACACCTTATGTTCCTGGGGTCCTCCTAGATACCTAATGTTCCAGGTGTCCTCCTAGATACCTATTGTTCCTGGGGTTCTCCCCCATAAACACCTAATGTTCCTGGGGTCCTCCCTTCTAGATACCTATTGTTCCTGGGGTCCTCCCTTCTAGACACCTAATGTTCCTGGGGTCCTCCCTCATAGACACCTAATGTTCCTGGGGTCCTCATAGACACCTAATGTTCCTGGGGTCCTCCTAGACACCTAATGTTCCTGGGGTCCTCCTATATACATAATGTTCCTTAGTTCCTCCTAGACACCTAATGTTCCTGGGGTCCTCCCTCCTAGACATCTAATGTTCCTGGGGTTCTCCCTCCTAGTCACCTAATGTTCCTGGGGTCCTTCTAGACACCTAATGTTCCTGGGGTCCTCCTAGACACCTAATGTTCCTGGGGTCCTCCTAGATACCTATTGGTCCTGGGGTCCTCCCTCATAGACACCTAATGTTCCTGGGGTCCTCCTAGACACCTAATGTTCCTGGGCTCCTCCTAGACACGTAATGTTCCTGGTGTAATCTTAGATATATAGTGTTCCTGGGATCCTCCTAGATACCTATTGTTCCTGGGGTCCTACCTTCTAGACACCTAATGTTCCTGGGGTCCTCCTAGACACCCATTGTTCCTGGGGTCCTCCTAGATACCTAATGTTCCTGGGGTCCTCCTAGATACCTATTGTTCCTGGGGTCCTCCCTCATAGACACCTAATGTTCCTCTGGTCCTCCCTCATAGACACATAGTGTTCCTGGGATCCTCCTAGATACCTAATGTTCCTGGGGTCCTCCCTCATAGACACCTAATGTTCCTGGGGTCCTCCTAGACACCTAATGTTCCCGGGGTCCTCCTAGACACCTAATGTTCCTGGGTTCCTCCTAGATACCTAATGTTCCTGTGGTCGTCCTAGACACCTACTCTTCCTGGGGTCCTCCCTCCTAGACATCTAATGTTCCTGGGGTCCTCCCTCTTAGACATCTAATGTTCCTGGGGTCCTCCCTTCTAGACACCTAATGTTCCTGTGGTCCTCCCTCATAGACACCTAATGTTCCTGGGGTCCTCCTAGACACCTAATGTTCCTGGGTTCCTCCTAGACACCTAATGTTCCTGGTGTAATCTTAGACACATAGTGTTCCTGGGATCCTCCTTGACACTTAATGTTCCTGGGGTCCTCCCTCCTAGACCCCTAATGTACCGGGTGTCCTCCTAGACCCCTAATGTTCCTGGGGTCCTCCCTCCTAGACACCTAATGTTCCTGGGGTCTTTCTAGATACCAAATGTTCCTGTGGTCCTCCTAGACACTTAATGTTCCTGGGGTCCTTCTAGACACCCGATGTTCCTGGGGTCCTCCCTCCTAGACACCTAATGTTCCTGGGTTCCTCCTAGATACCTAATGTTCCTGGGTTCCTCCTAGACACCTAATGTTCCTGGGGTCTTTTTAGACACCTAATGTTCCTGGGGTCCTCCTTGATACCTAATGTTCCTGGGGTCCTCCCTCCTAGATCCTAATGTTCCTGGGGTCCTCCTAGACACGTAATGTTCCTGGGGTCCTCCTAGACACCTAATGTTCCTGGGGTCCTCCCTCCTAGATACCTAATGTTCCTGGGGACCTCCCTCATGGACACCTAATGTTCCTGGGGTCCTCCCTTCTAGACACCTAATGTTCCTGGGGTCCTCCTAGATACTCAATGTTCCTGGGGACCTCCCTCATAGATACATAATGTTCCTGGGGTCCTCCCTCCTAGACACCTAATGTTCCTGGGGTCCACCTTGATACCTAATGTTCCTGGGGACCTCCCTCATGGACACCTAATGTTCCTGGGGTCCTCATAGGCACCTGATGTTCCTTTACATTTCTTTCTACATTTCTGGAATGTATAATGTTTAATCTGTACATATTAAATACAGCCTTTAATATCTGTGTGAGAGGTGAGTGATGTCAGAGAGAGAGACTGTTACAGAGATGTTCATGTGTTAATGTAGAAACCACTCACATTCAGGAGAGCGTGAAACACGGTTCTCACGTTCACAGTAATCTGAATTATCACCCTGCTACAAGTTGTGGAGATGTGTATTAATGTTTGTGGAGAAGTTAATTGAAGGTTGTGGAGAAGTTCATAAAGGTCGTGGAGAAGTTTATAAAAGGTTGTGGAGAAGTTTATAAAAGGTTGTGGAAAAGTTTACAAAAGGTTGTGGAGAAGTTCATTGAAGGTTGTGGAGAAGTTCATTGAAGGTTGTGGAGAAGTTCATTGAAGGTTGTTGAGAAGTTTATAAAAGGTTGTGGAGAAGTTTGTTAAAAGGTTGTGGAGAAGTTCGTTAAAGGTTGTGGAGAAGTTCACTAAAGGTTGTGGAGAAATTCCTGACCCCTCCTGTCTCAGCCTCCAGTATTTATGCTGCAGTAGTTTATGTGTCGGGGGCTAGGGTCAGTTTGTTATATCTGGAGTACTTCTCCTGTCTTATCCGGTGTCCTGTGTGAATTTAAGTATGCTCTCTCTAATTCTCTCTCTCTCTTTCTCTCTCTCGGAGGACCTGAGCCCTAGGACCATGCCTCAAGACTACCTGGCATGATGACTCCTTGCTGTCCCCAGTCCACCTGGTCGTGCTGCTGCTACAGTTTCAACTGTTCTGCCTGCAGCTATGGAACCCTGAACTGTTCACCGGACGTGCTACCTGTCCCAGACCTGCTGTTTTCAACTCTCTAGAGACAGCAGGAGCGGTAGAGATACTCTTAATGATCGGCTATGAAAAGCCAACTGACATTTACTCCTGAGGTGCTGACTTGCTGCTCCCTCGACAACTACTATGATTATTATTATTTGACCATGCTGGTCATTTATGAACATTTGAACATCTTGGCCATGTTGTTATAATCTCCACTCGGCACAGCCAGAAGAGGACTGGCCACCCCACATAGCCTGGTTCCTCTCTAGGTGTCTTCCTAGGTTTTGGCCTTTCTAGGGAGTTTTTCCTAGCCACCGTGCTTCTACACCTGCATTGCTTGCTGTTTGGGGTTTTAGGCTGGGTTTCTGTACAGCACTTTGAGATATCAGCTGATGTAAATAAATTTGATTTAATTTTATTTGATTAAAGGTGGTGCTCTTACCTTCTCCATTGCACATGTAGGAGTAGTAGCCTTCAGACTTGAGCATGATGAGTAGTGATCCCCAGCCCAGCAGGACAGCTGAGAACAGCAGGTTTTCTATGATGGCTGTCACCGCCATCCACCACCGCCTGGCAAATGCTGTGGCCAGGGACGGAGCCATGACCAGACAGGAGTGGAGAATAGGGGGAGAGAAATGGGGAGTCTAGAGGCCTGAGGTCAAAGTTCAGAGAACGGGAGTCTAGAGGCCTTAGGTCAAAGTTCAATGAACGGGGAGTCTAGAGGCCCGAGGTCAAAGTTCAGAGAACTGGGAGTCTAGAGGCCTCAGGTCAAAGTTCAGAGAACGGGGAGAGCTGAAAGTGAGGAGAAGTGAGGGAAGCAGCAAATGTTTAGTGACAAGAGACCCTCAGCTAGTAGTCTGGTGATCAGGGTTCACAGGTCTGTGGAGACAGAGAGAGACAGAGAGAGAGAGAGAGAGACAGAGAGGGAGAGAGAGAGAGATATTATTCCAGACGTTCTGATCACTGGGCAATGGTTGTTGAAAATTCAATATGATCCCAGTTACAAGTATATGTATATGAATTACTGGTACGTTATAGATGCTCATGGTCCTCTGTATTATTGAAGTGTCTGACAGTTGATGACCACCAGAGGAACCTTCGCTGCCCCCCCCCCCCCCCCCCATTACATCTCACAACTCTAAAGGTGAAACCATGTGACCACGTGGTTCTTTGACCTTCAGGCTGATTCATATGCAACTCTCTTTCTTTTCTCTCGCTCTCTCTTCATGAGGTTGAGAGTCCTTCCTTTCCTCCCCTTACACTCTTTCTCAACCTCTTCCCCCCTCCCTCTGCCCCTCAGCTATAGGACACATGGACACACACACTGACCTGGTGTAATTACCTAGGTAACACACTAGATTATATTGTAGATAGTTACACATTAACAGCAGTGACACGTCGGTAGCCCATGTTCAGCTACAGTATCAAAGTCTCCCACAACAGACAGTGTAAGAGCGGAGAGTTAGTTTCGCGCTGGTGGCAATAACTGACTTCTGTTCAGTGTGGGAACTGATGAAGGATAAACTGGGCTGGCTGGCTGGCTCTCTCTCCCTCTCTCTCTCATTCCTTCCCCTCCCTCACTCCCCTATCTCTCGCTCTCTCTCCCCTCTCTCTCTCTTTCCTTCCTTCCTTCCTTCCTTCCCTCCCTCCCTCCCTCCCCTCTCTCTCTCTCTCTCTCTCAATACATTATCTGCCCAACGGTGCATCCCATCCGCAGCACAATAGCACTGCAAACAAATTCCAGACAAACAAACTGATGGTTTGTGACCCGTCGGCACTCTTCTAATCATAACTCCGGAGACAAAACTGCTTGAGAGAATAAGGACAAACCATTAGCTCATAATGACCTAGACAGTTAACGGACAGCTGAATTCAGCAACATACAACCATCCATTAATACATTCTGTTGCCCAGATCTTCTTATATTAAACTCGGGTCCACATCCCTCACGCCCAGAGAAATACATGGGCTACATGGTTTCACCAATGGAAATACAAAGATGAGTTATTCCATGCTTCTATATCTTATTATTAACACGGAAAAAGAATAACAAGAAATAACAGTAACTCTATAGCCCATTAATTAACATACAACATTAACACCTATTGTAATCTATTCAGCACAGACAGTTTGTATTAACAGTATCCTAAGTGAAGACAGGTATGACTCCATTACAGGTAAGTTACCTACCGGTAGCCTAGTCCCTGACACACACAGGAGTTCAGTTGGATGTTGTTCAGAACTCTTCTGAGGGCTTCTTGTCTTGATATGGTCCTGGTCAGTCGTACCGGCATCTTGACGGGGAAGTCTTTTATACGCACCCCGAACCAGGAAAACATCTCTATCTTACTATTGGCTTTCTGAGGTGCCGCTGGAAAACTGCAGCAGCCAATCAGAGCTTCCCCTCACAGTCGCCCTCTACGGGGTCCACGGAGCAAAGGAGAGAGACAGAGAGCTGAGGCACAGGAAATATATTGACAAAGATTGTGTTTTGATTCAGATAGCTTAAATGATTTGGTACAGGGCATTTATAAAAGTGAAGTCATTTCATTGTATATATTTAGCCAGGATAATCTACTCAGCAATAACTGACCATGTTTATCAGGGAATCCTGCATTCCAATAGTAAAACAGTCACAGAAACAGAAAGACAAAGCAGAGCAGAGATGAGGATGGAATCTACAGTATATATATATATATATATATATATATATATACAGCATATATCTATCTATATATATCTACAGCATCTATCTATCTACAGCATATATCTACAGCATCTATCTATAGCATATATCTATCTATCTATCTATCTATCTATCTATCTATCTATCTATCTATCTATCTATCTATCTATCTATCTATCTATCTATCTACAGCATCTATCTATATCTATATCTATCTACAGCATCTCTCTCTCTATATATATCTATATACAGTGGGGAGAACAAGTATTTGATACATTGCCAATTTTGCAGGTTTTGTCACGATCGTCGTAAGAAGCGGACCAAAGCGCAGCTTTGAATTCATTATTTTATTGAATTACGAAAAAACACGAAGTAAACTGAACAAGCTGCTAAAACAACGTGACTGCTAATGAAACATGCTAACTGTCACGTTCTGACCTCTATTTCTGTTGTTTTGTATTTATTTAGTATGGTCAGGGCGTGAGTTGGGTGGGCAGTCTATGTTTGTTTTTCTATGTTTTGGGGCATTTCTATGTTTTCGGCCTAGTATGGTTCTCAATCAGAGGCAGGTGTCATTAGTTGTCTCTGATTGAGAATCATACTTAGGTAGCCTGGGTTTCACTGTGTGTTGGTGGGTGATTGTTCCTGTTTTTGTGTTTGCACCAGACAGGGCTGTTTTGAGTTCTCACGTTTCTTGTTTTTTCGTTAGTTTGTTCATGTATAGTGTCGTCAATAAATTACAATGAACAACCACCACGCTGCGCTTTGGTCCGCCTCTACTTCCTCCTACAGACGAACGCCCTTACAGAATCACCCACCACAACAGGACCAAGCAGCGTGTCAACAGGCAGGAGCAGCAGGAGAAGCAACAGCGGCTGCAGGAGATACGTAGTAAGGAATTCTGGACATGGGAGGAAATCCTCGACGGGAGAGGACCCTGGGCTAAGCCAGGAGAATATTGCCGCCCCAAGGCCGAGCTGGAGGCAGCAAAAGCAGAGAGGCGGCATTCTGAGAAGCAAGCACGGCGGCGCGGACGGAAGCCCGAGAGTCACCCCCAAAAATTTCTTGGGGGGGGGGCACAGGGGGAGTGTGGCAGAGTCAGGAGTCAGACCTGAGCCAACTCCCCCCGTTTATCGTGAGGAGCCAAGGAGGAGCTCAGAACCAGAGCTGGTGTTGGAGGTGAGCGAAGCAGAGACTGTGAAGGAGTTAATGGGGAAATTGGAGGAGAGTGATATGAGGGACTTGCTGGTTTGGTGCATGAGGCACGACATTCGCCCGACGGAGCGTGTCAGGGATTTAATGGCACCGGGGTCAGCTCTCCATACTCATCCTGAGGTGCGTGCGAGGGGTCTGGTGAAGACTGTGCCAGCCTCACGCACCAGGCCTCCTGTGCATCTCCCTAGCCTTGCACGTCCTGTGCCATCTCAGCACTACAGTGCTCCTAGCAGTGCTAACTGTGGCGGGCGTGGTGCTGGTCAGGCACCGTGTTATGCAGTTGTGCGCACGGTGTCCCCAGTACGCGTGCTTAGCCCGGTGCGCTACATCCCAGCTCCCCACATCTGCCGGGCTAGGGTGAAGATCCAGCCAGGGCGGTTGGTGCCAGCCCTGCTCTCAAGATCTCCAGTACGCCTTCACGGCCCGGTCTATCCGTCACCACCTCCACGCACCAGCCCTCCGGTGGCAGCCCCCCGTACCAGGCTGTCTCTCCGGCCCATCCTTACAGGGGCTTCCTCCTCTCCAGCGCTGCCGGAGCCTCCCACCTGTCCGGCGCCTCTGCCGGAGCCTCTCGCCTGTCCGGCGCCGCTGCCGGAGCCTCCCGCCTGTCCGGCGCCTCTGCCGGAGCCTCCCGCCTGTCCGGCGCCTCTGCCGGAGCCTCCCGCCTGTCCGGCGCCTCTGCCGGAGCCTCCCGCCTGTCCGGCGCCTCTGCCGGAGCCTCCCGCCTGTCCGGCGCCGCTGCCGGAGCCTCCCGCCTGTCCGGCGCCGCTGCCGGAGCCTCCCGCCTGTCCGGCGCCGCTGCCGGAGCCTCCCGCCTGTCCGGCGCCGCTGCCGGAGCCTCCCACCTGTCCGGCGCCGCTGCCGGAGTCTCCCGCCTCTCCGGCGCTACCAGAGCCTTCCTCCTCTCCAGCGCTGCCGGAGTCTCCCGCCTGTTCGGCGCTAAGAGAGCTACTCAGTCCGGCGCTTCCAGAGCCTTCCTCCTCTCCAGCGCCGCCAGTGCCGCTCGTCAGCCCAGCGCCGCCAACGCCGCCCGTCTGCCCAGCGCCGCCAGTGCCGCCCGTCAGTCCGGCGGTTCCAGAGCCTTCCTCCTCTCCAGCGCCGCCAGTGCCGCCCGTCTGCCCAGCGCCAGCTGAGCTTCCCGTCTGCCCAGCGCCAGCTGAGCTTCCCGTCTGCCCAGCGCCGCCAACGCCGCCCGTCTGCCCAGCGCCGCCAGCGCCGCCCGTCTGCCCAGCGCCGCCAGCGCCGCCCATCTGCCCGGAGCCGCCAGTGCCGCCCGTCTGCCAGGAGCCGCCAGTGCCGCCCGTCAGCCAGGGGCCGCCAGTGCCGCCCGTCAGCCAGGGGCCGCCAGTGCCGCCAGTCAGCCAGGGGCCGCCAGTGCCGCCAGTCAGCCAGGGGCCGCCAGTGCCGCCAGTCAGCCAGGGACCGCCAGTGCCGCCAGTCAGCCAGGGGTCGCCAGTGCCGCCAGTCAGCCAGGGGCCGCCAGTGCCGCCAGTCAGCCAGGGGCTGCCAGTGCCGCCAGTCAGCCAGGGGCCGCCAGTAAGCCAGGGGCCGCCAGTGCCGCCAGTCAGCCAGGGGCCGCAAGTAAGCCAGGGGCCGCCAGTGCCGTCAGTCAGCCAGGGGCCGCCCGAGCAGCTGCCCCTCTGTCCAGAGCAGCTGTCGCCCCTCTGTCCCAAGCTGCTGCCGCCCCTCTGTCCCGAGCAGCTGCCGCCCCTCTGTCCCGAGCAGCTGCCGCCCCTCTGTCCCGAGCTGCTATCGCCCCTCTGTCCCGAGCTGCTATCGCCCCTCTGTCCCGAGCTGCTATCGCCCCTCTGTCCCGAGCAGTTGTCCCTCTGTCCCGAGCAGTTGTCCCTCTGTCCCGAGCAGCTGCTTCACCTCTGTCCCGAGCTGCCCCTCTGTCCCGAGCAGCCCCTCTGTCCAGTGGGGTCATTGAGAGGGGTGGTCATGGTGAGTAAGCCAGGGAGGCGGACAATAAGGCGGACTAAGACAATGGTGAAGTGGGGTCCGCGTCCCGCGCCAGAGCCGCCACCGCAGACAGACGCCCACCCAGACCCTCCCCTATAGGTCAAGGTTTTGCGGCCGGAGTCCGCACCTTTGGGGGGGGGTACTGTCACGTTCTGACCTCTATTTCTGTTGTTTTGTATTTATTTAGTATGGTCAGGGCGTGAGTTGGGTGGGCAGTCTATGTTTGTTTTTCTATGTTTTGGGGCATTTCTATGTTTTCGGCCTAGTATGGTTCTCAATCAGAGGCAGGTGTCATTAGTTGTCTCTGATTGAGAATCATACTTAGGTAGCCTGGGTTTCACTGTGTGTTGGTGGGTGATTGTTCCTGTTTTTGTGTTTGCACCAGACAGGGCTGTTTTGAGTTCTCACGTTTCTTGTTTTTTCGTTAGTTTGTTCATGTATAGTGTAAATTACAATAAATTACAATGAACAACCACCACGCTGCGCTTTGGTCCGCCTCTACTTCACAAGAAGAGAATCGTTACACTAACATGCAACTAGACATAAACAATAACCCACAAAATACCCAAAGAAGATGGCTGCATAAATATGGTTCCTAATCAGAGACAACGATAAACACCTGCCTCTAATTGAGACCCAATCTAGGCAACAATAGACCTACATAAACACCTAGATGAACACAACCCCATAAATCTACAAAATCCCTATACAGTTCAAACACCCTAGATGAGACAAAAACACACATACCACCTTCGTCACACCCTGACCTAACCAAAATATATAAAGAAAACAAAGAATACTCAGGTCAGGGCGTGACAGTAGCCCCCCACAAAGGTGCGGACTCCGGCCGCAAAAACCTAATCTAAAGGGGAGGATCCGGGTGGGCCTCATTCATGGCGGCGGCTCGGGTGCGGGACGTAGACCCCACTCTACCATAGGCATTGCCCTCTTCAAGGGCTTCTTCTGAGGGACAACCCTCGCCTCCGACCTAGGGTCTAAGATCCTAATTAAAGGCCCCACTGAACTGAGGGGCAGCTCCGGACTGAGGGGCAGCTCCAAACAGAGGGGCAGCTCCGGACTGTGGGGCAGCTCCGGACTGAGGGGTAGCTCCGGACTGAGGGGCAGCTCCGGACTGAGGGGCAGCTCCTGGCTGGCTGATGGCTCTGGCAGCTCCTGGTTGGCTGATGGCTCTGGCAGCTCCTGGCTGACTGACGGCTCTGGCAGCTCCTGGCTGGCTGACGGCTCTGGCAGCTCCTGGCTGGATGACGGCTCTGGCCCGGCCGATACAAGGAGCTGGAATGTACCGAACCGAGCTATGCACACGCACCGGGAATACAGTGCGCTCCACCGCATAATATAGTGTGTGCCCGGTTCCTCTCTCTCTCCGGTAAGAACAGGAAGTTGGCGCAGGTCTCCTACCTGGCTTCGCCACACTCCCTGTGTGACACACTCCCTGTGTGCCACCCCCAATACATTTTTGGGGCTGCCTCTCGAGCTTCCAGCCACGCTGCCGTGCTGCCTCCTCATACCTGCGCCTCTCTGCCTTCGCTGCCTCCAGCTCTGCCTTGGGACAGCGAAATTCACCCGGCTGTTCTCATGGTTCTCCCGGCTGTTCTTTCTAATATCTCCTCCCAAGTCCAGGAGTCCTGTGTTCGCTGCTGCTGCTGCTGCTTCCCGTTACCGCTTGGCCCTTGGTTGGTGTGTTATTCTGTCACGATTGTCGTAAGAAGCAGCGTGGTATGAACGCATTCTTTATTTGAATGATGAAAAACACTAAGTAAACTGAACAAGCTAACAAAACAACAAACGAACGTGACTGCTAATGAAACATAGTGCTAACATGCAACTAGACATAGACAATAACCCACAAAATACCCAAAGAAGATGGCTGCCTAAATATGGTTCCCAATCAGAGACAACGATAAACACCTGCCTCTAATTGAGAACCATTCTAGGCAACAATAGACCTACATAAACACCTAGATGGAAACAACCCCATAAATCTACAAAACCCCTAGACAGTACAAACAACCTAGATGAGACACAAACACACATACCACACTCGTCACACCCTGACCTATAAGAAAACAAAGAATACTCAGGTCAGGGCATGACAGGTTTTCATACTTACAAAGAATGTCGAGGTCTGTAATTTTTTATCATCGGTACACTTCAACTGTGAGAGACGGAATCTAAAACAAAAATCCAGAAAATCACATTCATTTGCATTTTATTGTATGACATAAGTATTTGATACATCAGAAAAGCATAACTTAATATTTGGTACAGAAACCTTTGTTTGCATTTACAGAGATCATATGTTTCCTGTAGTTCTTGACCAGGTTTGCACACACTGCAGCAGGGATTTTGGCCCACTCCTCCATACAGACCTTCTCCAGATCCTTCAGGTTTTGGGGCTGTCGCTGGGCAATACAGACTTTCAGCTCCCTCCAAAGATTTTCTATTGGGTTCAGGTCTGGAGAATGGCTAGGCCAGTCCAGGACCTTGAGATGCTTCTTACGGAGCCACTCCAGTTGCCCTGGCTGTGTGTTTCGGGTCGTTGTCATGCTGGAAGACCCAGTCACGACCCATCTTCAATGCTCTTACTGAGGGAAGGAGGTTGTTGGCCAAGATCTCGCGATACATGGCCCCATCCATCCTCCCCTCAATATGGTGCAGTCGTCCTGTCCCCTTTGCAGAAAAGCATCCCCAAAGAATGATGTTTTCACCTCCATGCTTCACGGTTGGGATGGAGTTCTTGGGGTTGTACTCATCCTTCTTCTTCCTCCTAACACGGCGAGTGGAGTTTAGATCAAAAAGCTATATTTTTGTCTCATCAGACTACATGACCTTCTCCCATTCCTCCTCTGGATCATCCAGATGGTCATTGGCAAACTTCAGACGGGCCTGGACATGCGCTGGCTTGAGCACGGGGACCTTGCATGCGCTGCAGGATTTTAATCCATGGCGGCATAGTGTGTTACTAATGGTTTTCTTGGAGACTGTGGTCCCAGCTCTCTTCAGGTCATTGACCAGGTCCTGCCGTGTAGTTCTGGGCTGATCCATCACCTTCCTCATGATCATTGATGCCCCACGAGGTGAGATCTTGCATGGAGGCCCAGACCGAGGGTGATTGACCGTCATCTTGAACTTCTTCCATTTTCTAATAATTGCGTCAACAGTTGTTGCCTTCTCACCAAGCTGCTTGCCTATTGCCCTGTAGCCCATCCCAGCCTTGTGCAGGTCTACAATTTACCCCTGATGTCCTTACACAGCTCGCTGGTCTTGACCATTGTGGAGAGATGGAGTCTGTTTGATTGAGTGTGTGGACAGGTGTCTTTTATACAGGTAACAAGTTCAAACAGGTGCAGTTAATACAGGTAATGAGTGGAGAACAGGAGGGCTTCTTAAAGAAAAACTAACAGGTCTGTGAGAGCCAGAATTCTTACTGGTTTGTAGGTGATCAAATACTTATGTCATGAAATAAATTGCAAATTAATTACTTAAAAATCATACAATGTGATTGTCAGGATGTTTGTTTAGATTCTGTCTCTCACAGTTGAAGTGTACCTATGATAAAAAATTACAGACCTCTACATGCTTTGTAAGTAGGAAAACCTGCAAAATTGGCAGTGTGTTAAATGCTATCTATCTATCTATCTATCTATCTATCTATCTATCTATCTATCTATCTATCTATCTATCTATATATAGTATATACAGTATCTATTCAAGGGGCTTTATTGGCATGGGAAACATGTGTTAACATTGTCAAAGCAAGTGAGGTAGATAATATACAAAAGTGAAATAAACAATAAAAATTAACAGTAAACATTACACATACAGAAGTTTCAAAACAATAAAGACATTACAAATGTCACATTATATACACTGCTCAATAAAACAAAGGGAACACTTAAACAACACAATGTAACTCCAAGTCAATCACACTTCTGTGAAATCAAACTGTCCACTTAGGAAGCAACACTGATTGACAATAAATTACACATGCTGTTGTGCAAATGGTATAGACAACAGGTGTAAATTATAGGCAATTAGCAAGACACCCCCAATAAAGGAGTGGTTCTGCAGGTGGTGACCAGAGACCAATTCTCAGCTCCTATGCTTCCTGGCTGATGTTTTGGTCACTTTTCAATGCTGGCGGTGCTTTTACTCCAGTGGTAGCATAAGACGGAGTTTACAACCCACACAAGTGGCTCAGGTAGTGCAGGTCATCCAGGATGGGACATCAATGCGAGCTGTGGCAAGAAGGTTTGCTGTGTCTGTCAGCGTAGTGTCCAGAGCATGGAGGCGCTACCAGGAGACAGGCCAGTACATCAGGAGACGTGGAGGAGGCCGTAGGAGGGCAACGACCCAGCAGCAGGACCGCTACCTCCGTCTATGTGCAAGGAGGAGCAGGAGGAGCACTGCCAGAGCCCTGCAAAATGACCTCCAGCAGGCCACAAATGTGTATGTGTCTGCTCAAACGGTCAGAAACAGACTCCATGAGGGTGGTATGAGGGCCCGACGTCCACAGGTGGGGGTTGTGCTTACAGCCCAACACCGTGCAGGACGTTTTTCATTTGCCAGAGAACACCAAGATTGGCAAATTTGCCACTGGCACCCTGTGCTCTTCACAGATGAAAGCAGGTTCACACTGAGCACATGTGACAGATGTGACAGTCTGGAGACGCCGTGGAGAACGTTCTGCTGCCTGCAACATCCTCCAGCATGACCGGTTTGGCAGTGGGTCAGTCATGGTGTGGGGTGGCATTTCTTTGGGGGGCTGCACAGCCCTCCATGTGCTCGCCAGAGGTAGCCTGACTGCCATTAGGTACCGAGATGAGATCCTCAGACCCCTTGTGAAACCATATGCTGGTGCGGTTGGCCCTGGATTCCTCCTAATGCAAGAAAATGCTAGACCTCATGTGGCTGGAGTGTGTCAGCAGTTCCTGCAAGAGAAAGGCATTGATGCTATGGACTGGCGCGCCCGTTCCCCAGACCTGAATCCAAATGAGCACATCTGGGACATCATGTCTCGCTCCATCCACCAACTCCACGTTGCACCACAGACTGTCCAGGAGTTGGCGGATGCTTTAGTCCAGGTCTGGGAGGAGATCCCTCAGGAAACCACCTGCCACCTCATTAGGAGCATGCCCAGGCATTGTAGGGAGGTCATACAGGCACGTAGAGGCCACACACACTACTGAGCCTCATTTTGACTTGTTTTAAGTACATTACATACTGTAATAGAGACAGTAGAGCTAGCTGGTCTGTCATAATATAACAGAGGCAGTAGATCTAGCTGGTCTGTCATAATATAATAGAGACAGTAGATCTAGCTGGTCTGTCATAATATAAAAGAGACAGTAGAGCTAGCTGGTCTGTCATAATATAATAGAGACACAGAGACAGTATATCTAGCTGGTCTGTCTAAATATAATTGAGAGAGTAGATCTAGCTGGTCTGTCATAATACAATAGAGACTGTAGATCTAGCTGGTCTGTCATAATACAATAGAGACAGTAGATCTTGCTGGTCTGTCATAATACAATAGAGACAGTAGATCTAGCTGGTCTGTCATAATATAATAGAGACAGTAGATCTAGCTGGTCTGACATAATATAATAGAGACAGTAGATCTAGCTGGTCTGTCATAATATAATAGAGACAGTAGATCTAGCTTATCTGTCATAATATAATAGAGACAGTAGATCTAGCAGGTCTGTAATACTATAATAGGGACAGTAGATCTAGCTGGTATGTCATACTGTAATAGAGACAGTAGATCTAGCTGGTCAGTCATAATATAATAGAGATATTAGATCTATCTGGTCTGTCATTATATAACAGAGACAGTAGATATAGCTGGTCTGTCATAATACAATAGAGAAAGTAGATCTAGCTGGTCTGTCATAATATAATAGAGACACAGAGACAGTAGATCTAGCTGGTCTGTCATATTATAATGTGGACATTAGATCTAGCTGGTCTGTCATGATATAATAGTGACAGTAGATCTAGCTGATCTACAAAATTTAATAGAGACGGTAGATTTAGCTGGTCTGTCAAAATACAAAAGAGACAGTAGATCTAGCTGGTCTGTCATAATACAATAGAGACAGTAGATCTAGCTGGTCTGTCATAATATAATAGAGACATAGAGACAGTAGATATAGCTGGTCTGTCTTAATATAATTGAGACAGTAGATCTAGCTGGTCTGTCATAATACAAAGAGACTGTAGATCTAGCTGGTCTGTCATAATACAATAGAGACAGTAGATCTTGCTGGTCTGTCATAATACAATAGAGACAGTAGATCTAGCTGGTCTGTGATCATATAATAGAGACAGTAGATCTAGCTGGTCTGTCATAATATAATAGAGACAGTAGATCTAGCTGGTCTGTCATAATATAATAGAGACACAGAGACAGTAGATCTAGCTGGTCTGTCATATTATAATGTGGACATTAGATCTAGCTGGTCTGTCATGATATAATAGTGACAGTAGATCTAGCTGATCTACAAAATTTAATAGAGACGGTAGATTTAGCTGGTCTGTCAAAATACAAAAGAGACAGTAGATCTAGCTGGTCTGTCATAATACAATAGAGACAGTAGATCTAGCTGGTCTGTCATAATATAATAGAGACATAGAGACAGTAGATATAGCTGGTCTGTCTTAATATAATTGAGACAGTAGATCTAGCTGGTCTGTCATAATACAAAGAGACTGTAGATCTAGCTGGTCTGTCATAATACAATAGAGACAGTAGATCTTGCTGGTCTGTCATAATACAATAGAGACAGTAGATCTAGCTGGTCTGTGATCATATAATAGAGACAGTAGATCTAGCTGGTCTGTCATAATATAATAGAGACAGTAGATCTAGCTGGTCTGTCATAATATAATAGAGACACAGTGACAGTGGATCTAGCTGGTCTGTCATAATATAATAGAGACACAGAGACAGTAGATCTAGCTGGTCTGTCTTAATATAATTGAGATAGTAGATCTATCTGGTCTGTCATTATATAACAGAGACAGTAGATATAGCTGGTCTGTCTTAATACAATAGAGACAGTAGATCTAGCTGGTCTGTCATAATATAATAGAGACATTAGATCTAGCTGGTCTGTCATGATATAATAGTGACAGTAGATCTAGCTGATCTGTCAAAATTTAATAGAGACGGTAGATTTAGCTGGTCTGTCAAAATATAAAAGAGACAGTAGATCTAGCTGGTCTGTCATAATACAATAGAGACAGTAGATCTAGCTGGTCTGTCATAATATAATAGAGACATAGAGACAGTAGATATAGCTGGTCTGTCTTAATATAATTGAGACAGTAGATCTAGCTGGTCTGTCATAATACAAAGAGACTGTAGATCTAGCTGGTCTGTCATAATACAATAGAGACAGTAGATCTTGCTGGTCTGTCATAATACAATAGAGACAGTAGATCTAGCTGGTCTGTGATCATATAATAGAGACAGTAGATCTAGCTGGTCTGTCATAATATAATAGAGACAGTAGATCTAGCTGGTCTGTCATAATATAATAGAGACACAGAGACAGTAGATCTAGCTGGTCTGTCATATTATAATGTGGACATTAGATCTAGCTGGTCTGTCATGATATAATAGTGACAGTAGATCTAGCTGATCTACAAAATTTAATAGAGACGGTAGATTTAGCTGGTCTGTCAAAATACAAAAGAGACAGTAGATCTAGCTGGTCTGTCATAATACAATAGAGACAGTAGATCTAGCTGGTCTGTCATAATATAATAGAGACATAGAGACAGTAGATATAGCTGGTCTGTCTTAATATAATTGAGACAGTAGATCTAGCTGGTCTGTCATAATACAAAGAGACTGTAGATCTAGCTGGTCTGTCATAATACAATAGAGACAGTAGATCTTGCTGGTCTGTCATAATACAATAGAGACAGTAGATCTAGCTGGTCTGTGATCATATAATAGAGACAGTAGATCTAGCTGGTCTGTCATAATATAATAGAGACAGTAGATCTAGCTGGTCTGTCATAATATAATAGAGACACAGTGACAGTGGATCTAGCTGGTCTGTCATAATATAATAGAGACACAGAGACAGTAGATCTAGCTGGTCTGTCTTAATATAATTGAGATAGTAGATCTATCTGGTCTGTCATTATATAACAGAGACAGTAGATATAGCTGGTCTGACTTAATACAATAGAGACAGTAGATCTAGCTGGTCTGTCATAATATAATAGAGACATTAGATCTAGCTGGTCTGTCATGATATAATAGTGACAGTAGATCTAGCTGATCTGTCAAAATTTAATAGAGACGGTAGATTTAGCTGGTCTGTCAAAATATAAAAGAGACAGTAGATCTAGCTGGTCTGTCATAATACAATAGAGACAGTAGATCTAGCTGGTCTGTCATAATATAATAGAGACATAGAGACAGTAGATATAGCTGGTCTGTCTTAATATAATTGAGACAGTAGATCTAGCTGGTCTGTCATAATACAAAGAGACTGTAGATCTAGCTGGTCTGTCATAATACAATAGAGACAGTAGATCTTGCTGGTCTGTCATAATACAATAGAGACAGTAGATCTAGCTGGTCTGTGATCATATAATAGAGACAGTAGATCTAGCTGGTCTGTGATCATATAATAGAGACAGTAGATCTAGCTGGTCTGTCATAATATAATAGAGACACAGTGACAGTGGATCTAGCTGGTCTGTCATAATATAATAGAGACACAGAGACAGTAGATCTAGCTGGTCTGTCTTAGTATAATTGAGACAGTAGATCTAGCTGGTCTGTCATAATATAATAGAGACAGTAGATCTAGCTGGTCTGTCATACTGTAATAGAGACAGTAGATATAGCTGGTCTGTCATAATACAATAGAGACAGTAGATCTAGCTGGTCTGTCATAATATAATAGAGACAGTAGATCTAGCTGGTCTGTCATAATATAATAGAGACACAGAGAGAGTAGATCTAGCTGGTCTGTCATAATACAATAGAGACAGTAGATGTAGCTGGTCTGTCATTATACAATAGAGACAGTAGATCTAGCTGGTCTGTAATACTATGATAGGGACAGTAGATCTAGCTGGTCTGTCATAATATAACAGAGGCAGTAGATCTAGCTGGTCTGTCATATTACAATATAGAGACTGTAGATGTAGCTGGTCTGTCATAATATAATAGAGACTGTAGATCTAGCTGCTCTGTCATAATACAATAAAGACTGTAGACGTAGTTGGTCTGTCATTATACAATAGAGACAGTAGATCTAGCTGGTCTGTCATAATATAATAGAGACAGTAGATTTAGCTGGTCTGTCATAATATAATAGAGACACAGAGACAGTAGATCTAGCTGGTCTGTCTTAATATAATTGAGATAGTAGATCTATCTGGTCTGTCATTATATAACAGAGACAGTAGATATAGCTGGTCTGTCATAATATAATAGAGACACAGAGACAGTAGATCTAGCTGGTCTGTCATAATATAATAGAGACAGTAGATCTAGCTGGTCTGACATAATATAATAGAGACAGTAGATCTAGCTGGTCTGTCATAATATAATAGAGACAGTAGATCTAGCATATCTGTCATAATATAATAGAGACAGTAGATCTAGCTGGTCTGTCAAAATATAAAAGAGACAGTAGATCTAGCTGGTCTGTCATAATACAATAGAGACAGTAGATCTAGCTGGTCTGTCATAATATAATAGAGACATAGAGACAGTAGATATAGCTGGTCTGTCTTAATATAATTGAGACAGTAGATCTAGCTGGTCTGTCATAATACAAAGAGACTGTAGATCTAGCTGGTCTGTCATAATACAATAGAGACAGTAGATCTTGCTGGTCTGTCATAATACAATAGAGACAGTAGATCTAGCTGGTCTGTGATCATATAATAGAGACAGTAGATCTAGCTGGTCCGTCATAATATAATAGAGACACAGTGACAGTGGATCTAGCTGGTCTGTCATAATATAATAGAGACACAGAGACAGTAGATCTAGCTGGTCTGTCTTAATATAATTGAGATAGTAGATCTATCTGGTCTGTCATTATATAACAGAGACAGTAGATATAGCTGGTCTGTCATAATACAATAGAGACAGTAGATCTAGCTGGTCTGTCATAATATAATAGAGACATTAGATCTAGCTGGTCTGTCATGATATAATAGTGACAGTTGATCTAGCTGATCTGTCAAAATTTAATAGAGACGGTAGATTTAGCTGGTCTGTCAAAATATAAAAGAGACAGTAGATCTAGCTGGTCTGTCATAATACAATAGAGACAGTAGATCTAGCTGGTCTGTCATAATATAATAGAGACATAGAGACAGTAGATATATCTGGTCTGTCTTAATATAATTGAGACAGTAGATCTAGCTGGTCTGTCATAATACAAAGAGACTGTAGATCTAGCTGGTCTGTCATAATACAATAGAGACAGTAGATCTTGCGGGTCTGTCATAATACAATAGAGACAGTAGATCTAGCTGGTCTGTGATCATATAATAGAGACAGTAGATCTAGCTGGTCTGTCATAATATAATAGAGACAGTAGATCTAGCTGGTCTGTCATAGTATAATAGAGACACAGTGACAGTAGATCTAGCTGGTCTGTCTTAGTATAATTGAGACAGTAGATCTAGCTGGTCTGTCATAATATAATAGAGACAGTAGATCTAGCTGGTCTGTCATACTGTAATAGAGACAGTAGATATAGCTGGTCTGTCATAATACAATAGAGACAGTAGATCTAGCTGGTCTGTCATAATATAATAGAGACAGTAGATCTAGCTGGTCTGTCATAATATAATAGAGACACAGAGAGAGTAGATCTAGCTGGTCTGTCATAATACAATAGAGACAGTAGATGTAGCTGGTCTGTCATTATACAATAGAGACAGTAGATCTAGCTGGTCTGTAATACTATGATAGGGACAGTAGATCTAGCTGGTCTGTCATATTACAATATAGAGACTGTAGATGTAGCTGGTCTGTCATAATATAATAGAGACTGTAGATCTAGCTGCTCTGTCATAATACAATAAAGACTGTAGACGTAGTTGGTCTGTCATTATACAATAGAGACAGTAGATCTAGCTGGTCTGTCATAATATAATAGAGACAGTAGATTTAGCTGGTCTGTCATATTATAATGATGACATTAGATCTAGCTGGTCTGTCATAATACAATAGAGACAGTGGATCTAGCTGGTCTGTCATAATATAATAGAGACACAGAGACAGTAGATCTAGCTGGTCTGTCTTAATATAATTGAGATAGTAGATCTATCTGGTCTGTCATTACATAACAGAGACAGTAGATATAGCTGGTCTGTCATAATACAATAGAGACAGTAGATCTAGCTGGTCTGTCATAATATAATAGAGATAGTAGATCTATCTGGTCTGTCATTATATAACAGAGACAGTAGATATAGCTGGTCTGTCATTATACAATAGAGACAGTAGATCTAGCTGGTCTGTCATAATATAATAGAGACACAGAGACAGTAGATCTAGCTGGTCTGTCATAATATAATAGAGACAGTAGATCTAGCTGGTCTGACATAATATAATAGAGACAGTAGATCTAGCTGGTCTGTCATAATATAATAGAGACAGTAGATCTAGCTCATCTGTCATAATATAATAGAGACAGTAGATCTAGCAGGTCTGTCAAAATATAAAAGAGACAGTAGATCTAGCTGGTCTGTCATAATACAATAGAGACAGTAGATCTAGCTGGTCTGTCATAATATAATAGAGACATAGAGACAGTAGATATAGCTGGTCTGTCTTAATATAATTGAGACAGTAGATCTAGCTGGTCTGTCATAATACAAAGAGACTGTAGATCTAGCTGGTCTGTCATAATACAATAGAGACAGTAGATCTTGCTGGTCTGTCATAATACAATAGAGACAGTAGATCTAGCTGGTCTGTGATCATATAATAGAGACAGTAGATCTAGCTGGTCTGTCATAATATAATAGAGACACAGTGACAGTGGATCTAGCTGGTCTGTCATAATATAATAGAGACACAGAGACAGTAGATCTAGCTGGTCTGTCTTAATATAATAGAGACACAGAGACAGTAGATCTAGCTGGTCTGTCATAATATAATAGAGACAGTAGATCTAGCTGGTCTGACATAATATAATAGAGACAGTAGATCTAGCTGGTCTGTCATAATATAATAGAGACAGTAGATCTAGCTGGTCTGTCATAATACAATAGAGACAGTAGATCTAGCTGGTCTGTCATAATATAATAGAGACAGTAGATCTAGCTGGTCTGTCATAATATAATAGAGACACAGTGACAGTGGATCTAGCTGGTCTGTCATAATATAATAGAGACACAGAGACAGTAGATCTAGCTGGTCTGTCATAGTATAATAGAGACACAGTGACAGTAGATCTAGCTGGTCTGTCTTAGTATAATTGAGACAGTAGATCTAGCTGGTCTGTCATAATATAATAGAGACAGTAGATCTAGCTGGTCTGTCATACTGTAATAGAGACAGTAGATATAGCTGGTCTGTCATAATACAATAGAGACAGTAGATCTAGCTGGTCTGTCATAATATAATAGAGACAGTAGATCTAGCTGGTCTGTCATAATATAATAGAGACACAGAGAGAGTAGATCTAGCTGGTCTGTCATAATACAATAGAGACAGTAGATGTAGCTGGTCTGTCATTATACAATAGAGACAGTAGATCTAGCTGGTCTGTAATAGAATGATAGGGACAGTAGATCTAGCTGGTCTGTCATAATATAACAGAGGCAGTAGATCTAGCTGGTCTGTCATATTACAATATAGAGACTGTAGATGTAGCTGGTCTGTCATAATATAATAGAGACTGTAGATCTAGCTGGTCTGTCATAATATAATAGAGACACAGAGACAGTAGATCTAGCTGGTCTGTCATAATATAATAGAGACAGTAGATCTAGCTGGTCTGACATAATATAATAGAGACAGTAGATCTAGCTGGTCTGTCATAATATAATAGAGACAGTAGATCTAGCTCATCTGTCATAATATAATAGAGACAGTAGATCTAGCAGGTCTGTCAAAATATAAAAGAGACAGTAGATCTAGCTGGTCTGTCATAATACAATAGAGACAGTAGATCTAGCTGGTCTGTCATAATATAATAGAGACATAGAGACAGTAGATATAGCTGGTCTGTCTTAATATAATTGAGACAGTAGATCTAGCTGGTCTGTCATAATACAAAGAGACTGTAGATCTAGCTGGTCTGTCATAATACAATAGAGACAGTAGATCTTGCTGGTCTGTCATAATACAATAGAGACAGTAGATCTAGCTGGTCTGTGATCATATAATAGAGACAGTAGATCTAGCTGGTCTGTCATAATATAATAGAGACACAGTGATAGTGGATCTAGCTGGTCTGTCATAATATAATAGAGACACAGAGACAGTAGATCTAGCTGGTCTGTCTTAATATAATAGAGACACAGAGACAGTAGATCTAGCTGGTCTGTCATAATATAATAGAGACAGTAGATCTAGCTGGTCTGACATAATATAATAGAGACACAGAGAGAGTAGATCTAGCTGGTCTGTCATAATACAATAGAGACAGTAGATGTAGCTGGTCTGTCATTATACAATAGAGACAGTAGATCTAGCTGGTCTGTAATACTATGATAGGGACAGTAGATCTAGCTGGTCTGTCATAATATAACAGAGGCAGTAGATCTAGCTGGTCTGTCATATTACAATATAGAGACTGTAGATGTAGCTGGTCTGTCATAATATAATAGAGACTGTAGATCTAGCTGGTCTGTCATAATATAATAGAGACACAGAGACAGTAGATCTAGCTGGTCTGTCATAATATAATAGAGACAGTAGATCTAGCTGGTCTGACATAATATAATAGAGACAGTAGATCTAGCTGGTCTGTCATAATATAATAGAGACAGTAGATCTAGCTCATCTGTCATAATATAATAGAGACAGTAGATCTAGCAGGTCTGTCAAAATATAAAAGAGACAGTAGATCTAGCTGGTCTGTCATAATACAATAGAGACAGTAGATCTAGCTGGTCTGTCATAATATAATAGAGACATAGAGACAGTAGATATAGCTGGTCTGTCTTAATATAATTGAGACAGTAGATCTAGCTGGTCTGTCATAATACAAAGAGACTGTAGATCTAGCTGGTCTGTCATAATACAATAGAGACAGTAGATCTTGCTGGTCTGTCATAATACAATAGAGACAGTAGATCTAGCTGGTCTGTGATCATATAATAGAGACAGTAGATCTAGCTGGTCTGTCATAATACAATAGAGACAGTAGATCTTGCTGGTCTGTCATAATACAATAGAGACAGTAGATCTAGCTGGTCTGTGATCATATAATAGAGACAGTAGATCTAGCTGGTCTGTCATAATATAATAGAGACACAGTGACAGTGGATCTAGCTGGTCTGTCATAATATAATAGAGACACAGAGACAGTAGATCTAGCTGGTCTGTCTTAATATAATAGAGACACAGAGACAGTAGATCTAGCTGGTCTGTCATAATATAATAGAGACAGTAGATCTAGCTGGTCTGACATAATATAATAGAGACAGTAGATCTAGCTGGTCTGTCATAATATAATAGAGACAGTAGATCTAGCTGGTCTGTCATAATACAATAGAGACAGTAGATCTAGCTGGTCTGTCATAATATAATAGAGACAGTAGATCTAGCTGGTCTGTCATAATATAATAGAGACACAGTGACAGTGGATCTAGCTGGTCTGTCATAATATAATAGAGACACAGAGACAGTAGATCTAGCTGGTCTGTCATAGTATAATAGAGACACAGTGACAGTAGATCTAGCTGGTCTGTCTTAGTATAATTGAGACAGTAGATCTAGCTGGTCTGTCATAATATAATAGAGACAGTAGATCTAGCTGGTCTGTCATACTGTAATAGAGACAGTAGATATAGCTGGTCTGTCATAATACAATAGAGACAGTAGATCTAGCTGGTCTGTCATAATATAATAGAGACAGTAGATCTAGCTGGTCTGTCATAATATAATAGAGACACAGAGAGAGTAGATCTAGCTGGTCTGTCATAATACAATAGAGACAGTAGATGTAGCTGGTCTGTCATTATACAATAGAGACAGTAGATCTAGCTGGTCTGTAATACTATGATAGGGACAGTAGATCTAGCTGGTCTGTCATAATATAACAGAGGCAGTAGATCTAGCTGGTCTGTCATATTACAATATAGAGACTGTAGATGTAGCTGGTCTGTCATAATATAATAGAGACTGTAGATCTAGCTGGTCTGTCATAATATAATAGAGACACAGAGACAGTAGATCTAGCTGGTCTGTCATAATATAATAGAGACAGTAGATCTAGCTGGTCTGACATAATATAATAGAGACAGTAGATCTAGCTGGTCTGTCATAATATAATAGAGACAGTAGATCTAGCTCATCTGTCATAATATAATAGAGACAGTAGATCTAGCAGGTCTGTCAAAATATAAAAGAGACAGTAGATCTAGCTGGTCTGTCATAATACAATAGAGACAGTAGATCTAGCTGGTCTGTCATAATATAATAGAGACATAGAGACAGTAGATATAGCTGGTCTGTCTTAATATAATTGAGACAGTAGATCTAGCTGGTCTGTCATAATACAAAGAGACTGTAGATCTAGCTGGTCTGTCATAATACAATAGAGACAGTAGATCTTGCTGGTCTGTCATAATACAATAGAGACAGTAGATCTAGCTGGTCTGTGATCATATAATAGAGACAGTAGATCTAGCTGGTCTGTCATAATATAATGGAGACACAGTGATAGTGGATCTAGCTGGTCTGTCATAATATAATAGAGACACAGAGACAGTAGATCTAGCTGGTCTGTCTTAATATAATAGAGACACAGAGACAGTAGATCTAGCTGGTCTGTCATAATATAATAGAGACAGTAGATCTAGCTGGTCTGACATAATATAATAGAGACACAGAGAGAGTAGATCTAGCTGGTCTGTCATAATACAATAGAGACAGTAGATGTAGCTGGTCTGTCATTATACAATAGAGACAGTAGATCTAGCTGGTCTGTAATACTATGATAGGGACAGTAGATCTAGCTGGTCTGTCATAATATAACAGAGGCAGTAGATCTAGCTGGTCTGTCATATTACAATATAGAGACTGTAGATGTAGCTGGTCTGTCATAATATAATAGAGACTGTAGATCTAGCTGGTCTGTCATAATATAATAGAGACACAGAGACAGTAGATCTAGCTGGTCTGTCATAATATAATAGAGACAGTAGATCTAGCTGGTCTGACATAATATAATAGAGACAGTAGATCTAGCTGGTCTGTCATAATATAATAGAGACAGTAGATCTAGCTCATCTGTCATAATATAATAGAGACAGTAGATCTAGCAGGTCTGTCAAAATATAAAAGAGACAGTAGATCTAGCTGGTCTGTCATAATACAATAGAGACAGTAGATCTAGCTGGTCTGTCATAATATAATAGAGACATAGAGACAGTAGATATAGCTGGTCTGTCTTAATATAATTGAGACAGTAGATCTAGCTGGTCTGTCATAATACAAAGAGACTGTAGATCTAGCTGGTCTGTCATAATACAATAGAGACAGTAGATCTTGCTGGTCTGTCATAATACAATAGAGACAGTAGATCTAGCTGGTCTGTGATCATATAATAGAGACAGTAGATCTAGCTGGTCTGTCATAATATAATAGAGACACAGTGATAGTGGATCTAGCTGGTCTGTCATAATATAATAGAGACACAGAGACAGTAGATCTAGCTGGTCTGTCTTAATATAATAGAGACACAGAGACAGTAGATCTAGCTGGTCTGTCATAATATAATAGAGACAGTAGATCTAGCTGGTCTGACATAATATAATAGAGACAGTAGATCTAGCTGGTCTGTCATAATATAATAGAGACAGTAGATCTAGCTGGTCTGTCATAATACAATAGAGACAGTAGATCTAGCTGGTCTGTCATAATATAATAGAGACAGTAGATCTAGCTGGTCTGTCATAATATAATAGAGACACAGTGACAGTGGATCTAGCTGGTCTGTCATAATATAATAGAGACACAGAGACAGTAGATCTAGCTGGTCTGTCATAGTATAATAGAGACACAGTGACAGTAGATCTAGCTGGTCTGTCTTAGTATAATTGAGACAGTAGATCTAGCTGGTCTGTCATAATATAATAGAGACAGTAGATCTAGCTGGTCTGTCATACTGTAATAGAGACAGTAGATATAGCTGGTCTGTCATAATACAATAGAGACAGTAGATCTAGCTGGTCTGTCATAAGATAATAGAGACAGTAGATCTAGCTGGTCTGTCATAATATAATAGAGACACAGAGAGAGTAGATCTAGCTGGTCTGTCATAATACAATAGAGACAGTAGATGTAGCTGGTCTCTCATTATACAATAGAGACAGTAGATCTAGCTGGTCTGTAATACTATGATAGGGACAGTAGATCTAGCTGGTCTGTCATAATATAACAGAGGCAGTAGATCTAGCTGGTCTGTCATATTACAATATAGAGACTGTAGATGTAGCTGGTCTGTCATAATATAATAGAGACTGTAGATCTAGCTGCTCTGTCATAATACAATAAAGACTGTAGACGTAGTTGGTCTGTCATTATACAATAGAGACAGTAGATCTAGCTGGTCTGTCATAATATAATAGAGACAGTAGATTTAGCTGGTCTGTCATATAATAATGATGACATTAGATCTAGCTGGTCTGTCATAATACAATAGAGACAGTGGATCTAGCTGGTCTGTCATAATATAATAGAGACACAGAGACAGTAGATCTAGCTGGTCTGTCTTAATATAATTGAGATAGTAGATCTATCTGGTCTGTCATTATATAACAGAGACAGTAGATATAGCTGGTCTGTCATAATACAATAGAGACAGTAGATCTAGCTGGTCTGTCATAATATAATAGAGATTGTAGATCTATCTGGTCTGTCATTATATAACAGAGACAGTAGATATAGCTGGTCTGTCATTATACAATAGAGACAGTAGATCTAGCTGGTCTGTCATAATATAATAGAGACACAGAGACAGTAGATCTAGCTGATCTGTCATAATATAATAGAGAAAGTAGATCTAGCTGGTCTGACATAATATAATAGAGACAGTAGATCTAGCTGGTCTGTCATAATATAATAGAGACAGTAGATCTAGCTTATCTGTCATAATATAATAGAGACAGTAGATCTAGCTGGTCTGTCAAAATATAAAAGAGACAGTAGATCTAGCTGGTCTGTCATAATACAATAGAGACAGTAGATCTAGCTGGTCTGTCATAATATAATAGAGACATAGAGACAGTAGATATAGCTGGTCTGTCTTAATATAATTGAGACAGTAGATCTAGCTGGTCTGTCATAATACAAAGAGAATTTAGATCTAGCTGGTCTGTCATAATACAATAGAGACAGTAGATCTTGCTGGTCTGTCATAATACAATAGAGACAGTAGATCTAGCTGGTCTGTCATAATATAATAGAGACACAGAGACAGTAGATCTAGCTGGTCTGTCTTAATATAATAGAGACACAGAGACAGTAGATCTAGCTGGTCTGTCATAATATAATAGAGACACAGAGACAGTAGATCTAGCTGGTCTGTCTTAATATAATAGAGACACAGAGACAGTAGATCTAGCTGGTCTGTCATAATATAATAGAGACAGTAGATCTAGCTGGTCTGACATAATATAATAGAGACAGTAGATCTAGCTGGTCTATCATAATGTAATAGAGACAGTAGATCTAGCTTATCTGTCATAATATAATAGAGACAGTAGATATAGCTGGTCTGTAGATCTAGCTGGTCTGTCATAATATAATAGAGACAGTAGATCTAGCTGGTCTGACATAATATAATAGAGACAGTAGATCTAGCTGGTCTGTCATAATATAATAGAGACAGTAGATCTAGCTTATCTGTCATTATATAACAGAGACAGTAGATATAGCTGGTCTGTCATTATAAAATAGAGACAGTAGAGCTAGCTGGTCTGTCATAATATAATAGAGACACAGAGACAGTAGATCTAGCTGGTCTGTCATAATATAATAGAGACAGTAGATCTAGCTGGTCTGACATAATATAATAGAGACAGTAGATCTAGCTGGTCTGTCAAAATATAAAAGAGACAGTAGATCTAGCTGGTCTGTCATAATACAATAGAGACAGTAGATCTAGCTGGTCTGTCATAATATAATAGAGACATAGAGACAGTAGATATAGCTGGTCTGTCTTAATATAATTGAGACAGTAGATCTAGCTGGTCTGTCATAATACAAAGAGACTGTAGATCTAGCTGGTCTGTCATAATACAATAGAGACAGTAGATCTTGCTGGTCTGTCATAATACAATAGAGACAGTAGATCTAGCTGGTCTGTGATCATATAATAGAGACAGTAGATCTAGCTGGTCTGTCATAATATAATAGAAACACAGTGACAGTGGATCTAGCTGGTGTGTCATAATATAATAGAGACACAGAGACAGTAGATCTAGCTGGTCTGTCTTAATATAATAGAGACACAGAGACAGTAGATCTAGCTGGTCTGTCATAATATAATAGAGACAGTAGATCTAGCTGGTCTGACATAATATAATAGAGACAGTAGATCTAGCTGGTCTGTCATAATATAATAGAGACAGTAGATCTAGCTTATCTGTCATAATATAATAGAGACAGTAGATATAGCTGGTCTGTAGATCAAGCTGGTCTGTCATAATATAATAGAGACAGTAGATCTAGCTGGTCTGACATAATATAATAGAGACAGTAGATCTAGCTGGTCTGTCATAATATAATAGAGACAGTAGATCTAGCTTATCTGTCATTATATAACAGAGACAGTAGATATAGCTGGTCTGTCATTATACAATAGAGACAGTAGATCTAGCTGGTCTGTCATAATATAATAGAGACACAGAGACAGTAGATCTAGCTGGTCTGTCATAATATAATAGAGACAGTAGATCTAGCTGGTCTGACATAATATAATAGAGACAGTAGATCTAGCTGGTCTGTCATGATATAATAGAGACAGTAGATCTAGCTTATCTGTCATAATATAATAGAGACAGTAGATCTAGCTGGTCTGTCATAATACAATAGAGACAGTAGATCTAGATGGTCTGTCATAATATAATAGAGACATAGAGACAGTAGATATAGCTGGTCTGTCTTAATATAATTGAGACAGTAGATCTAGCTGGTCTGTCATAATACAAAGAGACTGTAGATCTAGCTGGTCTGTCATAATACAATAGAGACAGTAGATCTTGCTGGTCTGCAATAATACAATAGAGACAGTAGATCTAGCTGGTCTGTCATAATACAATAGAGACAGTAGATCTAGCTGGTCTGTCATAATACAAAAGAGACAGTAGATGTAGCTGGTCTGTCATTATACAATAGAGACAGTAGATCTAGCTGGTCTGTAATACTATGATAGGGACAGTAGATCTAGCTGGTCTGTCATAATATAACAGAGGCAGTAGATCTAGCTGGTCTGTCATAATACAATAGAGACTGTAGATGTAGCTGGTCTGTCATAATATAATAGAGACTGTAGATCTAGCTGGTCTGTCATAATACAATAGAGACTGTAGATGTAGTTGGTCTGTCATTATACAATAGAGACAGTAGATCTAGCTGGTCTGTCATAATATAATAGAGACAGTAGATTTAGCTGGTCTGTCATATTATAATGAGGACATTAGATCTAGCTGGTCTGTCATAATACAATAGAGACAGTAGATCTAGCTGGTCTGTCATAATATAATAGAGACACAGAGACAGTAGATCTAGCTGGTCTGTCTTAATATAATTGAGACAGTAGATCTAGCTGGTCTGTCATAATACAATAGAGACAGTAGATCTTGCTGTTCTGTCATAATACAATAGAGACAGTAGTTCTAGCTGGTCTGTGATCATGTAATAGAGACAGTAGATCTAGCTGGTCTGTCATAATATAATAGAGACAGTAGATCTAGCTGGTCTGTCATAATATAATAGAGACACAGTGACAGTAGATCTAGCTAGTCTGTCTTAGTATAATAGAGACAGTTGATCTAGCTGGTCTGTCATAATATAATAGAGACAGTAGATCTAGCTGGTCTGTCATACTGTAATAGAGACAGTAGATCTAGCTGGTCTGTCATAATACAATAGAAACAGTAGATCTAGCTGGTCTGTCATAATATAATAGAGACATTAGATCTAGCTGGTCTGTCATAATATAATAGAGACCCAGAGACAGTACATCTAGCTGGTCTGTCTTAATACAATAGAGACTGTAGATGAGGCTGGTCTGTCATTATACAATAGAGACAGTAGATCTAGCTGGTCTGGCATAATATAATAGAGACAGTAGATCTAGCTGGTCTATCATAATACAATAGAGACAGTAGATCTAGCTGGTCTTTCATAATATAATAGAGACACAGAGACAGTAGATCTAGCTGGTCTGTCTTAATATAATTGAGACAGTAGATCTAGCTGGTCTGTCATAATACAATAGAGACAGTAGATATAGCTGGTCTGTCATAATACAATAGAGACAGTAGATCTAGCTGGTCTGACATAATATAATAGAGACAGTAGATCTAGCTGGTCTGTCATAATATAATAGAGACAGTAGATCTAGCTTCTCTGTCATAATATAATAGAGACAGTAGATCTAGCAGGTCTGTAATACTATATTAGGGACAGTAGATCTAGCTGGTCTGTCATAATACAATAGAGACAGTAGATCTTGCTGGTCTGTCATAATACAATAGAGACAGTAGATCTAGCTGGTCTGACATAATATAATAGAGACAGTAGATCTATCTGGTCTGTTATAATATAATAGAGACAGTAGATCTAGCTTCTCTGTCATGATATAATAGAGACAGTAGATCTAGCAGGTCTGTAATACTATAATAGGGACAGTAGATCTAGCTGGTCTGTCATACTGAAATAGAGACAGTAGATCTAGCTGGTCTGTCATAATATAACAGAGGCAGTAGATCTAGCTGGTCTGTCTTAATACAATAGAGACTCTAGATGTAGCTGGTCTGTCATTATACAATAGAGACAGTAGATCTATCTGGTCTGACATAATATAATAGAGAGAGTAGATCTAGCAGGTCTGTAATACTATAATAGGGACAGTAGATCTAGCTGGTCTGTCATACTGTAATAGAGACAGTAGAGCTAGCTGGTCTGTCATAATATAACAGAGGCAGTAGATCTAGCTGGTCTGTCATAATATAATAGAGACAGTAGATGTAGCTGGTCTGTCATAATATAATAGAGACACAGAGACAGTAGATCTATTTGGTCTGTCCTAATACAATAGAGACTGTAATTGTAGCTGGTATGTCATTGTACAATAGAGACAGTAGATCTAGCTGGTCTGACATAATATAATAGAGATAGTAGATCTAGCAGGTCTGTAATACTATAATAGGGACAGTAGATCTAGTTGGTCTGTCATACTGTAATAGAGACAGTAGATCTAGCTGGTCTGTCATAATATAATAGAGACAGTAGATCTAGCTGGTCTGTCATAATATAATAGAGACAGTAGAGCTAGCTGGTCTGTCATAATATAATAGAGACACAGAGACAGTATATCTAGCTGGTCTGTCTTAATATAATTGAGACAGTAGATCTAGCTAGCTGGTCTGTCATAATATAATAGAGACTGTAGATCTAGCTGGTCTGTCATAATTCAATAGAGACTGTAGATCTAGCTGGTCTGTCATAATACAATAGAGACAGTAGATCTAGCTGGTCTGTCATAATATAATAGAGACAGTAGATCTAGCTGGTCTGACATAATATAATAGAGACAGTAGATCTAGCTGGTCTGTCATAATATAATAGAGACAGTAGATCTAGCTTCTCTGTCATAATATAATAGAGAAAGTAGGTCTAGCAGTTCTGTAATACTATATTAGGGACAGTAGATCTAGCTGGTCTGTCATACTGTAATAGAGACAGTAGATCTAGCTGGTCTGTCATAATATAACAGAGGCAGTAGATCTAGCTGGTCTGTCTTAATACAATAGAGACTCTAGATGTAGCTGGTCTGTCATTATACAATAGAGACAGTAGATCTAGCTGGTCTGACATAATATAATAGAGAGAGTAGATCTAGCAGGTCTGTAATACTATAATAGGGACAGTAGATCTAGCTGGTCTGTCATACTGTAATTGAGACAGTAGAGCTAGCTGGTCTGTCATAATATAACAGAGGTAGTAGATCTAGCTGGTCTGTCATAATATAATAGAGACAGTAGAGCTAGCTGGTCTGTCATAATATAATAGAGACACAGAGACAGTATATCTAGCTGGTCTGTCTTAATATAATTGAGACAGTAGATCTAGCTAGCTGGTCTGTCATAATATAATAGAGACTGTAGATCTAGCTGGTCTGTCATAATACAATAGAGACTGTAGATCTAGCTGGTCTGACATAATATAATAGAGACAGTAGATCTAGCTGGTCTGTCATAATATAATAGAGACAGTAGATCTAGCTTCTCTGTCATAATATAATCGAGACAGTAGATCTAGCAGGTCTGTAATACTATAATAGGGACAGTAGATCTAGCTGGTCTGTCATACTGTAATAGAGACAGTAGATCTAGCTGGTCAGTCATAATATAATAGAGATAGTAGATCTATCTGGTCTGTCATAATATAATAGAGACAGTAGATCTAGCTGGTCTGTCACAATACAATAGAGACTGTAGATGTAGCTGGTCTGTAATAATATAATAGAGACAGTAGATGTAGCTGGTCTGTCATAATATAATAGAGACACAGAGACATTAGATCTATTTGGTCTGTCCTAATACAATAGAGACTGTAGATGTAGCTGGTCTGTCATTATACAATAGAGACAGTAGATATATCTGGTCTGACATAATATAATAGAGACATAGAGACAGTAGATATAGCTGGTCTGTCTTAATATAATTGAGACAGTAGATCTAGCTGGTCTGTCATAATACAAAGAGACTGTAGATCTAGCTGGTCTGTCATAATACAATAGAGACAGTAGATCTTGCGGGTCTGTCATAATACAATAGAGACAGTAGATCTAGCTGGTCTGTGATCATATAATAGAGACAGTAGATCTAGCTGGTCTGTCATAATATAATAGAAACAGTAGATCTAGCTGGTCTGTCATAGTATAATAGAGACACAGTGACAGTAGATCTAGCTGGTCTGTCTTAGTATAATTGAGACAGTAGATCTAGCTGGTCTGTCATAATATAATAGAGACAGTAGATCTAGCTGGTCTGTCATACTGTAATAGAGACAGTAGATATAGCTGGTCTGTCATAATACAATAGAGACAGTAGATCTAGCTGGTCTGTCATAATATAATAGAGACAGTAGATCTAGCTGGTCTGTCATAATATAATAGAGACACAGAGAGAGTAGATCTAGCTGGTCTGTCATAATACAATAGAGACAGTAGATGTAGCTGGTCTGTCATTATACAATAGAGACAGTAGATCTAGCTGGTCTGTAATACTATGATAGGGACAGTAGATCTAGCTGGTCTGTCATAATATAACAGAGGCAGTAGATCTAGCTGGTCTGTCATATTACAATATAGAGACTGTAGATGTAGCTGGTCTGTCATAATATAATAGAGACTGTAGATCTATCTGCTCTGTCATAATACAATAAAGACTGTAGACGTAGTTGGTCTGTCATTATACAATAGAGACAGTAGATCTAGCTGGTCTGTCATAATATAATAGAGACAGTAGATTTAGCTGGTCTGTCATAATATAATAGAGACACAGAGACAGTAGATCTAGCTGGTCTGTCTTAATATAATTGAGATAGTAGATCTATCTGGTCTGTCATTATATAACAGAGACAGTAGATATAGCTGGTCTGTCATAATATAATAGAGACACAGAGACAGTAGATCTAGCTGGTCTGTCATAATATAATAGAGACAGTAGATCTAGCTGGTCTGACATAATATAATAGAGACAGTAGATCTAGCTGGTCTGTCATAATATAATAGAGACAGTAGATCTAGCTTATCTGTCATAATATAATAGAGACAGTAGATCTAGCTGGTCTGTCAAAATATAAAAGAGACAGTAGATCTAGCTGGTCTGTCATAATACAATAGAGACAGTAGATCTAGCTGGTCTGTCATAATATAATAGAGACATAGAGACAGTAGATATAGCTGGTCTGTCTTAATATAATTGAGACAGTACATCTAGCTGGTCTGTCATAATACAAAGAGACTGTAGATCTAGCTGGTCTGTCATAATACAATAGAGACAGTAGATCTTGCGGGTCTGTCATAATACAATAGAGACAGTAGATCTAGCTGGTCTGTGATCATATAATAGAGACAGTAGATCTAGCTGGTCCGTCATAATATAATAGAGACAGTAGATCTAGCTGGTCTGTCATAATATAATAGAGACACAGTGACAGTGGATCTAGCTGGTCTGTCATAATATAATAGAGACACAGAGACAGTAGATCTAGCTGGTCTGTCTTAATATAATAGAGACACAGAGACAGTAGATCTAGCTGGTCTGTCATAATATAATAGAGACAGTAGATCTAGCTGGTCTGACATAATATAATAGAGACAGTAGATCTAGCTGGTCTGTCATAATATAATAGAGACAGTAGATCTAGCTGGTCTGTCATAATACAATAGAGACAGTAGATCTAGCTGGTCTGTCATAATATAATAGAGACAGTAGATCTAGCTGGTCTGTCATAATATAACAGAGACACAGTGACAGTGGATCTAGCTGGTCTGTCATAATATAATAGAGACACAGAGACAGTAGATCTAGCTGGTCTGTCATAGTATAATAGAGACACAGTGACAGTAGATCTATCTGGTCTGTCTTAGTATAATTGAGACAGTAGATCTAGCTGGTCTGTCATAATATAATAGAGACAGTAGATCTAGCTGGTCTGTCATACTGTAATAGAGACAGTAGATATAGCTGGTCTGTCATAATACAATAGAGACAGTAGATCTAGCTGGTCTGTCATAATATAATAGAGACAGTAGATCTAGCTGGTCTGTCATAATATAATAGAGACACAGAGAGAGTAGATCTAGCTGGTCTGTCATAATACAATAGAGACAGTAGATGTAGCTGGTCTGTCATTATACAATAGAGACAGTAGATCTAGCTGGTCTGTAATACTATGATAGGGACAGTAGATCTAGCTGGTCTGTCATAATATAACAGAGGCAGTAGATCTAGCTGGTCTGTCATATTACAATATAGAGACTGTAGATGTAGCTGGTCTGTCATAATATAATAGAGACTGTAGATCTAGCTGCTCTGTCATAATACAATAAAGACTGTAGACGTAGTTGGTCTGTCATTATACAATAGAGACAGTAGATTTAGCTGGTCTGTCATATTATAATGATGACATTAGATCTAGCTGGTCTGTCATAATATAATAGAGACACAGAGACAGTAGATCTAGCTGGTCTGTCTTAATATAATTGAGATAGTAGATCTATCTGGTCTGTCATTATATAACAGAGACAGTAGATATAGCTGGTCTGTCATAATACAATAGAGACAGTAGATCTAGCTGGTCTGTCATAATATAATAGAGATTGTAGATCTATCTGGTCTGTCATTATATAACAGAGACAGTAGATATAGCTGGTCTGTCATTATACAATAGAGACAGTAGATCTAGCTGGTCTGTCATAATATAATAGAGACACAGAGACAGTAGATCTAGCTGGTCTGTCATAATATAATAGAGACAGTAGATCTAGCTGGTCTGACATAATATAATAGAGACAGTAGATCTAGCTGGTCTGTCATAATATAATAGAGACAGTAGATCTAGCTTATCTGTCATAATATAATAGAGACAGTAGATCTAGCTGGTCTGTCAAAATATAAAAGAGACAGTAGATCTAGCTGGTCTGTCATAATACAATAGAGACAGTAGATCTAGCTGGTCTGTCATAATATAATAGAGACATAGAGACAGTAGATATAGCTGGTCTGTCTTAATATAATTGAGACAGTAGATCTAGCTGGTCTGTCATAATACAAAGAGACTGTAGATCTAGCTGGTCTGTCATAATACAATAGAGACAGTAGATCTTGCTGGTCTGTCATAATACAATAGAGACAGTAGATCTAGCTGGTCTGTGATCATATAATAGAGACAGTAGATCTAGCTGGTCTGTCATAATATAATAGAGACACAGTGACAGTGGATCTAGCTGGTCTGTCATAATATAATAGAGACACAGAGACAGTAGATCTAGCTGGTCTGTCTTAATATAATAGAGACACAGAGACAGTAGATCTAGCTGGTCTGTCATAATATAATAGAGACAGTAGATCTAGCTGGTCTGACATAATATAATAGAGACAGTAGATCTAGCTGGTCTGACATAATATAATAGAGACAGTAGATATAGCTGGTCTGTAGATCTAGCTGGTCTGTCATAATATAATAGAGACAGTAGATCTAGCTGGTCTGACATAATATAATAGAGACAGTAGATCTAGCTGCTCTGTCATAATATAATAGAGACAGTAGATCTAGCTTATCTGTCATTATATAACAGAGACAGTAGATATAGCTGGTCTGTCATTATACAATAGAGACAGTAGATCTAGCTGGTCTGTCATAATATAATAGAGACACAGAGACAGTAGATCTAGCTGGTCTGTCATAATATAATAGAGACAGTAGATCTAGCTGGTCTAACATAATATAATAGAGACAGTAGATCTAGCTGGTCTGTCAAAATATAAAAGAGACAGTAGATCTAGCTGGTCTGTCATAATACAATAGAGACAGTAGATCTAGCTGGTCTGTCATAATATAATAGAGACATAGAGACAGTAGATATAGCTGGTCTGTCTTAATATAATTGAGACAGTAGATCTAGCTGGTCTGTCATAATACAAAGAGACTGTAGATCTAGCTGGTCTGTCATAATACAATAGAGACAGTAGATCTTGCTGGTCTGTCATAATACAATAGAGACAGTAGATCTAGCTGGTCTGTGATCATATAATAGAGACAGTAGATCTAGCTGGTCTGTCATAATATAATAGAAACACAGTGACAGTGGATCTAGCTGGTCTGTCATAATATAATAGAGACACAGAGACAGTAGATCTAGCTGGTCTGTCTTAATATAATAGAGACACAGAGACAGTAGATCTAGCTGGTCTGTCATAATATAATAGAGACAGTAGATTTAGCTGGTCTGACATAATATAATAGAGACAGTAGATCTAGCTGGTCTGTCATAATATAATAGAGACAGTAGATCTAGCTTATCTGTCATAATATAATAGAGACAGTAGATATAGCTGGTCTGTAGATCTAGCTGGTCTGTCATAATATAATAGAGACAGTAGATCTAGCTGGTCTGACATAATATAATAGAGACAGTAGATCTAGCTGGTCTGTCATAATATAATAGAGACAGTAGATCTAGCTTATCTGTCATTATATAACAGAGACAGTAGATATAGCTGGTCTGTCATTATACAATAGAGACAGTGGATCTAGCTGGTCTGTCATAATATAATAGAGACACAGAGACAGTAGATCTAGCTGGTCTGTCTTAATATAATTGAGATAGTAGATCTATCTGGTCTGTCATTATATAACAGAGACAGTAGATATAGCTGGTCTGTCATAATACAATAGAGACAGTAGATCTAGCTGGTCTGTCATAATATAATAGAGATTGTAGATCTATCTGGTCTGTCATTATATAACAGAGACAGTAGATATAGCTGGTCTGTCATTATACAATAGAGACAGTAGATCTAGCTGGTCTGTCATAATATAATAGAGACACAGAGACAGTAGATCTAGCTGGTCTGTCATAATATAATAGAGACAGTAGATCTAGCTGGTCTGACATAATATAATAGAGACAGTAGATCTAGCTGGTCTGTCATAATATAATAGAGACAGTAGATCTAGCTTATCTGTCATAATATAATAGAGACAGTAGATCTAGCTGGTCTGTCAAAATATAAAAGAGACAGTAGATCTAGCTGGTCTGTCATAATACAATAGAGACAGTAGATCTAGCTGGTCTGTCATAATATAATAGAGACATAGAGACAGTAGATATAGCTGGTCTGTCTTAATATAATTGAGACAGTAGATCTAGCTGGTCTGTCATAATACAAAGAGACTGTAGATCTAGCTGGTCTGTCATAATACAATAGAGACAGTAGATCTTGCTGGTCTGTCATAATACAATAGAGACAGTAGATCTAGCTGGTCTGTGATCATATAATAGAGACAGTAGATCTAGCTGGTCTGTCATAATATAATAGAGACACAGTGACAGTGGATCTAGCTGGTCTGTCATAATATAATAGAGACACAGAGACAGTAGATCTAGCTGGTCTGTCTTAATATAATAGAGACACAGAGACAGTAGATCTAGCTGGTCTGTCATAATATAATAGAGACAGTAGATCTAGCTGGTCTGACATAATATAATAGAGACAGTAGATCTAGCTGGTCTGACATAATATAATAGAGACAGTAGATATAGCTGGTCTGTAGATCTAGCTGGTCTGTCATAATATAATAGAGACAGTAGATCTAGCTGGTCTGACATAATATAATAGAGACAGTAGATCTAGCTGGTCTGTCATAATATAATAGAGACAGTAGATCTAGCTTATCTGTCATTATATAACAGAGACAGTAGATATAGCTGGTCTGTCATTATACAATAGAGACAGTAGATCTAGCTGGTCTGTCATAATATAATAGAGACACAGAGACAGTAGATCTAGCTGGTCTGTCATAATATAATAGAGACAGTAGATCTAGCTGGTCTAACATAATATAATAGAGACAGTAGATCTAGCTGGTCTGTCAAAATATAAAAGAGACAGTAGATCTAGCTGGTCTGTCATAATACAATAGAGACAGTAGATCTAGCTGGTCTGTCATAATATAATAGAGACATAGAGACAGTAGATATAGCTGGTCTGTCTTAATATAATTGAGACAGTAGATCTAGCTGGTCTGTCATAATACAAAGAGACTGTAGATCTAGCTGGTCTGTCATAATACAATAGAGACAGTAGATCTTGCTGGTCTGTCATAATACAATAGAGACAGTAGATCTAGCTGGTCTGTGATCATATAATAGAGACAGTAGATCTAGCTGGTCTGTCATAATATAATAGAAACACAGTGACAGTGGATCTAGCTGGTCTGTGATCATATAATAGAGACAGTAGATCTAGCTGGTCTGTCATAATATAATAGAGACACAGAGACAGTAGATCTAGCTGGTCTGTCTTAATATAATAGAGACACAGAGACAGTAGATCTAGCTGGTCTGTCATAATATAATAGAGACAGTAGATCTAGCTGGTCTGACATAATATAATAGAGACAGTAGATCTAGCTGGTCTGTCATAATATAATAGAGACAGTAGATCTAGCTTATCTGTCATAATATAATAGAGACAGTAGATATAGCTGGTCTGTAGATCTAGCTGGTCTGTCATAATATAATAGAGACAGTAGATCTAGCTGGTCTGACATAATATAATAGAGACAGTAGATCTAGCTGGTCTGTCATAATATAATAGTGACAGTAGATCTAGCTTATCTGTCATTATATAACAGAGACAGTAGATATAGCTGGTCTGTCATTATACAATAGAGACAGTAGATCTAGCTGGTCTGTCATAATATAATAGAGACACAGAGACAGTAGATCTAGCTGGTCTGTCATAATATAATAGAGACAGTAGATCTAGCTGGTCTGACATAATATAATAGAGACAGTAGATCTAGCTGGTCTGTCATGATATAATAGAGACAGTAGATCTAGCTTATCTGTCATAATATAATAGAGACAGTAGATCTAGCTGGTCTGTCAAAATATAAAAGAGACAGTAGATCTAGCTGGTCTGTCATAATACAATAGAGACAGTAGATCTAGATGGTCTGTCATAATATAATAGAGACATAGAGACAGTAGATATAGCTGGTCTGTCTTAATATAATTGAGACAGTAGATCTAGCTGGTCTGTCATAATACAAAGAGACTGTAGATCTAGCTGGTCTGTCATAATACAATAGAGACAGTAGATCTTGCTGGTCTGTCATAATACAATAGAGACAGTAGATCTAGCTGGTCTGTCATAATACAATAGAGACAGTAGATCTAGCTGGTCTGTCATAATACAAAAGAGACAGTAGATGTAGCTGGTCTGTCATTATACAATAGAGACAGTAGATCTAGCTGGTCTGTCATAATATAATAGAGACTGTAGATCTAGCTGGTCTGTCATAATACAATAGAGACTGTAGATTTTTTTTTTTATTTTTTTTTTATTTCACCTTTATTTAACCAGGTAGGCTAGTTGAGAACAAGTTCTCATTTGCAACTGCGACCTGGCCAAGATAAGGCATAGCAGTGTGAACAGACAACACAGAGTTACACATGGAGTAAACAATTAACAAGTCAATAACACAGTAGAAAAAAAGGGGAGTCTATATATACATTGTGTGCAAAAGGCATGAGGTAGGCAAATAATTACAATTATGCAGATTAACACTGGAGTGATAAATGATCAGATGGTTATGTACAGGTAGAGATATTGGTGTGCAAAAGAGCAGAAAAATAAAAATAAATAAATAAAAACAGTATGGGGATGAGGTAGGTGAAAATGGGTGGGCTATTTACCAATAGACTATGTACAGCTGCAGCGATCGGTTAGCTGCTCAGATAGCAGATGTTTGAAGTTGGTGAGGGAGATAAAAGTCTCCAACTTCAGCGATTTTTGCAATTCGTTCCAGTCACAGGCAGCAGAGAACTGGAACGAAAGGCGGCCAAATGAGGTGTTGGCTTTAGGGATGATCAGTGAGATACACCTGCTGGAGCGCGTGCTACGGATGGGTGTTGCCATCGTAACCAGTGAACTGAGATAAGGCGGAGCTTTACCTAGCATGGACTTGTAGATGACCTGGAGCCAGTGGGTCTGGCGACGAATATGTAGCGAGGGCCAGCCGACTAGAGCATACAAGTCGCAGTGGTGGGTGGTATAAGGTGCTTTAGTGACAAAACGGATGGCACTGTGATAAACTGCATCCAGTTTGCTGAGTAGAGTGTTGGAAGCAATTTTGTAGATGACGTCGCCGAAGTCGAGGATCGGTAGGATAGTCAGTTTTACTAGGGTAAGTTTGGCGGCGTGAGTGAAGGAGGCTTTGTTGCGGAATAGAAAGCCGACTCTTGATTTGATTTTCGATTGGAGATGTTTGATATGGGTCTGGAAGGAGAGTTTAGAGTCTAGCCAGACACCTAGGTACTTATAGATGTCCACATATTCAAGGTCGGAACCATCCAGGGTGGTGATGCTGGTCAGGCGTGCGGGTGCAGGCAGCGAACGGTTGAAAAGCATGCATTTGGTTTTACTAGCGTTTAAGAGCAGTTGGAGGCCACGGAAGGAGTGCTGTATGGCATTGAAGCTCGTTTGGAGGTTAGATAGCACAGTGTCCAAGGACGGGCCGGAAGTATATAGAATGGTGTCGTCTGCGTAGAGGTGGATCAGGGAATCGCCCGCAGCATGAGAAACATCATTGATATATACAGAGAAAAGAGTCGGCCCGAGAATTGAACCCTGTGGCACCCCCATAGAGACTGCCAGAGGACCGGACAGCATGCCCTCCGATTTGACACACTGAACTCTGTCTGCAAAGTAATTGGTGAACCAGGCAAGGCAGTCATCCGAAAAACCGAGGCTACTGAGTCTGCCGATAAGAATACGGTGATTGACAGAGTCGAAAGCCTTGGCAAGGTCTATGAAGACGGCTGCACAGTACTGTCTTTTATCGATGGCGGTTATGATATCGTTTAGTACCTTGAGCGTGGCTGAGGTACACCCGTGACCGGCTCGGAAACCAGATTGCACAGCGGAGAAGGTACGGTGGGATTCAAGATGGTCAGTGACCTGTTTGTTGACTTGGCTTTCGAAGACCTTAGATAGGCAGGGCAGGATGGATATAGGTCTGTAACAGTTTGGGTCCAGGGTGTCCCCCCCTTTGAAGAGGGGGATGACTGCGGCAGCTTTCCAATCCTTGGGGATCTCAGACGATATGAAAGAGAGGTTGAACAGGCTGGTAATAGGGGTTGCGACAATGGCGGCGGATAGTTTCAGGAATAGAGGGTCCAGATTGTCCAGCCCAGCTGATTTGTACGGGTCCAGGTTTTGCAGCTCTTTCAGGACATCTGCTATCTGGATTTGGGTAAAGGAGAACCTGGAGAGGCTTGGGCGAGTAGCTGCGGGGGGGGGGGAGCTGTTGTCCGAGGTTGGAGTAGCCAGGCGGAAGGCATGGCCAGCCGTTGAGAAATGCTTGTTGAAGTTTTCGATAATCATGGATTTATCGGTGGTGACCATGTTACCTAGTCTCAGTGCAGTGGGCAGCTGGGAGGAGGTGCTCTTGTTCTCCATGGACTTCACAGTGTCCCAGAACTTTTTGGAGTTGGAGCTACAGGATGCAAACTTCTGCCTGAAGAAGTTGGCTTTAGCTTTCCTGACTGACTGTGTGTATTGGTTCCTGACTTCCCTGAACAGTTGCATATCGCGGGGACTATTCGATGTTAGCGCAGTCCGCCACAGGATGTTTTTGTGCTGGTCGAGGGCAGTCAGGTCTGGAGTGAACCAGGGGCTATATCTGTTCTTAGTTCTGCATTTTTTGAACGGAGCATGCTTATCTAAGATGGTGAGGAAGTTACTTTTAAAGAAAGACCAGGCATCCTCAACTGACGGGATGAGGTCAATGTCCTTCCAGGATACCCGGGCCAGGTCGATTAGAAAGGCCTGCTCACAGAAGTGTTTTAGGGAGCGTTTGACAGTGATGAGGGGTGGTCGTTTGACTGCGGCTCCGTAGCGGATACAGGCAATGAGGCAGTGATCGCTGAGATCCTGGTTGTAGACAGCGGAGGTGTATTTGGAGGGCCAGTTGGTCAGGATGACGTCAATGAGGGTGCCCTTGTTTACAGAGTTAGGGTTGTACCTGGTGGGTTCCTTGATGATTTGAGTGAGAATGAGGGCATCTAGCTTAGATTGTAGGACTGCCGGGGTGTTAAGCATATCCCAGTTTAGGTCACCTAACAGAACAAACTCTGAAGCTAGATGGGGGGCGATCAATTCACAAATGGTGTCCAGGGCACAGCTGGGAGCTGAGGGGGGTCGGTAGCAGGCGGCAACAGTGAGAGACTTATTTCTGGAGAGATGTAGTTGGTCTGTCATTATACAATAGAGACAGTAGATCTAGCTGGTCTGTCATAATATAATAGAGACAGTAGATTTAGCTGGTCTGTCATATTATAATGAGGACATTAGATCTAGCTGGTCTGTCATAATACAATAGAGACAGTAGATCTAGCTGGTCTGTCATAATATAATAGAGACACAGAGACAGTAGATCTAGCTGGTCTGTCTTAATATAATTGAGACAGTAGATCTAGCTGGTCTGTCATACTACAAAGAGACTGTAGATCTAGCTGGTCTGTCATAATACAATAGAGACAGTAGATCTTGCTGTTCTGTCATAATACAATAGAGACAGTAGTTCTAGCTGGTCTGTGATCATGTAATAGAGACAGTAGATCTAGCTGGTCTGTCATAATATAATAGAGACAGTAGATCTAGCTGGTCTGTCATAATATAATAGAGACACAGTGACAGTAGATCTAGCTAGTCTGTCTTAGTATAATCGAGACAGTAGATCTAGCTGGTCTGTCATAATATAATAGAGACAGTAGATCTAGCTGGTCTGTCATACTGTAATAGAGACAGTAGATCTAGCTGGTCTGTCATAATACAATAGAAACAGTAGATCTAGCTGGTCTGTCATAATATAATAGAGACATTAGATCTAGCTGGTCTGTCATAATATAATAGAGACCCAGAGACAGTACATCTAGCTGGTCTGTCTTAATACAATAGAGACTGTAGATGAGGCTGGTCTGTCATTATACAATAGAGACAGTAGATCTAGCTGGTCTGGCATAATATAATAGAGACAGTAGATCTAGCTGGTCTATCATAATACAATAGAGACAGTAGATCTAGCTGGTCTGTCATAATATAATAGAGACACAGAGACAGTAGATCTAGCTGGTCTGTCTTAATATAATTGAGACAGTAGATCTAGCTGGTCTGTCATAATACAATAGAGACAGTAGATATAGCTGGTCTGTCATAATACAATAGAGACAGTAGATCTAGCTGGTCTGACATAATATAATAGAGACAGTAGATCTAGCTGGTCTGTCATAATATAATAGAGACAGTAGATCTAGCTTCTCTGTCATAATATAATAGAGACAGTAGATCTAGCAGGTCTGTAATACTATATTAGGGACAGTAGATCTAGCTGGTCTGTCATAATACAATAGAGACAGTAGATCTTGCTGGTCTGTCATAATACAATAGAGAGAGTAGATCTAGCTGGTCTGACATAATATAATAGAGACAGTAGATCTATCTGGTCTGTCATAATATAATAGAGACAGTAGATCTAGCTTCTCTGTCATGATATAATAGAGACAGTAGATCTAGCAGGTCTGTAATACTATAATAGGGACAGTAGATCTAGCTGGTCTGTCATACTGAAATAGAGACAGTAGATCTAGCTGGTCTGTCATAATATAACAGAGGCAGTAGATCTAGCTGGTCTGTCTTAATACAATAGAGACTCTAGATGTAGCTGGTCTGTCATTATACAATAGAGACAGTAGATCTATCTGGTCTGACATAATATAATAGAGAGAGTAGATCTAGCAGGTCTGTAATACTATAATAGGGACAGTAGATCTAGCTGGTCTGTCATACTGTAATAGAGACAGTAGAGCTAGCTGGTCTGTCATAATATAACAGAGGCAGTAGATCTAGCTGGTCTGTCATAATATAATAGAGACAGTAGATGTAGCTGGTCTGTCATAATATAATAGAGACACAGAGACAGTAGATCTATTTGGTCTGTCCTAATACAATAGAGACTGTAATTGTAGCTGGTATGTCATTGTACAATAGAGACAGTAGATCTAGCTGGTCTGACATAATATAATAGAGATAGTAGATCTAGCAGGTCTGTAATACTATAATAGGGACAGTAGATCTAGTTGGTCTGTCATACTGTAATAGAGACAGTAGATCTAGCTGGTCTGTCATAATATAATAGAGACAGTAGATCTAGCTGGTCTGTCATAATATAATAGAGACAGTAGAGCTAGCTGGTCTGTCATAATATAATAGAGACACAGAGACAGTATATCTAGCTGGTCTGTCTTAATATAATTGAGACAGTAGATCTAGCTAGCTGGTCTGTCATAATATAATAGAGACTGTAGATCTAGCTGGTCTGTCATAATTCAATAGAGACTGTAGATCTAGCTGGTCTGACATAATATAATAGAGAGAGTAGATCTAGCAGGTCTGTAATACTATAATAGAGACAGTAGATCTAGCTGGTCTGTCATAATATAATAGAGACAGTAGAGCTAGCTGGTCTGTCATAATATAATAGAGACACAGAGACAGTATATCTAGCTGGTCTGTCTTAATATAATTGAGACAGTAGATCTAGCTAGCTGGTCTGTCATAATATAATAGAGACTGTAGATCTAGCTGGTCTGTCATAATACAATAGAGACTGTAGATCTAGCTGGTCTGACATAATATAATATAGACAGTAGATCTAGCTGGTCTGTCATAATATAATAGAGACAGTAGATCTAGCTTCTCTGTCATAATATAATAGAGACAGTAGATCTAGCAGGTCTGTAATACTATAAAAGGGACAGTAGATCTAGCTGGTCTGTCATACTGTAATAGAGACAGTAGATCTAGCTGGTCAGTCATAATATAATAGAGATAGTAGATCTATCTGGTCTGTCATAATATAATAGAGACAGTAGATCTAGCTGGTCTTTCACAATACAATAGAGACTGTAGATGTAGCTGGTCTGTAATAATATAATAGAGACAGTAGATGTAGCTGGTCTGTCATAATATAATAGAGACACAGAGACAGTAGATCTATTTGGTCTGTCCTAATACAATAGAGACTGTAGATGTAGCTGGTCTGTCATTATACAATAGAGACAGTAGATCTAGCTGGTCTGACATAATATAATAGAGACAGTAGATCTAGCAGGTCTGTCATAATACAATAGAGACTGTAGATCTAGCTGGTCTGTCATAATACAATAGAGACAGTAGATCTTGCTGGTCTGTCATAATACAATAGAGACAGTAGATCTAGCTGGTCTGACATAATATAATAGAGACAGTAGATCTAGCTGGTCTGTCATAATATAATAGAGACAGTAGATCTAGCTTCTCTGTCATGATATAATAGAGACAGTAGATCTAGCAGGTCTGTAATACTATAATAGGGACAGTAGATCTAGCTGGTCTGTCATACTGAAATATAGACAGTAGATCTAGCTGGTCTGTCATAATATAACAGAGGCAGTAGATCTAGCTGGTCTGTCTTAATACAATAGAGACTCTAGATGTAGCTGGTCTGTCATTATACAATAGAGACAGTAGATCTATCTGGTCTGACATAATATAATAGAGAGAGTAGATCTAGCAGGTCTGTAATACTATAATAGGGACAGTAGATCTAGCTGGTCTGTCATACTGTAATAGAGACAGTAGAGCTAGCTGGCCTGTCATAATATAACAGAGGCAGTAGATCTAGCTGGTCTGTCATAATATAATAGAGACAGTAGATCTAGCTGGTCTGTCATAATATAATAGAGACACAGAGACAGTAGATCTAGCTGGTATGTCCTAAAAACAATAGAGACTGTAGATCTAGCTGGTCTGTCCTAATACAATAGAGACTGTAGATGTAGCTGGTCTGTCGTAATATAATCGAGACAGTAGATCTAGCTGGTCTGTCATACTGTAATAGAGACAGTAGATATAGCTGGTCTGTCATAATACAATAGAGACAGTAGATCTAGCTGGTCTGTCATAATATAATAGAGACAGTAGATCTAGCTGGTCTGACATAATATAATAGAGACACAGAGACAGTAGATCTAGCTGGTCTGTCATAATACAATAGAGACTGTAGATGAGGCTGGTCTGTCATTATACAATAGAGACAGTAGATCTAGCTGGTCTGACATAATATAATAGAGACACTAGATCTAGCTGGTCTGTCATAATACAATAGAGACAGTAGATCTAGCTGGTCTGTGATCATATAATAGAGACAGTAGATCTAGCTGGTCTGACATAATATAATAGAGACAGTAGATCTAGCTGGTCTGTCATAATATAATAGAGACAGTAGATCTAGCTGGTCTGTCATAATACAATAGAGACTGTAGATCTAGCTGGTCTGTCATTATACAATAGAGACAGTAGATCTAGCTGGTCTGTAATACTATGATAGGGACAGTAGATCTAGCTGGTCTGTCATAATATAACAGAGGCAGTAGATCTAGCTGGTCTGTCATAATACAATAGAGACTGTAGATGTAGCTGGTCTGTCATAATATAATAGAGACTGTAGATCTAGCTGGTCTGTCATAATACAATAGAGACTGTAGATGTAGTTGGTCTGTCATTATACAATAGAGACAGTAGATCTAGCTGGTCTGTCATAATGTAATAGAGACAGTAGATTTAGCTGGTCTGTCATAATATAATGAGGACATTAGATCTAGCTGGTCTGTCATAATACAATAGAGACAGTAGATCTAGCTGGTCTGTCATAATATAATAGAGACACAGAGACAGTAGATCTAGCTGGTCTGTCTTAATATAATTGAGACATTAGATCTAGCTAGCTGGTCTGTCATAATATAATAGAGACTGTAGATCTAGCTGGTCTGTCATAATACAATAGAGACTGTAGATCTAGCTGGTCTGTCATAATACAATAGAGACAGTAGATCTTGCTGGTCTGTCATAATACAATAGAGACAGTAGATCTAGCTGGTCTGTCATACTGTAATAGAGACAGTAGATCTAGCTGGTCAGTCATAATATAATAGAGATAGTAGATCTATCTGGTCTGTCATAATATAATAGAGACAGTAGATCTAGCTGGTCTTTCACAATACAATAGAGACTGTAGATGTAGCTTGTCTGTAATAATATAATAGAGACAGTAGATATAGCTGGTCTGTCATAATATAATAGAGACAGTAGATCTAGCTGGTCTGTCATAATATAATAGAGACACAGTGACAGTAGATCTAGCTGGTCTGTCTTAGTATAATTGAGACAGTAGATCTAGCTGGTCTGTCATAATATAATAGAGACAGTAGATCTAGCTGGTCTGTCATACTGTAATAGAGACAGTAGATATAGCTGGTCTGTCATAATACAATAGAGACAGTAGATCTAGCTGGTCTGTCATAATATAATAGAGACAGTAGATCTAGCTGGTCTGTCATAATATAATAGAGACACAGGGACATTAGATCTAGCTGGTCTGTCATAATACAAAAGAGACAGTAGATGTAGCTGGTCTGTCATTATACAATAGAGACAGTAGATCTAGCTGGTCTGTAATACTATGATAGGGACAGTAGATCTAGCTGGTCTGTCATAATATAACAGAGGCAGTAGATCTAGCTGGTCTGTCATAATACAATAGAGACTGTAGATGTAGCTGGTCTGTCATAATATAATAGAGACTGTAGATCTAGCTGGTCTGTCATAATACAATAGAGACTGTAGATGTAGTTGGTCTGTCATTATACAATAGAGACAGTAGATCTAGCTGGTCTGTCATAATATAATAGAGACAGTAGATTTAGCTGGTCTGTCATAATATAATGAGGACATTAGATCTAGCTGGTCTGTCATAATACAATAGAGACTGTAGATCTAGCTGGTCTGTCATAATATAATAGAGACACAGAGACAGTAGATCTAGCTGGTCTGTCTTAATATAATTGAGACAGTAGATCTAGCTAGCTGGTCTGTCATAATATAATAGAGACTGTAGATCTAGCTGGTCTGTCATAATGCAATAGAGACAGTAGATCTAGCAGGTCTGTAATACTATAATAGGGACAGTAGATCTAGCTGGTCTGTCATACTGTAATAGAGACAGTAGATCTAGCTGGTCAGTCATAATATAATAGAGATAGTAGATCTATCTGGTCTGTCATAATATAATAGAGACAGTAGATCTAGCTGGCCTGTCACAATACAATAGAGACTGTAGATGTAGCTGGTCTGTCATAATATAATAGAGACAGTAGATGTAGCTGGTCTGTCATAATATAATAGAGACACAGAGACAGTAGATCTATTTGGTCTGTCCTAATACAATAGAGACTGTAATTGTAGCTGGTATGTCATTATACAATAGAGACAGTAGATCTAGCTGGTCTGACATAATATAATAGAGATAGTAGATCTAGCAGGTCTGTAATACTATAATAGGGACAGTAGATCTAGTTGGTCTGTCATACTGTAATAGAGACAGTAGATCTAGCTGGTCTGTCATAATATAATAGAGACAGTAGATCTAGCTGGTCTGTCATAATATAATAGAGACAGTAGAGCTAGCTGGTCTGTCATAATATAATAGAGACAGTATATCTAGCTGGTCTGTCATAATATAATAGAGACACAGAGACAGTAGATCTAGCTGGTCTGTCATAATACAAAAGAGACAGTAGATGTAGCTGGTCTGTCATTATACAATAGAGACAGTAGATCTAGCTGGTCTGTCATAATATAACAGAGGCAGTAGATCTAGCTGGTCTGTCTTAATACAATAGAGACTCTAGATGTAGCTGGTCTGTCATTATACAATAGAGACAGTAGATCTAGCTGGTCTGACATAATATAATAGAGAGAGTAGATCTAGCAGGTCTGTAATACTATAATAGGGACAGTAGATCTAGCTGGTCTGTCATACTGTAATAGAGACAGTAGAGCTAGCTGGTCTGTCATAATATAACAGAGGCAGTAGATCTAGCTGGTCTGTCATAATATAATAGAGACAGTAGATCTAGCTGGTCTGTCATAATATAATAGAGACAGTAGAGCTAGCTGGTCTGTCATAATATAATAGAGACACAGAGACTGTAGATCTAGCTGGTCTGTCATAATACAATAGAGACTGTAGATCTAGCTGGTCTGTCATAATACAATAGAGACAGTAGATCTTGCTGGTCTGTCATAATACAATAGAGACAGTAGATCTAGCTGGTCTGTCATACTGTAATAGAGACAGTAGATCTAGCTGGTCAGTCATAATATAATAGAGATAGTAGATCTATCTGGTCTGTCATAATATAATAGAGACAGTAGATCTAGCTGGTCTTTCACAATACAATAGAGACTGTAGATGTAGCTTGTCTGTAATAATATAATAGAGACAGTAGATATAGCTGGTCTGTCATAATATAATAGAGACAGTAGATCTAGCTGGTCTGTCATAATATAATAGAGACACAGTGACAGTAGATCTAGCTGGTCTGTCTTAGTATAATTGAGACAGTAGATCTAGCTGGTCTGTCATAATATAATAGAGACAGTAGATCTAGCTGGTCTGTCATACTGTAATAGAGACAGTAGATATAGCTGGTCTGTCATAATACAATAGAGACAGTAGATCTAGCTGGTCTGTCATAATATAATAGAGACAGTAGATCTAGCTGGTCTGTCATAATATAATAGAGACACAGGGACATTAGATCTAGCTGGTCTGTCATAATACAAAAGAGACAGTAGATGTAGCTGGTCTGTCATTATACAATAGAGACAGTAGATCTAGCTGTTCTGTAATACTATGATAGGGACAGTAGATCTAGCTGGTCTGTCATAATATAACAGAGGCAGTAGATCTAGCTGGTCTGTCATAATACAATAGAGACTGTAGATGTAGCTGGTCTGTCATAATATAATAGAGACTGTAGATCTAGCTGGTCTGTCATAATACAATAGAGACTGTAGATGTAGTTGGTCTGTCATTATACAATAGAGACAGTAGATCTAGCTGGTCTGTCATAATATAATAGAGACAGTAGATTTAGCTGGTCTGTCATAATATAATGAGGACATTAGATCTAGCTGGTCTGTCATAATACAATAGAGACTGTAGATCTAGCTGGTCTGTCATAATATAATAGAGACACAGAGACAGTAGATCTAGCTGGTCTGTCTTAATATAATTGAGACAGTAGATCTAGCTAGCTGGTCTGTCATAATATAATAGAGACTGTAGATCTAGCTGGTCTGTCATAATGCAATAGAGACAGTAGATCTAGCAGGTCTGTAATACTATAATAGGGACAGTAGATCTAGCTGGTCTGTCATACTGTAATAGAGACAGTAGATCTAGCTGGTCAGTCATAATATAATAGAGATAGTAGATCTATCTGGTCTGTCATAATATAATAGAGACAGTAGATCTAGCTGGCCTGTCACAATACAATAGAGACTGTAGATGTAGCTGGTCTGTCATAATATAATAGAGACAGTAGATGTAGCTGGTCTGTCATAATATAATAGAGACACAGAGACAGTAGATCTATTTGGTCTGTCCTAATACAATAGAGACTGTAATTGTAGCTGGTATGTCATTATACAATAGAGACAGTAGATCTAGCTGGTCTGACATAATATAATAGAGATAGTAGATCTAGCAGGTCTGTAATACTATAATAGGGACAGTAGATCTAGTTGGTCTGTCATACTGTAATAGAGACAGTAGATCTAGCTGGTCTGTCATAATATAATAGAGACAGTAGATCTAGCTGGTCTGTCATAATATAATAGAGACAGTAGAGCTAGCTGGTCTGTCATAATATAATAGAGACAGTATATCTAGCTGGTCTGTCATAATATAATAGAGACACAGAGACAGTAGATCTAGCTGGTCTGTCATAATACAAAAGAGACAGTAGATGTAGCTGGTCTGTCATTATACAATAGAGACAGTAGATCTAGCTGGTCTGTCATAATATAACAGAGGCAGTAGATCTAGCTGGTCTGTCTTAATACAATAGAGACTCTAGATGTAGCTGGTCTGTCATTATACAATAGAGACAGTAGATCTAGCTGGTCTGACATAATATAATAGAGAGAGTAGATCTAGCAGGTCTGTAATACTATAATAGGGACAGTAGATCTAGCTGGTCTGTCATACTGTAATAGAGACAGTAGAGCTAGCTGGTCTGTCATAATATAACAGAGGCAGTAGATCTAGCTGGTCTGTCATAATATAATAGAGACAGTAGATCTAGCTGGTCTGTCATAATATAATAGAGACAGTAGAGCTAGCTGGTCTGTCATAATATAATAGAGACACAGAGACAGTATATCTAGCTGGTCTGTCTTAATATAATTGAGACAGTAGATCTAGCTAGCTGGTCTGTCATAATATAATAGAGACTGTAGATCTAGCTGGTCTGTCATAATATAACAGAGGCAGTAGATCTAGCTGGTCTGTCATAATATAATAGAGACAGTAGATCTAGCTGGTCTGTCATAATATAATAGAGACAGTAGAGCTAGCTGGTCTGTCATAATATAATAGAGACACAGAGACAGTATATCTAGCTGGTCTGTCTTAATATAATTGAGACAGTAGATCTAGCTAGCTGGTCTGTCATAATATAATAGAGACTGTAGATCTAGCTGGTCTGTCATAATACAATAGAGACTGTAGATCTAGCTGGTCTGACATAATATAATATAGACAGTAGATCTAGCTGGTCTGTCATAATATAATAGAGACAGTAGATCTAGCTTCTCTGTCATAATATAATATAGACAGTAGATCTAGCAGGTCTGTAATACTATAATAAGGACAGTAGATCTAGCTGGTCTGTCATACTGTAATAGAGACAGTAGATCTAGCTGGTCAGTCATAATATAATAGAGATAGTAGATGTAGCTGGTCTGTAATAATATAATAGAGACAGTAGATATAGCTGGTCTGTCATAATATAATAGAGACAGTAGATCTAGCTGGTCTGTCATAATATAATAGAGACACAGTGACAGTAGATCTAGCTGGTCTGTCTTAGTATAATTGAGACAGTAGATCTAGCTGGTCTGTCATAATATAATAGAGACAGTAGATCTAGCTGGTCTGTCATACTGTAATAGAGACAGTAGATATAGCTGGTCTGTCATAATACAATAGAGACAGTAGATCTAGCTGGTCTGTCATAATATAATAGAGACAGTATATCTAGCTGGTCTGTCATAATATAATAGAGACACAGAGACAGTAGATCTAGCTGGTCTGTCATAATACAAAAGAGACAGTAGATGTAGCTGGTCTGTCATTATACAATAGAGACAGTAGATCTAGCTGGTCTGTCATAATATAACAGAGGCAGTAGATCTAGCTGGTCTGTCTTAATACAATAGAGACTCTAGATGTAGCTGGTCTGTCATTATACAATAGAGACAGTAGATCTAGCTGGTCTGACATAATATAATAGAGAGAGTAGATCTAGCAGGTCTGTAATACTATAATAGAGACATTAGATCTAGCTGGTCTGTCATAATATAATAGAGACAGTAGAGCTAGCTGGTCTGTCATAATATAATAGAGACACAGAGACAGTATGTCTAGCTGGTCTGTCTTAATATAATTGAGACAGTAGATCTAGCTAGCTGGTCTGTCATAATATAATAGAGACTGTAGATCTAGCTGGTCTGTCATAATACAATAGAGACTGTAGATCTAGCTGGTCTGACATAATATAATATAGACAGTAGATCTAGCTGGTCTGTCATAATATAATAGAGACAGTAGATCTAGCTTCTCTGTCATAATATAATAGAGACAGTAGATCTAGCAGGTCTGTAATACTATAATAGGGACAGTAGATCTAGCTGGTCTGTCATACTGTAATAGAGACAGTAGATCTAGCTGGTCTGTCATAATATAATAGAGACAGTAGATCTAGCTGGTCTGTCATAATATAGTAGAGACAGTAGAGCTAGCTGGTCTGTCATAATATAATAGAGACAATATATCTAGCTGGTCTGTCATAATATAATAGAGACACAGAGACAGTAGATCTAGCTGGTCTGTCATAATACAAAAGAGACAGTAGATGTAGCTGGTCTGTCATTATACAATAGAGACAGTAGATCTAGCTGGTCTGTCATAATATAACAGAGGCAGTAGATCTAGCTGGTCTGTTTTAATACAATAGAGACTCTAGATGTAGCTGGTCTGTCATTATACAATAGAGACAGTAGATCTAGCTGGTCTGACATAATATAATAGAGAGAGTAGATCTAGCAGGTCTGTAATACTATAATAGGGACAGTAGATCTAGCTGGTCTGTCATACTGTAATAGAGACAGTAGAGCTAGCTGGTCTGTCATAATATAACAGAGGCAGTAGATCTAGCTGGTCTGTAATACTATAATAGGGACAGTAGATCTAGCTGGTCTGTCATACTGTAATAGAGACAGTAGATCTAGCTGGTCTGTCATAATATAATAGAGACAGTAGATCTAGCTGGTCTGTCATACTGTAATAGAGACAGTAGATCTAGCTGGTCTGTCATAATATAATAGAGACAGTAGATCTAGCTGGTCTGTCATAATATAATAGAGACAGTAGAGCTAGCTGGTCTGTCATAATATAATAGAGACAATATATCTAGCTGGTCTGTCATAATATAATAGAGACACAGAGACAGTAGATCTAGCTGGTCTGTCATAATACAAAAGAGACAGTAGATGTAGCTGGTCTGTCATTATACAATAGAGACGGTAGATCTAGCTGGTCTGTCATAATATAACAGAGGCAGTAGATCTAGCTGGTCTGTCTTAATACAATAGAGACTCTAGATGTAGCTGGTCTGTCATTATACAATAGAGACAGTAGATCTAGCTGGTCTGACATAATATAATAGAGAGAGTAGATCTAGCAGGTCTGTAATACTATAATAGGGACAGTAGATCTAGCTGGTCTGTCATACTGTAATAGAGACAGTAGAGCTAGCTGGTCTGTCATAATAAAGCAGAGGCAGTAGATCTAGCTGGTCTGTCATAATATAATAGAGACAGTAGATCTAGCTGGTCTGTCATAATATAATAGAGACAGTAGAGCTAGCTGGTCTGTCATAATATAATAGAGACACAGAGACAGTATATCTAGCTGGTCTGTCTTAATATAATTGAGACAGTAGATCTAGCTAGCTGGTCTGTCATTATACAATAGAGACAGTAGATCTAGCTGGTCTGACATAATATAATAGAGAGAGTAGATCTAGCAGGTCTGTAATACTATAATAGGGACAGTAGATCTAGCTGGTCTGTCATACTGTAATAGAGACAGTAGAGCTAGCTGGTCTGTCATAATAAAGCAGAGGCAGTAGATCTAGCTGGTCTGTCATAATATAACAGAGGCAGTAGATCTAGCTGGTCTGTCATAATATAATAGAGACAGTAGATCTAGCTGGTCTGTCATAATATAATAGAGACAGTAGAGCTAGCTGGTCTGTAATAATATAATAGAGACACAGAGACAGTATATCTAGCTGGTCTGTCTTAATATAATTGAGACAGTAGATCTAGCTAGCTGGTCTGTCATAATATAATAGAGACTGTAGATCTAGCTGGTCTGACATAATATAATATAGACAGTAGATCTAGCTGGTCTGTCATAATATAATAGAGACAGTAGATCTAGCTTCTCTGTCATAATATAATATAGACAGTAGATCTAGCAGGTCTGTAATACTATAATAAGGACAGTAGATCTAGCTGGTCTGTCATACTGTAATAGAGACAGTAGATCTAGCTGGTCAGTCATAATATAATAGAGATAGTAGATGTAGCTGGTCTGTAATAATATAATAGAGACAGTAGATATAGCTGGTCTGTCATAATATAATAGAGACAGTAGATCTAGCTGGTCTGTCATAATATAATAGAGACACAGTGACAGTAGATCTAGCTGGTCTGTCTTAGTATAATTGAGACAGTAGATCTAGCTGGTCTGTCATAATATAATAGAGACAGTAGATCTAGCTGGTCTGTCATACTGTAATAGAGACAGTAGATATAGCTGGTCTGTCATAATACAATAGAGACAGTAGATCTAGCTGGTCTGTCATAATATAATAGAGACAGTATATCTAGCTGGTCTGTCATAATATAATAGAGACACAGAGACAGTAGATCTAGCTGGTCTGTCATAATACAAAAGAGACAGTAAATGTAGCTGGTCTGTCATTATACAATAGAGACAGTAGATCTAGCTGGTCTGTCATAATATAACAGAGGCAGTAGATCTAGCTGGTCTGTCTTAATACAATAGAGACTCTAAATGTAGCTGGTCTGTCATTATACAATAGAGACAGTAGATCTAGCTGGTCTGACATAATATAATAGAGAGAGTAGATCTAGCAGGTCTGTAATACTATAATAGAGACAGTAGAGCTAGCTGGTCTGTCATAATATAATAGAGACAATATATCTAGCTGGTCTGTCATAATATAATAGAGACACAGAGACAGTAGATCTAGCTGGTCTGTCATAATACAAAAGAGACAGTAGATGTAGCTGGTCTGTCATTATACAATAGAGACAGTAGATCTAGCTGGTCTGTCATAATATAACAGAGGCAGTAGATCTAGCTGGTCTGTCTTAATACAATAGAGACTCTAGATGTAGCTGGTCTGTCATTATACAATAGAGACAGTAGATCTAGCTGGTCTGACATAATATAATAGAGAGAGTAGATCTAGCAGGTCTGTAATACTATAATAGGGACAGTAGATCTAGCTGGTCTGTCATACTGTAATAGAGACAGTAGAGCTAGCTGGTCTGTCATAATATAACAGAGGCAGTAGATCTAGCTGGTCTGTCATAATATAATAGAGACAGTAGATCTAGCTGGTCTGTCATAATATAATAGAGACACAGAGACAGTATATCTAGCTGGTCTGTCTTAATATAATTGAGACAGTAGATCTAGCTAGCTGGTCTGTCATAATATAATAGAGACTGTAGATCTAGCTGGTCTGTCATAATACAATAGAGACTGTAGATCTAGCTGGTCTGACATAATATAATATAGACAGTAGATCTAGCTGGTCTGTCATAATATAATAGAGACAGTAGATCTAGCTTCTCTGTCATAATATAATAGAGACAGTAGATCTAGCAGGTCTGTAATACCATAATAGGGACAGTAGATCTAGCTGGTCTGTCATACTGTAATAGAGACAGTAGATATAGCTGGCCAGTCATAATATAATAGAGATAGTAGATCTATCTGGTCTGTCATAATATAATAGAGACAGTAGATCTAGCTGGTCTTTCACAATACAATAGAGACTGTAGATGTAGCTGGTCTGTAATAATATAATAGAGACAGTAGATGTAGCTGGTCTGTCATAATATAATAGAGACACAGAGACAGTAGATCTATTTGGTCTGTCCTTATACAATAGAGACTGTAGATGTAGCTGGTCTGTCATTATACAATAGAGACAGTAGATCTAGCTGGTCTGACATAATATAATAGAGATAGTAGATCTAGCAGGTCTGTCATAATACAATAGAGACTGTAGATCTAGCTGGTCTGTCATAATACAATAGAGACAGTAGATCTAGCTGGTCTGACATAATATAATAGAGACAGTAGATCTAGCTGGTCTGTCATAATATAATAGAGACAGTAGATCTAGCTTCTCTGTCATGATATAATAGAGACAGTAGATCTAGCAGGTCTGTAATACTATAATAGGGACAGTAGATCTAGCTGGTCTGTCATACTGAAATAGAGACAGTAGATCTAGCTGGTCTGTCATAATATAACAGAGGCAGTAGATCTAGCTGGTCTGTCTTAATACAATAGAGACTCTAGATGTAGCTGGTCTGTCATTATACAATAGAGACAGTAGATCTATCTGGTCTGACATAATATAATAGAGAGAGTAGATCTAGCAGGTCTGTAATACTATAATAGGGACAGTAGATCTAGCTGGTCTGTCATACTGTAATAGAGACAGTAGAGCTAGCTGGTCTGTCATAATATAACAGAGGCAGTAGATCTAGCTGGTCTGTCATAATATAATAGAGACAGTAGATCTAGCTGGTCTGTCATAATATAATAGAGACACAGAGACAGTAGATCTAGCTGGTATGTCCTAATACAATAGAGACTGTAGATATAGCTGGTCTGTCCTAATACAATAGAGACTGTAGATGTAGCTGGTCTGTCGTAATATAATCGAGACAGTAGATCTAGCTGGTCTGTCATACTGTAATAGAGACAGTAGATATAGCTGGTCTGTCATAATACAATAGAGACAGTAGATCTAGCTGGTCTGTCATAATATAATAGAGACAGTAGATCTAGGTGGTCTGTCATAATATAATAGAGACACAGAGACAGTAGATCTAGCTGGTCTGTCATAATACAATAGAGACTGTAGATGAGGCTGGTCTGTCATTATACAATAGAGACAGTAGATCTAGCTGGTCTGACATAATATAATAGAGACACTAGATCTAGCTGGTCTGTCATAATACAATAGAGACAGTAGATCTAGCTGGTCTGTGATCATATAATAGAGACAGTAGATCTAGCTGGTCTGACATAATATAATAGAGACAGTAGATCTAGCTGGTCTGTCATAATATAATAGAGACAGTAGATCTAGCTGGTCTGTCATAATACAATAGAGACTGTAGATCTAGCTGGTCTGTCATAATACAACAGAGACAGTAGATCTTGCTGGTCTGTCATAATACAATAGAGACAGTAGATCTAGCTGGTCTGTCATAATATAATAGAGACAGTAGATCTAGCTGGTCTGACATAATATAATAGAGACAGTAGATCTAGCTGGTCTGTCATAATATAATAGAGACAGTAGATCTAGCTGGTCTGTCATAATACAATAGAGACTGTAGATCTAGCTGGTCTGACTTAATATAATATAGACAGTAGATCTAGCTGGTCTGTCATAATATAATAGAGACAGTAGATCTAGCTTCTCTGTCATAATATAATATAGACAGTAGATCTAGCAGGTCTGTAATACTATAATAAGGACAGTAGATCTAGCTGGTCTGTCATACTGTAATAGAGACAGTAGATCTAGCTGGTCAGTCATAATATAATAGAGATAGTAGATATATCTGGTCTGTCATAATATAATAGAGACAGTAGATCTAGCTGGTCTTTCACAATACAATAGAGACTGTAGATGTAGCTGGTCTGTAATAATATAATAGAGACAGTAGATATAGCTGGTCTGTCATAATATAATAGAGACAGTAGATCTAGCTGGTCTGTCATAATATAAAAGAGACACAGTGACAGTAGATCTAGCTGGTCTGTCTTAGTATAATTGAGACAGTAGATCTAGCTGGTCTGTCATAATATAATAGAGACAGTAGATCTAGCTGGTCTGTCATACTGTAATAGAGACAGTAGATATAGCTGGTCTGTCATAATACAATAGAGACAGTAGATCTAGCTGGTCTGTCATAATTTAATAGAGACCGTAGATCTAGCTGGTCTGTCATAATATAATAGAGACACAGAGACAGTAGATCTAGCTGGTCTGTCATAATACAAAAGAGACAGTAGATGTAGCTGGTCTGTCATTATACAATAGAGACAGTAGATCTAGCTGGTCTGTAATACTATGATAGGGACAGTAGATCTAGCTGGTCTGTCATAATATAACAGAGGCAGTAGATCTAGCTGGTCTGTCATAATACAATAGAGACTGTAGATGTAGCTGGTCTGTCATAATATAATAGAGACTGTAGATCTAGCTGGTCTGTCATAATACAATAGAGACTGTAGATGTAGTTGGTCTGTCATTATACAATAGAGACAGTAGATCTAGCTGGTCTGTCATAATATAATAGAGACAGTAGATTTAGCTGGTCTGTCATATTATAATGAGGACATTAGATCTAGCTGGTCTGTCATAATACAATAGAGACAGTAGATCTAGCTGGTCTGTCATAATATAATAGAGACACAGAGACAGTAGATCTAGCTGGTCTGTCTTAATATAATTGAGACAGTAGATCTAGCTGGTCTGTCATAATACAAAGAGACTGTAGATCTAGCTGGTCTGTCATAATACAATAGAGACAGTAGATCTTGCTGGTCTGTCATAATACAATAGAGACAGTAGTTCTAGCTGGTCTGTGATCATGTAATAGAGACAGTAGATCTAGCTGGTCTGTCATAATATAATAGAGACAGTAGATCTAGCTGGTCTGTCATAATATAATAGAGACACAGTGACAGTAGATCTAGCTAGTCTGTCGTAGTATAATAGAGACAGTAGATCTAGCTGGTCTGTCATAATATAATAGAGACAGTAGATCTAGCTGGTCTGTCATACTGTAATAGAGACAGTAGATCTAGCTGGTATGTCATAATACAATAGAAACAGTAGATCTAGCTGGTCTGTCATAATATAATAGAGACATTAGATCTAGCTGGTCTGTCATAATATAATAGAGACCCAGAGACAGTACATCTAGCTGGTCTGTCTTAATACAATAGAGACTGTAGATGAGGCTGGTTTGTCATTATACAATAGAGACAGTAGATCTAGCTGGTCTGGCATAATATAATAGAGACAGTAGATCTAGCTGGTCTATCATAATACAATAGAGACAGTAGATCTAGCTGGTCTGTCATAATATAATAGAGACACAGAGACAGTAGATCTAGCTGGTCTGTCTTAATATAATTGAGACAGTAGATCTAGCTGGTCTGTCATAATACAATAGAGACAGTAGATATAGCTGGTCTGTCATAATACAATAGAGACAGTAGATCTAGCTGGTCTGACATAATATAATAGAGACAGTAGATCTAGCTGGTCTGTCATAATATAATAGAGACAGTAGATCTAGCTTCTCTGTCATAATATAATAGAGACAGTAGATCTAGCAGGTCTGTAATACTATAATAGTGACAGTAGATCTAGCTGGTCTGTCATACTGTAATAGAGACAGTAGATCTAGCTGGTCAGTCATAATATAATAGAGATAGTAGATCTAGCTGGTCTGTCATAATACAATAGAGACTGTAGATCTAGCTGGTCTGACTTAATATAATATAGACAGTAGATCTAGCTGGTCTGTCATAATATAATAGAGACAGTAGATCTAGCTTCTCTGTCATAATATAATATAGACAGTAGATCTAGCAGGTCTGTAATACTATAATAAGGACAGTAGATCTAGCTGGTCTGTCATACTGTAATAGAGACAGTAGATCTAGCTGGTCAGTCATAATATAATAGAGATAGTAGATATATCTGGTCTGTCATAATATAATAGAGACAGTAGATCTAGCTGGTCTTTCACAATACAATAGAGACTGTAGATGTAGCTGGTCTGTAATAATATAATAGAGACAGTAGATATAGCTGGTCTGTCATAATATAATAGAGACAGTAGATCTAGCTGGTCTGTCATAATATAATAGAGACACAGTGACAGTAGATCTAGCTGGTCTGTCTTAGTATAATTGAGACAGTAGATCTAGCTGGTCTGTCATAATATAATAGAGACAGTAGATCTAGCTGGTCTGTCATACTGTAATAGAGACAGTAGATATAGCTGGTCTGTCATAATACAATAGAGACAGTAGATCTAGCTGGTCTGTCATAATTTAATAGAGACCGTAGATCTAGCTGGTCTGTCATAATATAATAGAGACACAGAGACAGTAGATCTAGCTGGTCTGTCATAATACAAAAGAGACAGTAGATGTAGCTGGTCTGTCATTATACAATAGAGACAGTAGATCTAGCTGGTCTGTAATACTATGATAGGGACAGTAGATCTAGCTGGTCTGTCATAATATAACAGAGGCAGTAGATCTAGCTGGTCTGTCATAATACAATAGAGACTGTAGATGTAGCTGGTCTGTCATAATATAATAGAGACTGTAGATCTAGCTGGTCTGTCATAATACAATAGAGACTGTAGATGTAGTTGGTCTGTCATTATACAATAGAGACAGTAGATCTAGCTGGTCTGTCATAATATAATAGAGACAGTAGATTTAGCTGGTCTGTCATATTATAATGAGGACATTAGATCTAGCTGGTCTGTCATAATACAATAGAGACAGTAGATCTAGCTGGTCTGTCATAATATAATAGAGACACAGAGACAGTAGATCTAGCTGGTCTGTCTTAATATAATTGAGACAGTAGATCTAGCTGGTCTGTCATAATACAAAGAGACTGTAGATCTAGCTGGTCTGTCATAATACAATAGAGACAGTAGATCTTGCTGGTCTGTCATAATACAATAGAGACAGTAGTTCTAGCTGGTCTGTGATCATGTAATAGAGACAGTAGATCTAGCTGGTCTGTCATAATATAATAGAGACAGTAGATCTAGCTGGTCTGTCATAATATAATAGAGACACAGTGACAGTAGATCTAGCTAGTCTGTCGTAGTATAATAGAGACAGTAGATCTAGCTGGTCTGTCATAATATAATAGAGACAGTAGATCTAGCTGGTCTGTCATACTGTAATAGAGACAGTAGATCTAGCTGGTATGTCATAATACAATAGAAACAGTAGATCTAGCTGGTCTGTCATAATATAATAGAGACATTAGATCTAGCTGGTCTGTCATAATATAATAGAGACCCAGAGACAGTACATCTAGCTGGTCTGTCTTAATACAATAGAGACTGTAGATGAGGCTGGTTTGTCATTATACAATAGAGACAGTAGATCTAGCTGGTCTGGCATAATATAATAGAGACAGTAGATCTAGCTGGTCTATCATAATACAATAGAGACAGTAGATCTAGCTGGTCTGTCATAATATAATAGAGACACAGAGACAGTAGATCTAGCTGGTCTGTCTTAATATAATTGAGACAGTAGATCTAGCTGGTCTGTCATAATACAATAGAGACAGTAGATATAGCTGGTCTGTCATAATACAATAGAGACAGTAGATCTAGCTGGTCTGACATAATATAATAGAGACAGTAGATCTAGCTGGTCTGTCATAATATAATAGAGACAGTAGATCTAGCTTCTCTGTCATAATATAATAGAGACAGTAGATCTAGCAGGTCTGTAATACTATAATAGTGACAGTAGATCTAGCTGGTCTGTCATACTGTAATAGAGACAGTAGATCTAGCTGGTCAGTCATAATATAATAGAGATAGTAGATCTATCTGGTCTGTCATAATATAATAGAGACAGTAGATCTAGCTGGTCTGTCATAATATAATAGAGACAGTAGAGCTAGCTGGTCTGTCATAATATAATAGAGACACAGAGACAGTATATCTAGCTGGTCTGTCTTAATATAATTGAGACAGTAGATCTAGCTAGCTGGTCTGTCATAATATAATAGAGACTGTAGCTCTAGCTGGTCTGTCATAATACAATAGAGACTGTAGATCTAGCTGGTCTGACATAATATAATATAGACAGTAGATCTAGCTGGTCTGTCATAATATAATAGAGACAGTAGATCTAGCTTCTCTGTCATAATTTAATAGAGACAGTAGATCTAGCAGGTCTGTAATACTATAATAGGGACAGTAGATCTAGCTGGTCTGTCATACTGTAATAGAGACAGTAGATCTAGCTGGTCAGTCATAATATAATAGAGATAGTAGATCTATCTGGTCTGTCATAATATAATAGAGACAGTAGATCTAGCTGGCCTGTCACAATACAATAGAGACTGTAGATGTAGCTGGTCTGTCATAATATAATAGAGACAGTAGATGTAGCTGGTCTGTCATAATATAATAGAGACACAGAGACAGTAGATCTATTTGGTCTGTCCTAATACAATAGAGACTGTAATTGTAGCAGGTATGTCATTATACAATAGAGGCAGTAGATCTAGCTGGTCTGACATAATATAATAGAGATAGTAGATCTAGCAGGTCTGTAATACTATAATAGAGAGAGTAGATCTAGCAGGTCTGTAATACTATAATAGGGACAGTAGATCTAGTTGGTCTGTCATACTGTAATAGAGACAGTAGATCTAGCTGGTCTGTCATAATATAATAGAGACAGTAGATCTAGCTGGTCTGTCATAATATAATAGAGACAGTAGAGCTAGCTGGTCTGTCATAATATAATAGAGACACAGAGACAGTATATCTAGCTGGTCTGTCTTAATATAATTGAGACAGTAGATCTAGCTAGCTGGTCTGTCATAATATAATAGAGACTGTAGATCTAGCTGGTCTGTCATAATTCAATAGAGACTGTAGATCTAGCTGGTCTGTCATAATACAATAGAGACTCTAGATGTAGCTGGTCTGTCATTATACAATAGAGACAGTAGATCCAGCTGGTCTGACATAATATAATAGAGAGAGTAGATCTAGCAGGTCTGTAATACTATAATAGGGACAGTAGATCTAGCTGGTCTGTCATACTGTAATAGAGACAGTAGAGCTAGCTGGTCTGTCATAATATAACAGAGGCAGTAGATCTAGCTGGTCTGTCATAATACAATAGAGACAGTAGATCTAGCTGGTCTGTCATAATATAATAGAGACAGTAGATCTAGCTGGTCTGACATAATATAATAGAGACAGTAGATCTAGCTGGTCTGTCATAATATAATAGAGACAGTAGATCTAGCTTCTCTGTCATAATATAATAGAGACAGTAGATCTAGCAGGTCTGTAATACTATATTAGGGACAGTAGATCTAGCTGGTCTGTCATAATGTAATAGAGACAGTAGATCTAGCTGGTCTGTCATAATATAACAGAGGCAGTAGATCTAGCTGGTCTGTCTTAATACAATAGAGACTCTAGATGTAGCTGGTCTGTCATTATACAATAGAGACAGTAGATCTAGCTGGTCTGACATAATATAATAGAGAGAGTAGATCTAGCAGGTCTGTAATACTATAATAGGGACAGTAGATCTAGCTGGTCTGTCATACTGTAATAGAGACAGTAGAGCTAGCTGGTCTGTCATAATATAACAGAGTCAGTAGATCTAGCTGGTCTGTCATAATATAATAGAGACAGTAGATCTAGCTGGTCTGTCATAATATAATAGAGACAGTAGAGCTAGCTGGTCTGTCATAATATAATAGAGACACAGAGACAGTATATCTAGCTGGTCTGTCTTAATATAATTGAGACAGTAGATCTAGCTAGCTGGTCTGTCATAATATAATAGAGACTGTAGATCTAGCTGGTCTGTCATAATACAATAGAGACTGTAGATCTAGCTGGTCTGACATAATATAATATAGACAGTAGATCTAGCTGGTCTGTCATAATATAATAGAGACAGTAGATCTAGCTTCTCTGTCATAATATAATAGAGACAGTAGATCTAGCAGGTCTGTAATACTATAATAGGGACAGTAGATCTAGCTGGTCTGTCATACTGTAATAGAGACAGTAGATCTAGCTGGTCAGTCAATATATAAAAGAGATAGTAGATCTATCTGGTCTGTCATATTATAATAGAGACAGTAGATCTAGCTGGTCTTTCACAATACAATAGAGACTGTAGATGTAGCTGGTCTGTAATAATATAATAGAGACAGTAGAGCTAGCTGGTCTGTCATAATATAATAGAGACACAGAGACAGTATATCTAGCTGGTCTGTCTTAATATAATTGAGACAGTAGATCTAGCTAGCTGGTCTGTCATAATATAATAGAGACTGTAGATCTAGCTGGTCTGTCATAATTCAATAGAGACTGTAGATCTAGCTGGTCTGTCATAATACAATAGAGACTCTAGATGTAGCTGGTCTGTCATTATACAATAGAGACGGTAGATCCAGCTGGTCTGACATAATATAATAGAGACAGTAGATCTAGCTGGTCTGTCATAATATAATAGAGACACAGTGACAGTAGATCTAGCTAGTCTGTCGTAGTATAATAGAGACAGTAGATCTAGCTGGTCTGTCATAATATAATAGAGACAGTAGATCTAGCTGGTCTGTCATACTGTAATAGAGACAGTAGATCTAGCTGGTATGTCATAATACAATAGAAACAGTAGATCTAGCTGGTCTGTCATAATATAATAGAGACATTAGATCTAGCTGGTCTGTCATAATATAATAGAGACCCAGAGACAGTACATCTAGCTGGTCTGTCTTAATACAATAGAGACTGTAGATGAGGCTGGTTTGTCATTATACAATAGAGACAGTAGATCTAGCTGGTCTGGCATAATATAATAGAGACAGTAGATCTAGCTGGTCTATCATAATACAATAGAGACAGTAGATCTAGCTGGTCTGTCATAATATAATAGAGACACAGAGACAGTAGATCTAGCTGGTCTGTCTTAATATAATTGAGACAGTAGATCTAGCTGGTCTGTCATAATACAATAGAGACAGTAGATATAGCTGGTCTGTCATAATATAATAGAGACAGTAGATCTAGCTGGTCTGACATAATATAATAGAGACAGTAGATCTAGCTGGTCTGTCATAATATAATAGAGACAGTAGATCTAGCTTCTCTGTCATAATATAATAGAGACAGTAGATCTAGCAGGTCTGTAATACTATAATAGTGACAGTAGATCTAGCTGGTCTGTCATACTGTAATAGAGACAGTAGATCTAGCTGGTCAGTCATAATATAATAGAGATAGTAGATCTAGCTGGTCTGTCATAATACAATAGAGACTGTAGATCTAGCTGGTCTGACTTAATATAATATAGACAGTAGATCTAGCTGGTCTGTCATAATATAATAGAGACAGTAGATCTAGCTTCTCTGTCATAATATAATATAGACAGTAGATCTAGCAGGTCTGTAATACTATAATAAGGACAGTAGATCTAGCTGGTCTGTCATACTGTAATAGAGACAGTAGATCTAGCTGGTCAGTCATAATATAATAGAGATAGTAGATATATCTGGTCTGTCATAATATAATAGAGACAGTAGATCTAGCTGGTCTTTCACAATACAATAGAGACTGTAGATGTAGCTGGTCTGTAATAATATAATAGAGACAGTAGATATAGCTGGTCTGTCATAATATAATAGAGACAGTAGATCTAGCTGGTCTGTCATAATATAATAGAGACACAGTGACAGTAGATCTAGCTGGTCTGTCTTAGTATAATTGAGACAGTAGATCTAGCTGGTCTGTCATAATATAATAGAGACAGTAGATCTAGCTGGTCTGTCATACTGTAATAGAGACAGTAGATATAGCTGGTCTGTCATAATACAATAGAGACAGTAGATCTAGCTGGTCTGTCATAATTTAATAGAGACCGTAGATCTAGCTGGTCTGTCATAATATAATAGAGACACAGAGACAGTAGATCTAGCTGGTCTGTCATAATACAAAAGAGACAGTAGATGTAGCTGGTCTGTCATTATACAATAGAGACAGTAGATCTAGCTGGTCTGTAATACTATGATAGGGACAGTAGATCTAGCTGGTCTGTCATAATATAACAGAGGCAGTAGATCTAGCTGGTCTGTCATAATACAATAGAGACTGTAGATGTAGCTGGTCTGTCATAATATAATAGAGACTGTAGATCTAGCTGGTCTGTCATAATACAATAGAGACTGTAGATGTAGTTGGTCTGTCATTATACAATAGAGACAGTAGATCTAGCTGGTCTGTCATAATATAATAGAGACAGTAGATTTAGCTGGTCTGTCATATTATAATGAGGACATTAGATCTAGCTGGTCTGTCATAATACAATAGAGACAGTAGATCTAGCTGGTCTGTCATAATATAATAGAGACACAGAGACAGTAGATCTAGCTGGTCTGTCTTAATATAATTGAGACAGTAGATCTAGCTGGTCTGTCATAATACAAAGAGACTGTAGATCTAGCTGGTCTGTCATAATACAATAGAGACAGTAGATCTTGCTGGTCTGTCATAATACAATAGAGACAGTAGTTCTAGCTGGTCTGTGATCATGTAATAGAGACAGTAGATCTAGCTGGTCTGTCATAATATAATAGAGACAGTAGATCTAGCTGGTCTGTCATAATATAATAGAGACACAGTGACAGTAGATCTAGCTAGTCTGTCGTAGTATAATAGAGACAGTAGATCTAGCTGGTCTGTCATAATATAATAGAGACAGTAGATCTAGCTGGTCTGTCATACTGTAATAGAGACAGTAGATCTAGCTGGTATGTCATAATACAATAGAAACAGTAGATCTAGCTGGTCTGTCATAATATAATAGAGACATTAGATCTAGCTGGTCTGTCATAATATAATAGAGACCCAGAGACAGTACATCTAGCTGGTCTGTCTTAATACAATAGAGACTGTAGATGAGGCTGGTTTGTCATTATACAATAGAGACAGTAGATCTAGCTGGTCTGGCATAATATAATAGAGACAGTAGATCTAGCTGGTCTATCATAATACAATAGAGACAGTAGATCTAGCTGGTCTGTCATAATATAATAGAGACACAGAGACAGTAGATCTAGCTGGTCTGTCTTAATATAATTGAGACAGTAGATCTAGCTGGTCTGTCATAATACAATAGAGACAGTAGATATAGCTGGTCTGTCATAATACAATAGAGACAGTAGATCTAGCTGGTCTGACATAATATAATAGAGACAGTAGATCTAGCTGGTCTGTCATAATATAATAGAGACAGTAGATCTAGCTTCTCTGTCATAATATAATAGAGACAGTAGATCTAGCAGGTCTGTAATACTATAATAGTGACAGTAGATCTAGCTGGTCTGTCATACTGTAATAGAGACAGTAGATCTAGCTGGTCAGTCATAATATAATAGAGATAGTAGATCTATCTGGTCTGTCATAATATAATAGAGACAGTAGATCTAGCTGGTCTGTCATAATATAATAGAGACAGTAGAGCTAGCTGGTCTGTCATAATATAATAGAGACACAGAGACAGTATATCTAGCTGGTCTGTCTTAATATAATTGAGACAGTAGATCTAGCTAGCTGGTCTGTCATAATATAATAGAGACTGTAGCTCTAGCTGGTCTGTCATAATACAATAGAGACTGTAGATCTAGCTGGTCTGACATAATATAATATAGACAGTAGATCTAGCTGGTCTGTCATAATATAATAGAGACAGTAGATCTAGCTTCTCTGTCATAATTTAATAGAGACAGTAGATCTAGCAGGTCTGTAATACTATAATAGGGACAGTAGATCTAGCTGGTCTGTCATACTGTAATAGAGACAGTAGATCTAGCTGGTCAGTCATAATATAATAGAGATAGTAGATCTATCTGGTCTGTCATAATATAATAGAGACAGTAGATCTAGCTGGCCTGTCACAATACAATAGAGACTGTAGATGTAGCTGGTCTGTCATAATATAATAGAGACAGTAGATGTAGCTGGTCTGTCATAATATAATAGAGACACAGAGACAGTAGATCTATTTGGTCTGTCCTAATACAATAGAGACTGTAATTGTAGCAGGTATGTCATTATACAATAGAGGCAGTAGATCTAGCTGGTCTGACATAATATAATAGAGATAGTAGATCTAGCAGGTCTGTAATACTATAATAGAGAGAGTAGATCTAGCAGGTCTGTAATACTATAATAGGGACAGTAGATCTAGTTGGTCTGTCATACTGTAATAGAGACAGTAGATCTAGCTGGTCTGTCATAATATAATAGAGACAGTAGATCTAGCTGGTCTGTCATAATATAATAGAGACAGTAGAGCTAGCTGGTCTGTCATAATATAATAGAGACACAGAGACAGTATATCTAGCTGGTCTGTCTTAATATAATTGAGACAGTAGATCTAGCTAGCTGGTCTGTCATAATATAATAGAGACTGTAGATCTAGCTGGTCTGTCATAATTCAATAGAGACTGTAGATCTAGCTGGTCTGTCATAATACAATAGAGACTCTAGATGTAGCTGGTCTGTCATTATACAATAGAGACAGTAGATCCAGCTGGTCTGACATAATATAATAGAGAGAGTAGATCTAGCAGGTCTGTAATACTATAATAGGGACAGTAGATCTAGCTGGTCTGTCATACTGTAATAGAGACAGTAGAGCTAGCTGGTCTGTCATAATATAACAGAGGCAGTAGATCTAGCTGGTCTGTCATAATACAATAGAGACAGTAGATCTAGCTGGTCTGTCATAATATAATAGAGACAGTAGATCTAGCTGGTCTGACATAATATAATAGAGACAGTAGATCTAGCTGGTCTGTCATAATATAATAGAGACAGTAGATCTAGCTTCTCTGTCATAATATAATAGAGACAGTAGATCTAGCAGGTCTGTAATACTATATTAGGGACAGTAGATCTAGCTGGTCTGTCATAATGTAATAGAGACAGTAGATCTAGCTGGTCTGTCATAATATAACAGAGGCAGTAGATCTAGCTGGTCTGTCTTAATACAATAGAGACTCTAGATGTAGCTGGTCTGTCATTATACAATAGAGACAGTAGATCTAGCTGGTCTGACATAATATAATAGAGAGAGTAGATCTAGCAGGTCTGTAATACTATAATAGGGACAGTAGATCTAGCTGGTCTGTCATACTGTAATAGAGACAGTAGAGCTAGCTGGTCTGTCATAATATAACAGAGTCAGTAGATCTAGCTGGTCTGTCATAATATAATAGAGACAGTAGATCTAGCTGGTCTGTCATAATATAATAGAGACAGTAGAGCTAGCTGGTCTGTCATAATATAATAGAGACACAGAGACAGTATATCTAGCTGGTCTGTCTTAATATAATTGAGACAGTAGATCTAGCTAGCTGGTCTGTCATAATATAATAGAGACTGTAGATCTAGCTGGTCTGTCATAATACAATAGAGACTGTAGATCTAGCTGGTCTGACATAATATAATATAGACAGTAGATCTAGCTGGTCTGTCATAATATAATAGAGACAGTAGATCTAGCTTCTCTGTCATAATATAATAGAGACAGTAGATCTAGCAGGTCTGTAATACTATAATAGGGACAGTAGATCTAGCTGGTCTGTCATACTGTAATAGAGACAGTAGATCTAGCTGGTCAGTCATAATATAATAGAGATAGTAGATCTATCTGGTCTGTCATATTATAATAGAGACAGTAGATCTAGCTGGTCTTTCACAATACAATAGAGACTGTAGATGTAGCTGGTCTGTAATAATATAATAGAGACAGTAGAGCTAGCTGGTCTGTCATAATATAATAGAGACACAGAGACAGTATATCTAGCTGGTCTGTCTTAATATAATTGAGACAGTAGATCTAGCTAGCTGGTCTGTCATAATATAATAGAGACTGTAGATCTAGCTGGTCTGTCATAATTCAATAGAGACTGTAGATCTAGCTGGTCTGTCATAATACAATAGAGACTCTAGATGTAGCTGGTCTGTCATTATACAATAGAGACGGTAGATCCAGCTGGTCTGACATAATATAATAGAGAGAGTAGATCTAGCAGGTCTGTAATACTATAATAGGGACAGTAGATCTAGCTGGTCTGTCATACTGTAATAGAGACAGTAGAGCTAGCTGGTCTGTCATAATATAACAGAGGCAGTAGATCTAGCTGGTCTGTCATAATACAATAGAGACAGTAGATCTAGCTGGTCTGTCATAATATAATAGAGACAGTAGATCTAGCTGGTCTGACATAATATAATAGAGACAGTAGATCTAGCTGGTCTGTCATAATATAATAGAGACAGTAGATCTAGCTTCTCTGTCATAATATAATAGAGACAGTAGATCTAGCAAGTCTGTAATACTATATTAGGGACAGTAGATCTAGCTGGTCTGTCATAATGTAATAGAGACAGTAGATCTAGCTGGTCTGTCATAATATAACAGAGGCAGTAGATCTAGCTGGTCTGTCTTAATACAATAGAGACTCTAGATGTAGCTGGTCTGTCATTATACAATAGAGACAGTAGATATAGCTGGTCTGACATAATATAATAGAGAGAGTAGATCTAGCAGGTCTGTAATACTATAATAGGGACAGTAGATCTAGCTGGTCTGTCATACTGTAATAGAGACAGTAGAGCTAGCTGGTCTGTCATAATATAATAGAGACAGTAGATCTAGCTGGTCTGTCATAATATAATAGAGACAGTAGAGCTAGCTGGTCTGTCATAATATAATAGAGACACAGAGACAGTATATCTAGCTGGTCTGTCTTAATATAATTGAGACAGTAGATCTAGCTAGCTGGTCTGTCATAATATAATAGAGACTGTAGATCTAGCTGGTCTGTCATAATACAATAGAGACTGTAGATCTAGCTGGTCTGACATAATATAATATAGACAGTAGATCTAGCTGGTCTGTCATAATATAATAGAGACAGTAGATCTAGCTTCTCTGTCATAATATAATAGAGACAGTAGATCTAGCAGGTCTGTAATACTATAATAGGGACAGTAGATCTAGCTGGTCTGTCATACTGTAATAGAGACAGTAGATCTAGCTGGTCAGTCATAATATAATAGAGATAGTAGATCTATCTGGTCTGTCATATTATAATAGAGACAGTAGATCTAGCTGGTCTTTCACAATACAATAGAGACTGTAGATGTAGCTGGTCTGTAATAATATAATAGAGACAGTAGATGTAGCTGGTCTGTCATAATATAATAGAGACACAGAGACAGTAGATCTATTTGGTCTGTCCTAATACAATAGAGACTGTAGATGTAGCTGGTCTGTCATTATACAATAGAGACAGTAGATCTAGCTGGTCTGACATAATATAATAGAGATAGTAGATCTAGCAGGTCTGTCATAATACAATAGAGACTGTAGATCTAGCTGGTCTGTCATAATACAATAGAGACAGTAGATCTTGCTGGTCTGTCATAATATAATAGAGACAGTAGATCTAGCTTCTCTGTCATTATATAATAGAGACAGTAGATCTAGCAGGTCTGTAATACTATAATAGGGACAGTAGATCTAGCTGGTCTGTCATACTGAAATAGAGACAGTAGATCTAGCTGGTCTGTCATAATATAACAGAAGCAGTAGATCTAGCTGGTCTGTCTTAATACAATAGAGACTCTAGATGTAGCTGGTCTGTCATTATACAATAGAGACAGTAGATCTATCTGGTCTGACATAATATAATAGAGAGAGTAGATCTAGCAGGTCTGTAATACTATAATAGGGACAGTAGATCTAGCTGGTCTGTCATACTGTAATAGAGACAGTAGAGCTAGCTGGTCTGTCATAATATAACAGAGGCAGTAGATCTAGCTGGTCTGTCATAATATAATAGAGACAGTAGATCTAGCTGGTCTGTCATAATATAATAGAGACACAGAGACAGTAGATGTAGCTGGTATGTCCTAATACAATAGAGACTGTAGATCTAGCTGGTCTGTCCTAATACAATAGAGACTGTAGATGTAGCTGGTCTGTCGTAATATAATCGAGACAGTAGATCTAGCTGGTCTGTCATACTGTAATAGAGACAGTAGATATAGCTGGTCTGTCATAATACAATAGAGACAGTAGATCTAGCTGGTCTGTCATAATATAATAGAGACAGTAGATCTAGCTGGTCTGTCATAATATAATAGAGACACAGAGACAGTAGATCTAGCTGGTCTGTCATAATACAATAGAGACTGTAGATGAGGCTGGTCTGTCATGATACAATAGAGACAGTAGATCTAGCTGGTCTGTCAAAATATAACAGAGAATGTAGATCTAGCTGGTCTGTCATAATATATTAGAGACTGTAGATCTAGCTGGTCTGTCATAATATAATAGAGACAGTAGATCTTGCTGGTCTGTCATAATACAATAGAGACAGTAGATCTAGCTTGTCTGTCCTAATATAATAGAGACAGTAGATCTAGCTGGTCTGACATAATATAATAGAGACAGTAGATCTAGCTGGTCTGTCATAATATAATAAAGACAGTAGATCTAGCTGGTCTGAATTAATATAATAGAGACAGTAGATCTAGCTTCTCTGTCATAATATAATAGAGACAGTAGATCTAGCAGGTCTGTAATACTATAATAGGGACAGTAGATCTAGCTGGTCTGTCATACTGTAATAGAGACAGTAGATCTAGCTGGTCAGTCATAAGATAATAGAGATAGTAGATCTATCTGGTCTGTCATTATATAACAGAGACAGTAGATATAGCTGGTCTGTCATAATATAATAGAGACAGTGGATCAAGCTGGTCTGTCATAATATAATAGAGACACAGAGACAGTAGATCTAGCTGGTCTGTCATAATACAATAGAGACTGTAGATGAGGCTGGTCTGTCATGATACAATAGAGACAGTAGATCTAGCTGGTCTGTCAAAATATAACAGAGAATGTAGATCTAGCTGGTCTGTCATAATATATTAGAGACTGTAGATCTAGCTGGTCTGTCATAATATAATAGAGACAGTAGATCTTGCTGGTCTGTCATAATACAATAGAGACAGTAGATCTAGCTTGTCTGTCCTAATATAATAGAGACAGTAGATCTAGCTGGTCTGACATAATATAATAGAGACAGTAGATCTAGCTGGTCTGTCATAATATAATAAAGACAGTAGATCTAGCTGGTCTGAATTAATATAATAGAGACAGTAGATCTAGCTTCTCTGTCATAATATAATAGAGACAGTAGATCTAGCAGGTCTGTAATACTATAATAGGGACAGTAGATATAGCTGGTCTGTCATACTGTAATAGAGACAGTAGATCTAGCTGGTCAGTCATAATATAATAGAGATAGTAGATCTATCTGGTCTGTCATTATATAACAGAGACAGTAGATATAGCTGGTCTGTCATAATATAATAGAGACAGTGGATCAAGCTGGTCTGTCATAATATAATAGAGACACAGAGACAGTAGATCTAGCTGTTCTGTCCTAATACAATAGAGACTGTAGATGTAGCTGGTCTGTCATAATATAATAGAGACAGTAGATCTAGCTGGTCTGACATAAGATAATAGAGAGAGTAGATCTAGCAGGTCTGTAATACTACAATAGGGACAGTAGATCCAGCTGGTCTGTCATACTGTAATAGAGACAGTAGATCTAGCTGGTCTGTCATAATATAATAAAGACAGTAGATCTAGCTGGTCTGAATTAATATAATAGAGACAGTAGATCTAGCTTCTCTGTCATAATATAATAGAGACAGTAGATCTAGCAGGTCTGTAATACTATAATAGGGACAGTAGATATAGCTGGTCTGTCATACTGTAATAGAGACAGTAGATCTAGCTGGTCAGTCATAATATAATAGAGATAGTAGATCTATCTGGTCTGTCATTATATAACAGAGACAGTAGATATAGCTGGTCTGTCATAATATAATAGAGACAGTGGATCAAGCTGGTCTGTCATAATATAATAGAGACACAGAGACAGTAGATCTAGCTGTTCTGTCCTAATACAATAGAGACTGTAGATGTAGCTGGTCTGTCATAATATAATAGAGACAGTAGATCTAGCTGGTCTGACATAAGATAATAGAGAGAGTAGATCTAGCAGGTCTGTAATACTACAATAGGGACAGTAGATCCAGCTGGTCTGTCATACTGTAATAGAGACATTAGATCTAGCTGGTCTGTCATAATATAACAGAGGCAGTAGATCTAGCTGGTCTGTCTTAATACAATAGAGACTCTAGATGTAGCTGGTCTGTCATAATACAATAAAGACAGTAGATCTAGCTTGTTTGTGATCATATAATAGAGACAGTCGATCTGGCTGGTCTGTCATAATTTAATAGAGACAGTAGATCTAGCTGGTCTGTCATAATATAATAGAGACACAGTGACAGTAGATCTAGCTGGTCTGTCTTAGTATAATTGAGACATTAGATCTAGCAGGTCTGTCATAATATAATAGAGACTGTAGATCTAGCTGGTCTGTCATAATACAATAGAGACAGTAGATCTTGCTGGTCTGTCATAATACAATAGAGACAGTAGATGTAGCTGGTCTGTCATAATATAATAGAGACAGTAGATCTAGCTGGTCTGACATAATATAATAGAGACAGTAGATCTATTCAGTCTGTCTTAGGATAATAGAGACAGTCTATCTAGCTGGTGTGTCATAATATAATTGAGACCATAGATCTAGCTGCTCTGTCATAATATAATATGTTCTGTAGATGTTGCTGTTGTGTCATAATGTAGTAGAGACATTAAATCTAGCTGGTCACCAATAATATAATTGAGACAGTAGATCTAGCTGGTTAGTCATAGGATAATAGAGAAAGTAGATCTAGCCTGGTCTGTCGTAATATAATAAAGACAGTAGATGTAGCTGGCATAATATATTAGATTCTGTAGATGTAGAAGGTCTGTCATTACATAGAAAAAGAGACTGTAGATGGCTAGGGTCATTTTGTTATATCTGGAGTACTTCTCCTGTCTTATCCGGTGTCCTGTGTGAATTTAAGTATTCTCTCTCTAATTATCTCTGTCTTTCTCTCTCGGAGGAGGACCTGAGCCCTGGACCATGCCTCAGGACTACCTGGCATGATGACTCCTTGCTGTCCCCAGTCCACCTGGCCGTGCTGCTGCTCCAGTTTCAACTGTTCTGTCTGCGGCTATGGAACCCTGTCGTGTTCACCGGACGTGCTACTTGTCCCAGACCTGTGTCGTGGAAATTTCCTCTATTTACCAAATCATGAGCGCAAACCACAACACAAGTCAGAGTTAGTTATCAAAGTCCATCTTTAATTATATGAGCTCTATCACAACCCTGTGACTCTCAGATCAATTCAGTGTCTATCAATGAATTCTCTGAGAGCCCCCTCTACATTGCAACTGAGATCCTTTAATAGCCAAGAACACACATAGTCAGACAGCATAGACATAATAAATCATTCAGCTTTGTCTCCTTACTCAAACCCAGAACCATAAACCAATCCTCCATATCAACAGGCATATATCAAATTGTCATTTAGATACAACCAATTCTAAATACAACCAATCCTGGACAAGCTCACGTGGAACATAGAATGATTCCAGACACTGCCATCCTCCTCTCCCCGATGGGAAAAGTAGGGAGTGACTGGAACACAGACACAGTGGAGCAAAAGATATGTTTACACATGATGACACCTTGACCTCTCCCCTCTCTGCGGCCCATGCAACTTAGTCTTGACATAGAACAGATAACTGCCAATGGCCACCACTATAGTACAACAAAATACATTCTTATGAGAAATAACTCATAAGCATATCATGAATATAAAACATCTTACCTATGTTAACAACCAATTCTGATTATTCCCCAACACCTGCTGTTTTCAACTCTCTAGAGACAGCAGGAGCGGTAGAGATACTCTGAATAATTGGCTATGAAAAGCCAACTGACATTTACTCCTGAGGTACTGACCTGTTGCACCCTCGACAACCACTGTGACTTTATTATTTTTGACCCTGCTAGTCATCTATGAACAATTGAACATCTTGGCCATGTTCTGTTATCTCCACCCAGCACAGCCAGAAGAGGACTGGTCACCCTTCATAGCCTGGTTCCTCTCTAGGTTTCTTCCTAGGTTCTGGCCTTTCTATGGAGTTTTTCCTAGCCACGTGCTTCTACACCTGCATTGCTTGCTGTTTGGGGTTTTAGGCTGGGTTTCTGTACAGCACTCGTGACATAAGCTGATGTAAGTCTTTATAAATACATTTGATTGATTGATGGTTATTGATTACTGCTTTGTTTGGGGTTAGAGCTTGAAAAAAATGAATTTTACTGTAACTGTGCATGTGACAAACTACAACTCGAAACGAATTACTTTTATTTAAACTGGTATGTCACCTTTTATTTCACCTTTTACATGTTGGTGTCATTGAAATGAGAAATTGTATAAAAACATTCAATAACTTTTTTTCTCTCTCGATAAAACAGTTCATTTCAAATAAATGACATGACAGGCTAAAAACACAACAGCTCTTGTTTCAGAGCTAATGACAAAGGTACTGTTTAATGAACCTAACACAGTGCATTGCCTATAGCCTTTTATCCATCACCTGTGGAGAAAGAGGATGTTGTTCACAGAGGAGGACTTCAGCGTGTATTTGTATTGGACCATCTCTCCTCCAAAATGAATCCACACCCATTGAATGCCTGCTCGAAGGGAGCACTGGATGCTAGAATGCTGAGGACGTGGCAGGTAAGGTTCATGCGCACAGGGAACTTACATTGTTGTGCCTGCCACCACAACAGAACACGCCGGGTCTGCTTCTTAGAATTGGGTCGAGTTTGACTGCACCATAATCTTAAATGTCATTTGCCAGTGGGTTTGACTCAGGAGTAATGATATCTGCTTCATCATCCCAGTCTGAGAACTCAATATGTGACTATTGGTCTCTTTGGCTGTGAGGGTCCTGGCTCTTCCTTATTGGGGGGACCTACGACTCCGGCTCCACTCTAAAAGGCCCAAAATCATAATGAGCTCTTTGGTTACCTGCATAATGTTCTCACGTGCAGTTTCCTCCAGCATCTTCAGCAGACCCAACTTGGGGGTCCAAAACATTGCTTTAATTTCTGTAGGCTAAGGTTGGTTGGATAAAATTAAATATTTAAAATGAGAAGAAAACATTGAATAAGTTATTATTCATTTTTCATCTCAATTAAATCAATCTGGTTGAATAAAGGTGAAATACCTGGTTAAATTACAGAGGAATGAACAATGAACCGGTGAGAGGAGAGGAGAGGAATGAATGAACAATGAACTGGGGAGAGGAATGAATGAACAATGAACTGGGGAGAGGAGAGGAATGAATGAACAATGAACTGGGGAGAAGAGAGGAATGAATTAACAATGAACTGGGGAGAGGAGAGGAATGAATGAACAATGAACTGGGGAGAAGAGAGGAATGAATGAACAATGAACTGAGAAGAGGAGAGGAATGAACAATGAACTGAGGAGAGGAGAGGAATTAATGAACAATGAACTGAAGAGAGTAATGAATGAACTGGGGAGAGGAGAGGACTGAATGAACAATGAACTGGGGAGAAGAGAGGACTGAATGAACAATGAACTGGGGAGAAGAGAGGACTGAATGAACAATGAACTGGGGAGAAGAGAGGAATGAATGAACAATGAACTGGGGAGAGGAGAGGAGAGGAGAGGAGAGGAGAGGAGAGGAGAGGAGAGGAGAGGAGAGGAGAGGAGAGGAGAGGAGAGGAGAGGAGAGGAGATGAGAGGAGAGGAGAGGAGAGGAGAATGAACTGGGAAGAACAGAGGAACAAACAATGAACAATTAACTGGTGTGATGAGAGTAATGAATGAACAATGAACTGGGGAGAGGAGAGGCATGTATGAACAATGAACTTGGGAGAGGAGAGGAATGAATGAACTTGGGAGAGGAGAGGAATGAATGAACTGGGGAGAGGAGAGGAATGAACAATAAACTGAGGAGAGGAGAGGAGATGAGAGGAGAGGAGAGAATAATGAACTGGGAAGAACAGAGGAATGAACAATGAACAATTAACTGGTGTGATGAGAGTAATGAATGAACAATGAACTGGTGTGATGAGAGTAATGAATGAACAATGAACTGGAGAGAGGAGAGGAATGAATGAACTGGGGAGAGGAGAGGAGAGGAGAAGAGAGGAGAGGAGAGGAGAGGAGAGGAGAGGAGAGGAGAGGAGAGGAGAGGAGAGGAGAGGAGAGGAGAGGAGAGGAGAGGAGAGGAGAGGAGAGAATGAACAATGACCTGGGGAGAGGAGAGGAATAAACGAAGAATGAACTGAGGAGTGGAGAGTAATGAATGAACAATAAACTGGGGAGAGGAGAGTAATGAATGAACAATGAACTGGGGAGAGGAGAGTAATGAATGAACAATGAACTGAGAAGAGGAGAGGAGAGGAGAGGAGAGGAGAGGAGAGGAGAGGAGAGGAGAGGAGAGGAGAGGAGAGGAATTAACAATAAACTGGGGAGAGTTGAGTTGAGGAGAGGAATGAATAATAAACTAGGGAGAGAAGAGGAATGAATGAACAATGAACTGGTGAGAGGAGAGGAATGAAGTTATGAACTTATGTGTGAACAATGTAACAAAGGTGATTTTATACCTAGAATATAATGACAATAACATAATGTGACAAAGGTGATTTTATACCTTAATGACAATACAGTAGAAAGACGTTCATTTTAAATTACATTCACTCATTCAACAAGGCGTGTGAATATGTCAACTCATGTGTAAACGTGTGATCACGTGAGTAAAAAAGGTATCTCTATTGACAGTCCTTTGACTTGGTGAGAGGTATCAGTAGCTACATTCGTTTACATTTTGTCACCATATCACCCCCCCCCCCCCCCCACACACACACACACAGACAGAGAGATTGTCATAACCAACCCCAACCAAACCCTAATGTCTGCAGACAGTCAATCAACTACAGAGGACAGAGGACAAGCTCGATATTATAATAACGAGAACACTAGCTGAATATTTTAAAAATATATATTTATAAAAAATGATAATATGAAAGCACAGGAAATAGTATAGTAGCGTAGTTTCCGGTAACAGAACTAACTGCATGAACACTAACCCATCCTGACATCAAACAGACAAATGGATTAAGATTAGTTAGGGTTACCCCTCCCAAACGTAACCATCCCAATATCACAGATAATAAGACCCTCCCAATATCACAAATAATAAGACCCTCCCAACATCACAGATAATAAAACCCTCTCAATATAACAAATAATAAGACTCTCCCAATATTACATATAAAAAGACCCTCCCAACCGTAAACATCCCAATATCATAGACAATAAGACCTCCCAACATCACAGATAATAAGACCCTCCCAATATCATATTTAATAAGACCCTCCCAACATCACAGATAATAAGACCCCCTCAATATAACATATAATAAGACCCTCCCAATACTACATATAATAAGACCCTCCCAAGCATAAACATCCCAATATCATAGACAATAAGACCCTCCCAATATAATAGATAATAAGACCCTCCCAATATAACAGATAACACCCTTCCAACCGTAACCATCCCAAAATCACAGATAATAAGACCCTCCCAATATCACAGTTAATAACATCCTCTCAATATCACAGATAATACGACACTCCCAATATCACAGATAATAAGACCCTCTCAATATAACATATAATAAGACCCTCCCAATAGTACATATAATAAGACCCCCCCAACCGTAAACATCCCAATATCACAGATAATAAGACCCTCCCGACTGTAAACATCCCAATATCACAGCTAATAAGACCCTCCCAACCGTAAACATCCCAATATCACAGATAATAAGACCCTCCCAACCGTAAACATCCCAATATCACAGATAATAAGACCCTCCCAACCATAAACAATCCAATATCACAGATAAAAAGACCCTCCCAATAATACAGATAGTAAAACCCTCCCAATAGCATAGATAATAAGACCCTCCAAATACCACCGATAATAAGACCCCCCCCAATATCACAGATAATAAGACCCTCCCAATATCATATATAATAAAACTCGTCCAATATCACAGTAAAATAAGACCCTCTCAATATCATTTATAATATGACATCCCAATATCACAGATAATAAGACCCTCAATATCACGTATAATGAGACATCCCAACATCATAGATAATAAGACCCCTCCGATATCACATAATAAAATAAAATAAATAGATAAAAAGACCCTCCAAAATATCACAGATAATAAGACCATCCCAATATCACAGATAATAAAGCCTGCACAATGTCACATATAATAAGACCCTCCCAGTATCACGGATAATAAGACCCTGCCAATATCACAGATAATAAGACACTCCCAAAACTACACATGAAACCAAAACAATAATAAACAAATAAAACAAGTAAACAGGAAGTAGAAACTTTAAACGATAAGCGTCACAGTATGGTGAGAGAGAGAGAGAGAGAGAGAGAGAGAGAGAGAGAGAGAGAGAGAGAGAGAGAGAGAGAGAGAGAGAGAGAGAGAGAGAGAGAGAGAGAGAGAGAGAGAGAGAGAGAGAGAGAGAGAGAGAGAGAGAGAGAGAGGGGGGAAGAAAGATTCTGGTTAGGGTTTGGGTAATTGTCAGGGCTACAATAGCAGCAGTGGATAAAAACAGAAGGTAATCTCATCCTTACAGATTAACATTGTTTCCAATTTAATATAATCTAATACAGGCATCTTATCCATAACTCAATCTACAATCTAATACATACATTCCTAATCCAGAACTCTAAGAAATGACCATCTAGAGGGGTTTTGGGTAATGTCCTACTAGAGGTCTGGGTTTGGGGTAATGTTCCAACTAGAGGTCTGGGTTTGGGGTAATGTCCTCCTAGAGCTTTGGGTTTGGGGGTAATGTCCTACTAGAGTGTTGGGGTAATGTCCTACTAGAGGTTTGGGGTAATGTCCTATTATAGGTCTGGGTTTGAGTTACTTTTCTACTAGAGATCTGGGGTTTGAGTTACTTTTCTACTAGAGGTGTGGTGTAATGTCCTACTAGAGATCTGGGTTTGAGTTACTGTCCTACTAGAGCTCTGGGTTTGGAGTAATGTCCTACTAGAGGTCTGGGTTTGGGGTAATGTCCTACTAGAGGTCTGGGTTTGAGTTAATATCCTGCCAGAGATCTGGGTTTGGTGTAATGTCCTACTAGAGGTTTGGGGTAATGTCCTACTAGAGGTCTGGGTTTGGGACAATACCCTACTTGAGGTCTTGGTTTGGGTTAAGGTTAGGGTTAGTTGTGCATCTGAAGGTTTATGTTACTGTGACCTGGGATTTAAAGCATGTCAATTGCTTTTCAACCTGCTAGACGTTGTTTACTTACAGAGACACAAACACAAGTTCAACACCATTGTCCAATGCACGCTCCTCACCAACCTTAGGACCCTGGGACTGAATACCTCCCTCTGCAACTGGATCCTGGACTTCCTGACGGGCCGATCCCAGGTCGTGAGGGTAGTTAACATCACCTTTGCAACGCTGATCCTCAACACTGGGGCCCCTCAGGGGTGCGTGCTTAGTCACCTCCTGGGCTCCTATTGACTGACTGCATTACTGCTTGGTATGGCAATAGCACCGCCCTTGATCACATGGTGCTATAGAGGGTGGTGAGGACAGACCAGTACATCACTGGGGCCGAGCTCCATGCCATCCAGGACCTCTATATCAGGTGGTGTGAAAGGAAGGCCTGGCAAATCATTAAAGACTGCAACCACCCAAACCATAGACTGTTCACTCTGCTTCCGCGCAGTACCGGTGCATCAAGTCTGACATCAACAGGCTCCTGAAAGGCTTCTAACCCCATGCCATAAGACTGCTAAATAGCTAACTAAATAGCTAACAAAATGGCTACACGGACTATCGGAGATGACCTTTGTATTGTATTTTAATTTTTGCACAGTCTCTATGCACACTCACACTGATACTCCAACACACATACAAAACACTCGCTCCATCATCTGCATACACACACATAATATGTACATATACATATAGTAAGTATACTGACACACCCACTCACATACAATCATCATATACGCTGCTGCTACACCACTTCAACTTAGTGGATTGGGCTATTTCAGCTGATGCTGACACCAAACATTCGCAGTAGAATGGCCTTACTGAAGACCTTAGTGACTTTCAACGTGGCACCGTCAAAGGATGCCACCTTTCCAAAAAGTCAGTTAATCAAATTTCTGGCCTGCTAGAGCTGCCCGTCTACTGTAAGTGCTGTTATTGTAAAGTGGAAATGTCTAGGAGCAGCAGCGGCTCAGCTGTGAAATGGTAGGCCACATAAGCTCACAAAACGGGACTGCGGAGTGCTGAAGCGCATATCACCGTAAAAATCACCTGTCATCGGTTGCAACACTCACTACTGAGTTCCAAACTGCTTCTGGAAGCAACGTCAGCACAAGAACTGTTCGTCGGGAGGTTCAGTAAATGGCCGAGCAGCCGCACACAAGCCTAAGATCACCATGCGCAATGCCAAGCGTCGGTTGGAGTGGTGTAAATCTCGCCGCCATTGGACTTTGGAGCAGTGGAAACACGTTCTATGGAGTTATGAATCACTCTTCATTATATGGCAGTCCGAGGAATCTGGGTTTGGTGGATGCCAGGAGAACACTTCCTGCTTGTATGCATAGTGCCAACTGTAAAGTTTGGCGAAGGAGGAATAATGGTCTGGGGCAGTTTTTCATGGTTCTGGCTAGGCATCTTAGTTCCAGTGAAGGGAAATAATTCAATAACATTGAATTCTGTGCTTCCAACTTTGTGGTAACAGTTTGGGGAAGGCCCTTTCCTGTTTCAGCATCACAATGCCCCCTTGCACAAAACACACTTTAAACACACACACACACACTCATATCTAGGATTGGAAAACATTCTGAGGTCAGTGGATGAACAGAAGATGAAGGACAGGAGAACAGAAGACAGAGAAAAGCTGTTGGTCCATGGTCTCTAGAGAGGTGTTACAGGTCAGTGGATACAGGTCAGACATACTGTTCTTTAGGGAAGGTGTAGGGTGCAAGGCCGGGAGGGGGGGATAGGGAGGGGAGGGAAGGATATCTGAAGACAGAGGAGGGATGGGAGGCGGGGGAGAAGGTATTGTTGGAGTGGGTGTAGGCGTGCTGGGAGAGGAAGGAGAGGGGAGGGTTGATAGGTGGAGAGTCGGGGAGGGAGAGGGGAGGGTTGATGGGGGGAGAGTAGGGTTCTGGGTAGTCATCCTTGTTACAGGCCAGTCGGTAGCTGACATAGTCCGCTGTGTTGGGGAGGTCCTCATACACCCTCCCTGACCGCTGTGAAGAGAAGACAAACAGGTAGTTAGTCCGCAGTGAAGAGAAGACAGACAGGTAGATAGTTAGTCCGCTGTGAAGAGAAGAGAGACAGACAGGTAGATAGTTAGTCCGCTGTGAAGAGAAGAGAGACAGACAGGTAGATAGTTAGTCCGCTGTGAAGAGAAGAGAGACAGACAGGTAGTTAGTCTGCTGTGAAGAGATGACAGACATGTAGTTAGTCCGCTGTGAAGAGAAGAGAGACAGACAGGTAGATAGTCTGCTGTGTTGGGGAGCACACACAAATACACACACCACAATAACACACAAAAACATACAGACACACATAGACACACACACATACACACACACACACACGCACAAAGACACACAGACACATACACACACTCCTCTACCTGGAACTCATCACCAGGTTTTCTCCTGGCAGGAGGAGGAGCCAGTTTAAGAGAAGGAGCAGAGTCTGTCCTGAGAGATGGGGAGAGAGAGAGCGAGAGTGAGAAAGAGGAAGAGAGAGAGAGGGAGGGAGGGAAATGGAGAGAGAGACAGAGAGAGTAAAGCAGTGAAATAAAAATAAATGATTTAAACTATAAACATGCATAGACCATCAAATAGTTATATAAAATTAAGTCAGTTAAGAACAAATTCTTATTTGCAATGACGGCCTACACCGGCCAAACCCAGACGACGCTGGACCAATTGCGCGCCGTCCTACGGGATGCCCAATCACAGCTGGTTGTGATACAGCCTGGCTTTGAACCAGGGCCTGTAGTGATGCGTCTTACACTGAGCTGCAGTGCCTTAGACTACTGCGCCACTTGGGAACCCCAAGAAGGTAGTAGGGAAGGGGTGGGAAAGGAATTGACAATCAGTCAGTGAAAGCATTACCTTATTTATCTCTAAATACCACAAGGAGTACGCAAGTGAAGTTTAGTCTACTGCTGTAAGTTGTTTGTCTTTGAATGCAGCGAGTAATCCTTCTTAAAGTCATTACTTTATGTATTGAGTTTATTATGGTGTCAATTCGACTAATATTTCACATTGTTCATCTGCATAATTTAAATCGAACATTCAAAACATGAGGCAAAGTCCATTTGATCAATAATCCCAACAACATCTATTGTGCCACCAACTGGTCTGGCCATTTAAATTCACACAGTTTCTAAGGACATATACATGAGGTTTACATACCAAATGTCATGGACCAATGTGCATTGGTTCAGTTACAGTTTTTAACAATTACTTTGGCACTAATTTCAGAACCTTGTGGTCATTTTTCAAAACTCTAGACACAAAACTCAAAACGGTCATCAGTTGTAACACAGGCTGTCCAAAGTCCAAAACATTGCATTCATATCTTTAAAGAAACCTTATACTTGCAGAATCATTGGTTCAAATAACTCATTTATCATGAAATACCATAGGAACATTAATTTAGATCACCCACACACAAGATACCGATAGTTTCACTGTGTAGTTGTTCGTACAATCATGAAATATTGTCATACAAAATATGTGATAGATGTTTCATTATGCTACTACACGTAAATACATCACTGTAAAATAACTAGTAGAGAGAATACTACAGACACAGTGGAATCATTGAACAGAATGACATTTATTGATGAAATACAATAAAATCACAACATAGGTTTCTTTGAATCAAAGCAAAAATAATTAGCTACAAAAAAGAAACTGTCAACTGCAGTGTTCCTCACCTGACTGTAAAAAGCAAAACAAAAGATTGATTACTGTACTTCTATATATTTCCATCAACTCTGTCTTGTGGATTTGGCCACAGGTTCTCATCCACATCACAATGGATGTTTTCATTAGCCAATCATCTTGGGAAGAATCTTCGGGCATGGCGAATCCAGGCCTGACACTGGTCTGATAAAATCATGTAGTAACCAAAAAAGTGTTAATAAACACATCCAAATATATGTTATATTTTAGATTCTTCAAAGTAGCCACCCTTTGCCTTGATGACAGCTTTGCACACTCTTGGCATTCTCTCAACCGGCTTCATGAGGTAGTCACCTGGAATGCTTTTTCAACAGCCTTGAAGGAGTTCCCACATATGCTGAGCACTTGTTGGTTGCTTTTCCTTCACTCCACAGTCCAACTCATCTCACCCAAACCATCTCAATTGGGTTAGTCGTACTCATCAGGGTCTTGACCTGACTGCAGTTCAGCGTCGTAACCGACTTCAGTGGGCAAATGCTCACCTTCAATGGCCACTGGCATGCTGGAGAAGTGTGGTCTGATTTGAAACCGGATGAATCCCGGTTTCAACTGTACCGGACAGATGGCAGACAACATGCGTCATGTGGGCAAGCCGTTTAAAGATGTCAACATTGGGAACAGAGTGCCCCATGGAGGAGGTGTGGTTATGATATGGGCAAGCATAAGCTACTGACAACAAACACATTTGCATTTTATCACTGAGAATTTGAATGCACGGGGATACCGTGACGAGATCCTGAGGCCCATTGTCTTGCCATTCATCCACCGCCATCACCTCATGTTTCAGCATGATGATGCACGGCCCCATGACACAAGAATATGTAAACAATTCCAGAAAGCTGAAAATATCCCAGTTTTTCCATGGCCTGCATAATCACCATACATGTTACCCATTGAGCATGTTTGGGATGCTCTGGATCGATGTGTACGACAGCGTGTTCCAGTTCCCGCCAATATCCAGCAACAATCAACAGCCGGATCAACTATATGCAAAGGACAAATGGTGTGAACACCAGACACTAACTGGTTTTCTGATCCATGCACCTTATTTTTATTTAAGGTATCTGAGACCAACAGATGCATATCTGTTGTCTCAATCATGTGAAATTGATTAGTGCCTAATGAATTTATTTCAATAGACTGATTTCCTTATATGAACTGTAACTCAGTCAAATCTTTGAAATTGTTTCATGTTGCATTTATATTTTAGGTACAACCACAAATTCAGTGTGGTTCATCTTATGGATGTCCATGAAAGCGATTACGCGTTTCAAGTTGGTAGTCCTCTGCGGAGTGGAATCACACCCCCTGTTATATTGTGGATGAAGAGTTAACTGTCTAACAGAGCATAATCCAGGTTACTCTATCTAGTAACTCATACAAGCAGTACAATCAGATTTAAAAAATACCTTATAGAACAGCGGGGACTGTGAAGCAACACAGACATTGGCACAGACAAATGCATACACATACAGTGCCTTGCAAAAGTATTCATCCCCCTTGGCATTTTTCCTATTTTGTTTAATTAAAATATGTAATTTAAATTGATTTTCATTTGGATTTCGTGTAATGGACATACAGAAAATAGTCCAAATTGGTGAAGTGAAATTAAAAAAATTACCCAAAAAATTCCCCAAAATAAAAATGGAAAAGTGGTGCGTGCACATGTATTCACCCCCTTTGCTATGAAGCCCCTAAATAAGATCTGGTGCAACCAATTACCTTCAGAAGTCACATAATTAGTTAAATAAAGCACACTTGTGTATAATCTAAGTGTAACATGATCTGTCACATGATCTCAGAATATATACACCTGTTCTGAAAGGCCCCAGAGTCTGCAACACCACTAAGCAAGGGGCACCACAAAGCAAGCGACACCATGAAGACCAAGGAGCTCTCCAAACAGGTCAGGGACAAAGTTGTGGAGAAGTACAGATCAAGGTTGGGTTATAAAAAAATATCAGAGACTTTGAGCATCCCAAGGAGCACCATTAAATCCGTTACACAAAATGTAAAGAATATGGCACCACAAAAAAACCTGCCAAGAGAGGGCTGCCCACCAAAACTCACAGACCAGGCATGGAGGGCATTAATCAGAGAGGCAACAAAGAGACCAAAGATAACCCTGAAGGAAATGCAAAGCTCCACAACAAAGATATGAGTACATGTCCATAGGACCACTTTAAGCCGTACACTCCACAGGGCTTTACGGAAGAGTGGCCAGAAAAAAGCCATTGCTTAAAAAACAAAATAAGCAAACATGTTTGGTGTTCGCCAAAAGGCATGTGGGAGACTCCCCAAACATATGGAAGAAGGCTCTCTGTTCAGATGAAACTAAAATTGAGCTTTTTGGCCATCAAGGAAAACACTATCTCTGGTGCAAACCCAAACACCTCGCATTACCCCGAGAGCACCATCCCCACTGTGAAGCATGGTTGTGGCAGCATCATGCTGTGGAGATGTTTTTCATTGCAGGGACTGGGATGACCCTAAGCGTACTGCTAAAGCAACACTTGAGTGGTTTAAGGGGAAACATTTAAACGTCTTGGAATGGTCTAGTCAAAGCCCAGACCTCAATCCAATTGAGAATCAGTGGTATGACTTAAAGATTGCTGTACACCAGCGGAACCCATCCTACTTGAAATGGATGGAGCAGTTTCGCCTTGAAGAATTGTAAAAAATCCCAGTTGCTAGATGTGCCAAGCTTATAGAGACATACCCCAAGAGACTTGGACTATAAACACATGTACACATGGATTTTGTGTTGTAGATATGTGGTAGTAGAGTAGGGGCGTGAGGGTACACACTTAATTAATTGTGAAATCTGTTGTGAATGTGTTGTAATGTCAATTTTTTTTTAAATAATTGTCATATTTTTGCTGCACTCCAAGAAGAGTAGCTGGTTCCTTGGCAATTAATACATACAAATACAGTGGTTTAAATGGACACGTAATTTTAAAAACGTTTTTGTTTACTTTTTACCCCTTTTCATTGTATCCAATTGGTAGTTGTCTCATTGCTGCAATGGACTCGGGAGAGGCAAAGGTTGAGAGCCATGCGTCCTGCTTCTTGACACAATGCCCGCTTAACCCAGAAGCCAGCCGCACCAATGTGTTGGAGGAAACACTGTACACCTGACGACTGTGTCAGCATGCATGCACCCGGCCCGCCGCAAGAGTCATTAGACCTTGATGGGACAAGGACATCCCTGCCGGCCAAACCCTCCCCTAGCCCGGATGACACCTGGCCAAGTGTGGGTCTCTCGGTCATAGCCAGCTGCGATAGAGCCTGGACTTGAACCAGGATCTCTAGTGGCACAGCAAGCAACTGTGATGCAGTGCCTTAGACCACTGCACCACTTGGGAAGCCCTGAGATGTTTTAATAACTCAGCCAAATTTTGACCAATGGTTCATAAGAAGTTTTTTTTAATGTTTTCCAAAATTTCCAAGATGGAGGAAAATCGATCTCAATGGACCTTATTAGTGAGTGAGGCAAATTTGTTCAGCATGAGGAGTTTCAAGTCTCTAAGTCAAACTGGGTGGCGGATATGACGGTCTATGTGAGACTGCTTATAACAGTACCACCTACAGGTCAATTGGTGCCATTATTTTTGACAAAATGACTCATCGCTTCTAGTTTCTGTGTGTCAAATTAGAAAAAATGTGACCCTCTCCCAGCTTGAGTTATCTGACCATGTCAAGAAGAATTCAGAAAATAACAATAGGTTTGATAACTAAAGATATACATACGAGTCAGCATCCATCTCTTCCCTCTGTTTTCTCCTGTTAAGAAGCAGCACAGTGATCGCCACGCCCAGAATCAGCCCCACAGCCAATAGCATGCCCAGAACACTGAAGACATCACCCGTTCCCACCTGGGGCAGTGGCTCTTCTACACAGAGAGAAAAAACACAGTTACACACACACACGCACACACACACACACACAAACACACACTCCAGGTAACCATTGTAACCAAATGACCTTACCTGTGATGCTGATCTCCATGAAGGCAGAGCTTGTCCCGATGCTATTGGTTGCATCGCAGACGTAAGTCCCTCCTACCTCGTATCTGATTGGTCCTTTAAATAACAGGACATTGTCACGGATCTCTACGCTGTTCGGTATGGAACCATTCAACCTGCAGGTACACACACACACACACACCCATACACAAACACACATTAATGCCATTATTCCAAGTATGACATAACATGAATAGCTTCATAAACATCAAACAGACCATAGAATTATAAACAGGACTCATCTTTATATTTAATCACATAATGGCTTATGTGACACCATTGAGGGCGTTCTCCATTTTAAAGGAGTAAACAAACTGAAAACTGGAAAAAAAACATTCCCGTTTTAAACGGGATATTTTGTCAGGACAAGATGCTAGAACATGCATATAATTGACAGCTTAGGATAGAAAACACTCTAACGTTTCCAAAACTGTAAAGATATTGTCTGTGAGTATAACAGAACTGATGTTGCAGGCGAAAGCCTGAGAAGAATCCAATCCGGAAGTGCCCCATATTTTGAAAGCTCTGCGTTCCAATGAGTCCCTATTGAGCTGTGAATGTGCTATCAACCAGATTACACTTTCTACGTATTCCCCAAGGTGTCTACAGCATTGTGACGTAGTGTTACGCATTTATGTTGAAGAACAGCCGTAGGCGGCTACATTGCGCAAGTGGTCACCTGATGCCCCCAGAGAGATTCTCGCGTAAAATACAGAGGTACTCCAATTGGTCCTACTTAAAAACTAATTTTCCCGATGGATATATTATCGAATAGATATTTGAAAAACACCTTGAGGATTGATTATAAACAACGTTTGCCATGTTTCTGTCGATATTATGGAGCTAATTTGGAATATTTTTCGCCGTTCTCGTGACTGCAATTTCCGGGCGATTTCTCAGCCAAACGTGAAGAACAAACGGAGCTATTTCGCCTACAAAAATTATATTTTGGGAAAAAAGGAACATTTGCCATCTAACTGGGAGTCTCGTGAGTGAAAACATCCGAAGCTCATCAAAGGTAAACGATTTAATTTGATTGCTTTTCTGATTTCCGTGACCAAGTTACCTGCTGCTAGCTGGACAAAATGCTATGCTAGGCTATCGATAAACTTACACAAATGCTTGTCTAGCTTTGGCTGTAAAGCATATTTTGAAAATCTGAGATGACAAGGTGATTAACAAAAGGCTAAGCTGTGTCTCAATATATTTCATTTGTGATTTTCATGAATAGGAATATTTTCTAGGGATATTTATGTCCGTTTATGTCCGTTGCGTTATGCTAATTAGTGTCAGGCGATGATTACGCTCCGGCATACGGGATGGGGAGTCAGTAGAGGTTAAAACATTCCTCAATGGTGCTGTCCATGCTAAAACAAGCTACATCCATCTAGCGCCCTCTTTATATCGCTATGCCACTGGTATACTCACAATTACGCATAGGGTTAGAGGTTAGGGATTAGAGGTCAGCGGTTACTCACATTCTCCATTGGAACAGAGAGACAGGTGGGTTGGCATCGGTTAGACATGTGAGCTCAACGTTCTGACGGTCCAGGTACCAGTTCCCATCGAACCCCTCCACTGACACCTCTGGTTCATCTGATGTAAAATAATAATATAGAATACTTTCATATATGCCATTTAGAAGACACTTTTATCCAGAGCCACTTACAATAATTTGCACAAGTGAGTAAGTCAGTGGGACGGTGAAAGTGCTTGTGCATGTGCACTGGCGTGTGTGTATGTGCGCTGGAGTGTGTGTGAATGTGTGTATCAGGGTTGGGCTCAATTCTAATTGAAGGAAGTAAAGTACAATTACAATTCAATCATTGAAAAAAGGGCATTTATTTTCAATGACTTCTTACAGTTTTTCCCAATTGTTAGCACACCTTTGCTGAAACGAAATGTCAGATACTCAAACCTCTAAAGACAAAACAGTTAACCAATTTCCCCAAACCCCACAGACATCTTGCAAAATGAAACACAGCAATCAAAATGAAACTCTGTATACAAAATGAAACTGTATACAAATGACACACACACACACACATCAAATTAATCTAACTTAGTGACAACTGAAATCGCACTAATGTGACCTATTCAAAACACTACTATCAGAATCTATTTCAGTGTAAAGACTAAGATTTTGTTATTATACTGCATATTGTTTGTGTGTACTCAAACAAGAAAGGAACACAAATGCAAAAATGATATTTCAACATGACTCAATACATGTCAAACAGCATACTGTATGCACACATACAGTAAAAATGTAAAACAAAGTAAATATATTTTGCATTTGGAAAGGAAGACAAATAGGCATATTGGTACCACTGTACTGTATGTTAGATCAATTGCATTAAATATATAAAGAAACAGAAATCAGAAACAGTGAAATCAGAAACAAATAATAATGTGAAAACAAAATCAGTCATGTCTGCTGTTCTGGTCCGGCCACAGATTTTCATAAACATCACAGGCGATATTCTCCTTGGCATGAGGTATTCACCCCTGACAGGACTCTGCTGGAATGTCACCACATGCCTCCTTCATTGTCTCAATTGGGTTGAAAAATTGGGAATATGGTGGGAGAAAGAAAATTGTAAACCTGGGATGGTCGTGGAACCAGTTGTAGACCAATGTAAGAATGCTGTTCATTGACTATAGCTCAGCATTCAACACCAGAGTACCCTCCAAGCTCATCATTAAGCTCGAGGCCCTGGGTCTGAACCCCACCCAGTGCAACTGGGTCATGGACTTCCAGACAGGCCGTCCCCAGGTGGTGAAGGTAGGAAACAACACCTCCGCTTTGCTGATGCTCAACACTGGGGCCCCACAAGGGTGCGTCCTCAGCCCCTTCCTGTACTCCCTGTTCACCCATGACTGCATGTCCATGCATGCCTCCAACTCAATTATCAAGTTTGCAGACGACAGTAGTAGGTTTGATTACCAACAATGACGAGACAGCTTACAGGGAGGAGGTGAGGGCTCTGGGAGTGTGGTGTCAGGAAAGTAACTTCTCACTCAACGTCAACAAAACAAAGGAGATGATCATGGACTTCAGGAAACAACAGAGGGAGCACCCCCTTATCCACATTGATGGGACCGCAGTGGAGAAGGTGGAAAGATTAAAGTTTCTCAGCGTACACATCACTGACAAACTGAAATGGTACACCCACACAGGCAGTGTGGTGAAGAAGGCACAACAGTGCCTCTTTAACTTCTTGGATATAGGGGGCGCTATTTAAATTTTTGGATGAAAAATATTCCCGCTTTAAACAAGATGTTTTGTCACGAAAAGATGCTCGACTATGCATATAATTGACAGATTTGGAAAGAAAACACTGACGTTTCCAAAACTGCAAAGACATCGTCTGTGAGTGCCACAGAACTGATGTTACAGGCGAAACCCAGATAAAAATCCAATCAGGAAGTGCCGCATTTTTTGAAACCGCCTCATGCCAATGACTCCTTATATGGCTGTGAATGGGCCACGAATGAGCTTAGGCTTTCCGTCGCTTCCCCAAGGTGTCGACAGCATTGTGACGTATTTGTAGGCATATCATTGGAAGATTGACCATAAGAGACTACATCTACCAGGTGGTCGCTTGGTGTCCTCCGTTGCAATTATTGTGTAATCTCCAGCTGCAGTATTTTTCCTTTCGCTTCTGATGAGAAGCCAACTGTCAGGACTGATATATTATCGAATAGATATGTGAAAAACACCTTGAGGATTGATTCTAAACAACGTTTGCCATGTTTCTGTCGATATTATGGAGCTAATTTGGAAAAAAGTTAGGCGTTGTAGTGGCTGCATTTTCGGGTCTTTTTTCTTAGCCAAACGTGATGAACAAAACGGAGCTATTTCGCCAACACAAATAATATTTTTGGAAAAAACGAACATTTGCTATCTAACTGAGAGTCTCGTCATTAAAATCATCCGAAGTTCTTCAAAGGTAAATGATTTTATTTGAATGGTTTTCTTGTTTTTGTGAAAATGTTGCCTGCTGAATGCTAGTCTTAATGCTATGCTAGGCTATCAATACTCTTACACAAATGCTTGTGTAGCTTTGGTTGAAAAGCATATTTTGAAAATCTGAGATGACAGTGTTGTTAACAAAAGGCTAAGGTTGTTTTTGAATATATTTATTTCATTTCATTTGCGATTTTCATGAATAGGAAACGTTGCGTTATGGTAATGCGCTTGAGGCTATGATTACGCTCCCGGATACGGGATTGCTCGTCGCTAGAGGTTAACCTCAGGAGGCTGAAGAAATTTGGCTTGCCACCTAAAACCCTCACAAACATTTACAGATGCACAATTGAGAGCATCCTGTCTGGCTGTATCACCGCCTGGTACGGTAATTGCACCGCCCACAACCGTAGGGTTCTCCAGAAAGTGGTGCGGTCTGCCCAACGCATCACCTGGGACAAATTACCTGCCCTCCAGGATCCTACGCACAGTTGTGCATCAGAGTTTAAAAGGGCAGGTCATATGCTTTAGGTCCGTGGACAGAGGTATTCTATCATACCTTATTATACCTTATTATTGATGTAGCTTATAGGCTCATCACAAATGGACAGATCCTGGCATAGGCAAAATTAAAAACTGTTCTGACGCGTGAATTTCACCAGACCGTGGCTGTTTGCCTATGTTGTCATGTTGTCTAAGCTTGTTGGCACTGAAGAGATTGGTGGCATATTATAGAGCCTGTTAGCAATTATGTAGGTAATAGGTTAGGCGTTAAGGTTGTCAATGTTGTGGAAGTGACTGTCTCATCGACCTAGATCAATTTGGACTCAGGACTGGTCACATGACCAACTGCAGTGACTGTCAATCATCAAATCATTTAAATAAATAATAATATCAGATCAAAAACATGAAGAATGACCCATTTATAATTTTCTGTGTTGTCAAGAAGCCATTGCCATTCCTATTAATTGGCAAAAACGTACAGTGCACGGGTCGAACCAGAACCGATAATTAAAAACACAACATTTGAATAATCAAATCATTGTTCAGTTTTTCATTTCATATTTCCTTTAGACAATAAAAACAAAAAACAAAACCGTTTATGTGTTTGATTTCAGATTCAAATCAAATAAACGAAGAACGACCCTTTCCGCATTTTTATCTTGTCATCTAATAGGAAATGTTAAAAAGTATCATGTCACTGTTCAGAAAGCCTATACTGGACATGTAGAAAGAGTTGAAATTAGGTTTAAATTATTTAAAATAAATCCTGCAGTCAATGTTTGATACTATGTGCATTAACTCCATGAACTGGGAAATGTAAAAATACTGAATTCCAAATCAATTCATTTTCAAAGATTACATTTTTTTCTTAACTTAATTATTGTTGGAATTCGAACTGAATTCAACATATATTCTCCATTTCATGAGTGAATTCAAGAATTCAATTGGAATTGACCCCAACCCTGGTGTGTGTGTGTGTGTGTGTGTGTGTGTGTGTGTGTGTGTGTGTGTGTGTGTGTGTGTGTGTGTGTGTGTGTGTGTGTGTGTGTGTGTGTGTGTGTGTGTGAGTGAGTATGTTGTATGTGTGTGTGTGACCTACACTGTATGTCCAGCGTGACAGAGTCGGTGTATGTCTCCTGGTTATAGGAGGTGATACAGGTGAGTTTCTCCAGGTGTGTATTCTTGCTGGGTACCAGGATAAAGTCGCTTCGCACTGTGATCGTCCCATCAGAGTTACGGATCTCCTGGGTGGTCGCCTCACCACGCACACGCGTGTCCCACCTGCTCACACACACACACACGCATGAATACACGCACACGTGTGCACACACACACACGCATGAACACACAGACACACAGAGAGAAACACACGCAGACACACAGAGAAAAACCAACACACACACAAAGCAGTCAGGAAATAAACTTCCATATAACATTTGAAGCTAGCAACAGTTACTGATATGTTCACTGTTTGAGATCAAACCTTCAAGAATCATTAATGTCTGAATTCTTACTTTGGAGAGATTATGTTGCATAGAGCTTTAGAGTGTCAAACTGTTTCATAAAGCCTTGTAGTTACAAACTGTGTCATAGAGCTTTAGAGCTCCATTTTTGTCTGGCCTTATGCCAGAGCAATTGTCTAAGGCATTGTCAAAACCGGGTCTCTTATATTTCCAAACCCTAGTGCCGGGATTGATGTTTTATCTGTCTTATCTGTCTTACCTGCTGCTGAGGTGGGAGGGGTGGCAATATCTGAGGTGTCCTTAAAAACGTGCGCCAAAGTATTAGTTTCAGTATGTGCAGGTTGGGCTATTAGATGTGTGTAAAAAGCCCTTTATGTCAGCTAATACATGATTTTAGATGTGTGTATAAACCCCTCTATGTAGGCTGATACATTATTTTAGATGTGTGTATAAACCCCACGAACTAAAGGTTAGAGCTGCCGCTTTCAAGGAGCAGGACTCTAACTATTATACATGTCAACATTCACAGGCCGCGTGGTCAGACGAATTACCAGGACGTGTACTCCGAGCATAAGCTGACCAACTGGCAAGTGACATTTTCAATCTGTCACTGACAGAGTCTGTTTCAAGCAGACCACCATAGTCCCTGTGCCCAAGAACACCAAGGTAAAATGCCTAAATGACTACTGACCAGTAGTACTCAAGTCTGTAGACATGAAGTGCTTTGAAAGGCTGTTCATGGCTCACATCAAAACCATTATCCCAGAACCACTAGACCCACTCCAATTTGCATACCGCCCCAACAGATCCACAGATGATGCAATCTCTATTGCACTTCACACTACCCTTTCCCACCTGGACAAAAGGAACACCTATGTGAGAATGCTATTCATTGACTACAGCTCAGCGTCCAAAACCATAGTGCCCTCAAAGCTCATCACTAAGCTAAGGACCCTGGGACGAAAAACCTCCCTCTGAAACTGCGATCATGGACTTCCTGATGGGCCGCTCCCAGGTGGTAAGAGTAGGTAACAACACATCTGCCCCGCTGATCCTCAACACAGGGGCACCTCAGAGACCTGACATTGTGGTGCCAGGATAACAACCTCTCCATTAACATGATCAAGGCAAAGGTAATGGTTGTGGACTATAAAAAAAGGGGGACCGAGCACGCCCCAATTCTCATCAATGGGGCTGTAGTGGAGCAGGTTGAGAGCTTCAAGTTCCTTGGTGTCCACATCACCAACAAACTATCATGTGTTAAACACACCAAGACAGTCGTGAAGAGGGCAAGACAACGCCTATTCCCCCTCAGGAAACTAAAAAGATTTGGCATGGGTCCTCAGATCCTCAAAAGGTATAAACAGCTGCACCATCGAAAGCATCCTGACCGGTTACTTCAACGCCTGATATGGCAACTGCTCGGCATCCGACCGTAAGGTGCTACAGAGGGTAGTTTGTAGGGCCCAGTACATCACTGTGACCAAGCTTCCTGGCATCCAGATGTTGTATCCAAGTTTACATACACTTAGGTTGGAGTCACTAAAACTCAGTTTTCAACCACTCCACAAATTTCTTGTTAACAAACTATAGTCTTGCCAATTGGATAGGACATCTACTTTGTGCATGACACAAGCAATTTTTCAAACAATTATTTACATACAGATTATTTCACTTATAATGCACTGCATCACAATTCCAGTGGGTCAGAAGTTTACACACACTAAGTTGACTGTGCCTTTAAACATCTAGGAAAATTCCAGAAAATGTTGTCATGGCTTTTTAAGCTTCTGATAGGCTAATTGACATCATTTGAGTCAATTGGAGGTGTACCTGTGGATGTATTTCAAGGCCTACCTTCAAACTCAGTGCCTCTTTCCTTGACATCATGGGAAAATGAAAAGAAATCAGCCAAGATCTCAGAAAAATAATGATGGACATCCACAAGTCTGGTTCATCCTTGGGAGCAATTTCCAAATACCTGAAGGTACCACGTTCATCTGTACAAACAATAGTACGTAAGTATAAACACCATGGGACCACGCAGCCATCATACTGCTCAGGAAGGAGACGCATACTGTCTCTTAGAGATGAACGTACTTTGGTGTGAAAAGTGCGAATCAATCCCAGAACAACAGTAACAACAGCAACAAATGCTGAAGGAAACAGGTACAAAATGATCTATATCCACAGTAAAACGAGTCCTAAATCGATATAACCTGAAAGGCAGCTCAGCAAGGAAGAAGCCACTACTCCAAAACCGCCATGAAAAAGCCAGACTACGGTTTGCAACTGCACATGGGGACAAAGATCATACTTTTTGGAGAAATGTCCTCTGGTCTGATGAAACTAAAATATAACTTTTTGGCCATAATCACCATCCTTATGTTTAGAGGAAAAAGGGGGAGGCTTGTAAGCTGAAGAACACTTCAGAAAATCTGTTTTTAATAGAGCCCTTAAATTCTTCTGACTGGCATGGAAGTGGTTAATCTTCCAGAGGTGTTAGGATAATTAGTACTGTGAAACTAGGGTAGTTGGTGCAGTGGGAGTGTCAAACTGTTTCATACATCAGATGAGGCTTGAGTGTCAAACTGTTTCATAAAGCTATGGACTTTAAACTGTTTCATAAAGCTATGGACTTTAAACTGTTTCATAAAGCTATGGACTTGAAACTGTTTCATAAAGCTTTAGTGTCTGTTTCATAAAGCTTTGTAGTTTCAAGTTGTTTCATAATGCTTTATTTTCAAACTATTTCATGAAGCTTTAGAGTGTCTGTTTCATAAAGCTATGGACTTTAAACTGTTTCATAACGATTTGTAGTTTCAAGTTGTTTCATAACGCTTTATTTTAACTGTTTCATGAAGCTTTAGTGTCAAAGTGTGCAGGTCAATCACATCTCCTGTCTTAGGCCTCCTGAACACTACACAGTTTTACAATCATAACATCGGAGTACCTCTGGGTACTGGGTATCGGTGTAAGGAGTACACATAGCGACACTACCTTAGAGTGATTCAATCGCTAACCCTAACCCATCCTTACTTATTCCACAGATTTTTCCATCTATTTGAAATATTCCTATGTGAGAGCTGTTTACACACAAACAAACACACATGGTGGCGTCCCACCTGATGGTTCCTGGAGGCTTCCCATTGGCCGAGAGGCAGGTGGCGACCGGCGTCTTCAGATTGGATGACCGAGCTACCAGTGTGGGTGTCGACAAACTCATCTGGGTCAAAGGTCGGGCTGGACCAACAACAAAATCACAACTTGGCCAAACACAGCACAGCAACAGTTGGTCAAATCACAGCACAGCAACATAGCTGCTAGACATAATTTGAGTTACAGGAAATGTGGTGTACAAGGCCCCAAGGATATCACATGACATTTTACACAGGCCGGGATTCAATCATTATACAATCCTCAGGCCAGGATTCAATCATTTTACAATCCTCAGGCCAGGATTCAATCCCATCGTTGGTTGTAGACAATGTGGCGTTTAAAGTCAATTTTTAATAGCGGAGGTGCATAAAGATGATGATCCCCATGCACTTAACACAAATTTCTCATTTTGGTAAATTCACCATATTGTACATTGCTCTCCATTACTCTTTTTTTAATGTATGTTCATTAGCACAGTATATATGATCCCAATTTCATCTTCAAGACTCATTGGATAGTGCTAAAACAAGGACGTCATATCTGAATTCTGCCATCTTTATGCGCATTCACCATTGAGCCGACATACTGAAAGCAGCACTGACCCATGAATGCAATCTCTGTGAACGCAGAAACATTGGCCTATATTCAATCAGATTGAGAGTTAACCCGTGTTGGCCAACATCCGCATAGTGGCTGTGTTGTGGTCTTACCGTAGACTGTGAGGTTGACCGTGTTTTCACGGTTGCCAGCAGGGAAGGTAGTGTATTCACAGATGTATCTGGCCTCGTCAGACAGTCGCAGAGACGAGAAGGTCAGAGTGGTGTCCTCCAGGGACGGAGTTCTCCTCCGCACCTTAACATCAGAGCCATATATTTAGAGACCAACTACAACCACAACACAACACAACCACAACCCAACCACCACACAACCACAACACAACCGCAAGCACAACACAACCACAAAACAACCTCAACACAACCATAATGACAACCACAAGACTGCACGGCAAGGTTAGAACACAACCGCAACACAACCACAACCACAACCACAACCACAACCACAACACAACTGCAACACAACCACAACACAACTGCAACTCCACATCATCCTCACCACAGGGTTTTTGAAGCTGACTCTGTCTTTGAAGGGCGGAGCCACAGACACGCCTAGAGACGGGTTAGCTATCGCCACGTTCTGTTTCTTTCCATTAATCACCTTCTGCCATGTCACCTGGAGGGAGGGAAGAATTCAAGGCAAAGTTCTTGCAGATGTTGTATTGATTGCATGTGTGTGTGTGTGATGGTTACCTGTGAGATCTTGACAGGTGGGATGCTGTTAATAAAAAGACATGGTAGATCCACCTTAGAGCCCACGAAACCTGACTGTCCAGCTTCCATCTGGACTGACTGACTACACACACCTAGGACACACAATACACACAGAAGTTAGATACACTGCTGCTCAGTTAAATGGGGTTATGGTTAGGGTCACACACGTATACATACGCCGTCACCCAGTGGGATCAGGCCAGCTCTGTAGCTGAGCTCATTAGGGTTAGAGTTAGACCTAAGCTTTAGGTGAGGAACACAGCCTACCTGTCTGACACACACACACACACACACACACACACTCATTGGGAAAATATAGCATGCAGGGAAGGAAAGAGAGAAAGAAGATAGAGTCAGAGAGAGAAGGGGAGAGAGAGAGAGAGAGAGAGAGAGAGAGAGAAGGGGAGAGAGAGAGAGAGAGATAGAAGGGGAGAGCAATAGAGAGGGATTAACTGTTTAATCTCTAGTCTGTGATTGACCTGGAATGAGAGGCTGTTTGTCTTACTGACCATGTGACCTACTACACACAAGCACGCAGACACACACTTTAAAAAATACACTGGAAATTAACTAAGAGGTACTAACGGTAGCACTTTGATGAATAACCAGTAGATATTGATAACTCTGATGTTACTTCAAAATGTAAAAACAATATTCTCTGTGCCTATACTTTCCTTTATGATCCAACTTCCAGCGAGCTAACAGATAGTTAACAGTTAGCTACCAGCTAACCAACAGCAAGATAAGAGCTAACTAACAGCTAACTAAATGCTAACTAACACCTAACTAAACGCTAACTAATAGTTAGTTACCAGCTAACAGACAGCTAACTAACAGCTAAATAACAGCTAACAAACAGTTATGTAACAGCTAACTAACAGCTACCACCTAGCTACCAGCTAACTAATAGCTAACAGCTAACTAACAGCTAGCCAACAGCTAACTACCATCTCGTTAACGGCTGAGTAAAAGCTCTCTAACAGTTAACCAACAGATAGCTTCCAGCTTGCTAACACAGCAGCAGAGTAGCAACATATACCCAACATTTCTTAATTCTGACAAAGGCAGAAAAATTATTTTAGGCTGAAATGTTGATTTTTCAAAGTAATGTTTGTGTGTGTGTGTGTGTTTGGCCCAGATACAGTCTGCTTCCACTTCTACTCTGCCAAATTGATTGTAATCTGTTGGACTATTTGGATATGTAGTGTGTGTGTGATCTCTGGCACTGCCAGCATGAGTAGTGTGTGTTGGAGAGCGTTCAAGAGGAGCTCAGGGATTACATGTTTCATCTGTGTTCTGGAACCAGAGCGATATCAACAGACAGGCAGGCAAGCAAACAGACAGATAGAATACAGACCTACGTGTGTGTGTGTGTGTTAGTGTGCATGTGTCTGTCTGTCTGTCTGTCTGTCTGTCTGTCTGTCTGTCTGTCTGTGTGTGTGTGTAATATATTGTTTATGTATAGAAGTGTTAATGTGGTGTGGCAGCTGTTCTCAGAGTTAAACCCGGTGGAACACCAGAGGATAAGGTGTGATCTTAATTTACAGATTGAAGATGTATGCTGTAGGATGAACCAACTCTCTGATGGTAGGGTTATGGTTAGAGGGTAGACTAGAGGTTATCTCACCTTTAATAACACATGTTGCTGTCAGGAATATCCACAACACAGAATTCTCCATGACAACTCCACTGGCGCCACCTTCCTTGTAGGTCCAACAGAATAGTTCCGACAGAATAGTTCCGACGGAATAGTTCCGATAGAATAGTTCCAACGGAATAGTTCCAACAGAATAGTTCCGATAGAATAGTTCCGATAGAATAGTTCTAATAGAATGGTTCTAACAGAATAGTTCTAATAGAATGGTTCCAACAGAATAGTTCCGATAGAATGGTTCCAACAGAATAGTTCTAACAGAATAGTTCTGATAGAATAGTTCCAACAGAATTGTTCCAACAGAATAGTTCTAACAGCTGTCACACTGTAGTTTCAGCTAGTGACTGGTTGTTATGTTCTTAGCTGGTAGTCGGTAGTGAAATGAACTCCTGTCGCAGCTTGTTGTCAGTTGTTAGTTGCCACTAATTGTCTTCAGAGTTGCAGCTTGCTGTGTAGCGTTGGATAATAGTTGCAGCTTGCTGTGTAGCGTTGGATAATAGTTTCAGCTTGCTGTGTAGCGTTAGATAATAGTTACAGCTTGTTGTGTAGTGTTGGATAATAGTTACAGCTTGCTGTGTAGCGTTGGATAATAGTTTCAGCTTGCTGTGTAGCGTTAGATAATAGTTACAGCTTGTTGTGTAGCGTTAGTCAATAGTTTCAGTTTGCTGTGTAGCGTTAGTCGGTAGTGAAATGAACTCCCTGCAGCGAAGCGGCCAGGCAGACGGGACTAAAGCAGCTTAGTGGTGGACAGATTACTGAGTTACACTCACACACAACCTCCCCGACACACACACACAAACATAAACAGACCATGTAGTTATTATCATTGGTCAGACATGTCAGCTCATGCAGCACTATTAGCATTAGATGGACAGTTGACTTCGTAGTTGTGTGGTTAATTTGCACTAACATCATGATGTTTGTTTTAATTGTGTTATTAAAACATTGTGTGTGTCTGTGTTTAGTTTGTTATTGAAATACATATTAATTTGCATTTTATTGCATGACATAAGTATTTGATCACCATGATCATTGATGCCCCAAGAGGTGAGATCTTGCATGGAGACCCAGACCGAGTGTGATTGACCTTCATCTTGAACTTCTTCCATTTTCTAATAATTGCGCCAACAGTTGTTGCCTTCTCACCAAGCTGCTTGCCTATTGTCCTGTAGCCCATCCCAGCCTTGTGCAGGTCTCCAATTTTATCCCTGATGTCCTTACACAGCTCTCTGGTCTTGGCCATTGTGGAGAGGTTGGAGTCTGTTTGATTGAGTGTGTGGACAGGTGTCTTTTATACAGGTAACGAGTTCAAACAGGTGCAGTTAATACAGGTAGAGTGGAGAACAGGAGGGCTTCTTAAAGAAAATCTAACAGGTCTGTGACAGCCGGAATTCTTACTGGTTGGTAGGTGATCAAATACTTATGTCATGCAATAAAATGCAAATTAATTACTTAAAAATCATACAATGTGATTTCCTGGATTTTTGTTTTAGATTCCGTCTCTCACAGTTGAAGTGTACCTATGATTAAAAAAAATACAGACATCTACATGCTTTATAAGTAGGAAAACCTACAAAATCGGCAGTGTATCAAATACTTGTTCTCCCCACTGTATGTGACCCGTTTCTGGAAACTACTGTAGGCGTATGTCGCTGATCACTACTTCACAGAAGGACCGTTTGAACATAAACTTTTTTTAACAAAATGCGATTTTTGGCAGAAATGCCTTCTCGGACATGTGAACTGTCATGTGCCTTAATAACAAACTTGTATGCCATCTGTAAATACAAATAAAATTGTTGAATTACGAACCTAGTAGGTTTAGCCACAGAAAAAGAGAGGCTTTTTTGGGATAGGGGGCAGCATTTTCACTTTTTGATGAATAGCGTGCTCAAACTGAACTGCCTCATACTCTGTCCAAGATGCCAACATATGCAAATTATTATTAGTATTGGATAGAAAACACTCTGAAGTTTCTAAAACTGTTTTAATGACGTCTGTGAGTATAACAGAACTCATATGGCAGACAAAAACCTGAGAAGAAATCCAAACAGGAAGTGAGAAATCGATTTTCAAAACAATGCTTATTGAAATCCCTGTTAGATATGGATGTGCTTGCACTTCCTAGGGCTTCCACTAGATATCACCGTCTTTAGATACTGGTTTTAGCATTCTACTATAAAGGAGGGGCTCAGAAGAACTATTTTAGTGAGTGTTCTGGAAGAGAGCCTCGGTCTCATGAAGTGTGCTCCCGACAGAGTATGCTCTCGTTCCAATGCTTTTCTTCAGACAATGAAATTCTCCAGTTGGAACCTTATTGATGATTTAAGTTAAAAACATCCTAAAGATTGATTGAATACATCATTTGACTTGTTTCTACGACCTGTAACGGAACTTTTTGAGTTTTTGTCTGGAGGAAGTGATCGCGCCTCATGAAGATGGACTACTGGGCTGAACACGCTAACAACAACTGCCTAAATGATGGGCTTTATGGAACTTTATGGAACAAATCAGTAATTTATTGTCGAACTGGGATTCCTGGGAGTGCCTTCTGAAGATGAATATTTATAGTGTTTTTTCTAACTAATGTTGACTCCAAAATGGCAGAGTTTTCTTTGGCTGAATTGGGTACTGAGCGCCGTTCTCAGATTACGCTTTTTCCGTAAAGTTACTTTGAAATCTGACACAGCGGTTGCATAGAGGATAAGTCTATCTTTAATTCTGTGAATAACACTTGCATCTTTTATCAATGTTTATTATGAGTATTTCTGCAAAATCACCGGATGATTTGGAATCAAAACATTTCTGCACGTAACGCGCCAATGTAAACTGAGATTTTTGCATATAAATATGCACATTATCGAACAAAACATACATGTATTGTGTAACATGATGTCCTATGAGTGTCATCTGATGAATATCATCAAAGATCTATGAGCTAACATAATCATATGTTGTGCTTTCGCTGTAAAACATGTTTTAAATCTGCCTCTAACCCTATTACAGGGGCTGAGTCACTGGCTTACTGGGGCTCTCTCATACCGTCCCTGGAAGGGGTGCGTCACCTGAGTGGGTTGATTCACTGATGTGGTCATCCTGTCTGGGTTGGCGCCCCCCCTTGGGTTGTGCCGTGGCGGAGATCTTTGTGGGCTATACTCAGCCTTGTCTCTGGATGATAAGTTGGTGGTTGAAGACATCCCTCTAGTGGTGTGGGGGCTGTGCTTTGGCAAAGTGGGTGGGGTTATATCCTTCCTGTTTGGCCCTGTCCGGGGGTGTCCTCTGATGGGGCCACAGTGTCTCCTGACCCCTCCTGTCTCAGCCTCCAGTATTTATGCTGCAGTAGTTTATGTGTCAGGGGGCTAGGGTCAATTTGTTATATCTGGAGTAATTCTCCTGTCCTATTCGGTGTCCTGTGTGAATTTAAGTGTGCTCTCTCTAATTCTCTCTTTCTCTCTCTCGGAGGACCTGAGCCCTAGGACCATGCCCCAGGACTACCTGACATGATGACTCCTTGCTGTCCCCAGTCCACCTGGCCGTGCTGCTGCTCCAGTTTAAACTGTTCTGCCTTATTATTATTCGACCATGCTGGTCATTTATGAACATTTGAACATCTTGGCCATGTTATGTTATAATCTCCACCCGGCACAGCCAGAAGAGGACTAGCCACACCACATAGCCTGGTTCCTCTCTAGGTTTCTTCCTAGGTTTTGGCCTTTCTAGAGAGTTTTTCCTAGCCACCGTGCTTCTACACCTGCATTGCTTGCTGTTTGGGGTTTTAGGTTGGGTTTCTGTACAGCACTTTGAGATATCAGCTGATGTACAAAGGGCTATATAAATAAATCTGATTTGATTTGATTTGAAATCGGACACCGTGGGTAGATTAACAAGATGTTTATCTTTCATTTGCTGTATTGGACTTGTTAATGTGTGAAAGTTACATATTTCGAAAAAATATTTTTGAATTTTGCACGCTGCCTTTTCAGAGAAATGTTGTTGTGGGGTTACGCTAGCGGAATGCCTTTCCTAGACAGGCTAGCCATGATTGGCTGAGATAATGAGTGGCCTGGACATGCCGAGAGATGAGTTTGGATTGGTCTGACATATAGCACGCTTCTATCTATTTGACCTGGTCAGTATGTCTAGGTAATCCTGTCTAACGCAGATTTTTAAAATTTCTATTGTGTATTAAAACTGCATAATTGTTGCTCTCCACTTTCTGAAGGACCGAGTTTTGAAAACAGTGGAATTAGAGTATGATAGCTAAGGAGGTGGAGAAAACACCTGTCTCTGGATTACATCTTTAACCTAAGGGCAACCATGGCATCCGATAGGAGACGAGCCCATCCATGAATGATGTATAGGGGTAAGATAGTCTAGCTTGCTACATTTTCTGATATTACACGTTTCTAATTTTGAAAGAAAGAGCCATTTGCTTGGCTAGATATGACCTAATGTTAGCTAGCTAACATTGAACCTGGTTGGTTAGCTACCTTCAGATTCATGAAGGGTAACGGTAACTAACGCACTTTTGTACATCGATCTGTAAAGTACAATTTACCTTATTTTAGCAACCAAAAAATGTAATACTTCCAGGTCAACTGTAATATTAATACCATTGTAAAGCACAATTTCTCCCCTTTCCAGCAAAATCAATGACAAGACCTTCATGCTGCCCGTCTCTGCATGATTGAAGAAGACAATGAGCTCCGTCGGGTCTTTTTAAAAATGGTGGATGGGGAAGTGAAACCTACTGCGTGATAGTGAAAGGGGGAGCCGTGTGGGGAAAATATTTTTTTCACCTGATCTGTCCAACGTATCACCTATAAAATGTAAATAAAACACTATAAAGAGTTATATAATGTGTCATTACATACCATACCTTAAGGGAACATTTCGGCATTTCGTGTATGATCAGTGAGAAAGTCCATATTGCAAATGTACGGTCCCTTACCAGACGTCTGAAATCGTTTGTAAAATTTGCGGTCGGCGTCGGGCCGTGCGGTAGGGCCGGACCTACCGGGAAGTCATCGAATGAACTTTGTCGGACGTTCGGTTTCCGTTAAATAAAATAAACAAGTTTTGGACCGTTTTTCCGCCGTCCCGGAAATTCCCACCAGATGGCATACGGAATCGTATGGCAATTTGGCAAAACATCACGAGTCACGACGGCGCCTTATCTCAAAAACGGAAAATATTTTGAAGCCGAAACTTGGTGAGCGTAGGTTTGGCGTAATGTGCAGTTGGCCCCGAACGGGATGGCGTCTAGGCCTCGACGGTTTTTGAGTTACGGCCATTTTTATGGGATTAAAGGCTTAAAATGGAAGTAGAGAAATTATTTTTCCACTTCAGGTCAAAGTCAAGGAGCCTCCGGTGTCAATAAAAAAAGAACCAGCCATTTATCTATCGTCATTTAAGAGAAACGGAACAATGACAAATTGGTGATGGTCACAAATAGGCGTTTTTTTCTTTCAACAGTTACAGATCCAGTTGCAGGGTGTTCATACGAATCTTTTTAAAGTGTGCTGCGGAGCTCTGCGACATTTCTGTGATTTTCTATGATTTTCTGAAATAACACAATAACTCAGTTCTTAACTTAAAGACTTAAAACTCAGGATTCTGTAAAAGCATACCCCAATGAGGATATGTGGTGACTTATAGCTTCCTGTGCCAACCGGAAGTGCCATAATTGGTGTCTCAGGGGCTGTTTCGAAGGGTTAAAAAAGTCAGATCTGTCCAAAACTTCATATATGTGATTAGGCAACCCCCATGAACTGTAAATCAGTAATTTTTCCCAAAAAAAATCAAAGGAAAAAAAAATCGCACTAAAACACAACTTGGATGGAGGGACGTATTGGGGTGCGTAGAGACAGACAGTGGCTGCAATAGTTAACTTTGTTGGAGCTAAAAAAGAACCGTCAGACCTAGAGTTCCGAAACTTTAGAAACCTGTTCTAGACCTTCGGTCGATGGTGCGTGGTGAGTTATGTGGCTCTAGACGGTTCTCGGACCGAGAAACAGCCTCGTACATTTGCAATAACTTCAATTCATTTTGACCATTACGAAAATGACGACGTTTAGAAAAGTCTCAGAGACGCAAGGCTAGGTGCATTGAAACCGGCTCGGCCCATAGAGACGGACCCCAACGTTTCTGTCCGATAGCTCGTTCAAGGACCCCGTAGTAAGGCATGGAAATAAGTGGATTTTCAGCACCAATTAGGGTTTTTCTCGGACACCAAATGACCTATCGAGCCGAAACTCGGGATTCGGGGTCGCCTCACATAGGACTTCACATAATGTCCGAACTGGACCCGCAGCTAGAACGTAACTATGTGTTTTACCTTTTTATTATGTTTTAAACTAAAGGCGCTGTGAATTATGGGACTGCTCTGACATATATGATAGTTGGCTTCTAAATGAGTAGGAAAAAGTGGGTTTGGTGTCATAATGACATCTAATTGACTGATGGACACTGACTTGCTAGTTGACTTTTGTACATTTGCAATATGTTTAAACAGAGAGGGACCATCACCAAAATGGCATTCTGAAATCAATCAAGTCTCCAGACTGTGCTGAGTTCAACGAGCTATCCCGCTTGACCGTAGCTCGCTCGGTCTAGGAGCAGCGACCATTAGAATAGTAGGCCCAAAATGAAGCCTGCCCCACAATGTCATTTGATTTTGGGTGAGAGTGAGAGAACCGTTAGAGTGAGAAGAAAAATTCCACCACAGGAATGTTCCTAAGGTCCTCCCGATCCGTGCAAGCCTAACCTTGACCATGTGGCATTAACCCTTAACAGTGTTTTTTGATCTCACAGATTACAGTGTCATCTCTCCCCATAGGAATACATTGCCTGCACCACAAAATTCAACCTGAAGCCTATATGGGTTATGAATGCCGTATGAACCTGTCTTCGGTACCAGTCCATCAGGCCACTATGAGGTCTACCTGTGTCGAATCTAAGCTTCCTGGACCAACCGGAAGTGGTTAAAATCACCCTAAAAGTGTTTACCCATACCCTGCCTGCAGTTTGATAGACATAGTGCATTCAACCCTGTGTAAATCAGTCAATTCTTAACGTAAGGACTTAAAACTCAGGATTCTGTAACAGCATACCCCAATGAGGATATGTGTTGATTTATAGCTTCCTGTGCCAACCGGAAGTGCCATAATTGGTGTCTCAGGGGCTGTTTCGAAGGGTTAAAAAAGTCTGATCTTTCCAAAACTTCATATGTGATTAGGCAACCCCCATGAACTGTAAATCAGTCATTTTTCCCAAAAAAATTCAAAGGAAAAAAAAATCACACTAAAACACAACTTGGAAGGAGGGACGTATTGGGGTGCGTAGAGACAGACAGTGGCTGCAATAGTTAGCTTTGTTGGAGCTAAGAAAGAACCGTCAGACCTAGAGTTCCGAAACTTTAGAAACCTGTTCTAGACCTCCCGTCGATGGTGCGTGGTGAGTTACGTGGCTCTAGAAGGTTCTCGGACCGAGAACTATAACTTCAATTCATTTTTGCATCACGAAAATGACGACATTTAGAAATGTCCCAGAGTCGCAAGACTAGGTGCATTGCGAACGTCTCGGCCCATATAGACAGACCCCAGCGTTTCTGTCCGATAGCTCATTCAAGGACCCCGTAGCAAGTCGTGGAAAATAGTGGATTTTCAGCACCAATTAGGGTTTTTCTCGGACACCAAATGACCTATCGAGCCGAAACTTGGGATTCGGGGTCGCCTCAGCTAGGCCAACACATAACATAAGAAATGGACCCGCAGCTAGAACGTAACTACGTGTTTTATGGTTTTTTTATGGTTTGAACCGTAGGCGTTGTGAATTTTGGGCCAGCTCTGAAGTATGTAATAGTTGGCTACTAAACGAGTTGGAAAAAGTGGGTTTGGTGTCAGTTTGTATCAGTTTGGTGGTCAGAATGATATCTAATTGACTGATGGACTCTTGTCCACTTGACTCTTGTACATTTGCAATATGATTCTATAGTGAAAAAACATCACCAAAAGCGACATTCTGAAATCAACCCAAACGAGCGATTGAGATGACCCAGAATCACTGCAAAGCCATCCCGAGTTCATCGGGCCAGTCAATTTCACATTCCTGCAGGATTTTTATAGCATGACAAATTCGTGATGGTACCTGCCCATTAAAACATATTGCAAATGCAAAGTGACTTTGAAAAAGTAAGGAAACATAAACAAAAAAACATAAAAAAAATGTTTTGGGGGGTAACCAGTTGCATATTTTAGATCACAAGTTGACAAAGGTATAGTTTGAGCAAAGTAAAGTTTGAATTTTGAGCATGACAAATTCGTGATGGTACCTGCCCATTGAAACATATTGCAAATGCACAGTGACTTTGAAAAAGTAAGGAAACAAACAAAAAAACATCAAAAAAAATTTTGGGTAACCAGTTGCATATTTTAGATCACAAGATGACAAAGGTATAGTTTGAGCAAAGTAAAGCTTGAATTTTGAGCATGACAAATTCGTGATGGTACCTGCCCATTAAAACATATTGCAAATGCACAGTGACTTTGAAAAAGTAAGGAAACATAAACAAAAAAACATCAAAAACATTTTTGGGTAACCAGTTGCATATTTTAGATCACAAGATGACAAAGGTATAGTTTGAGCAAAGTAAAGCTTGAATTTTGAGCATGACAAATTCGTGATGGTACCTGCCCATTGAAACATATTGCAAATGCACAGTGACTTTGAAAAAGTAAGGAAACATAAACAAAAAAACATCCCAAATTTTTTTGGGGGGGTTACCAGTTGCATATTTTAGATTACCAGTTGCACATTTCAGGTCACCAGTTGCACATTTCAGATCACCAGGTGCACGGAGGAAAATATTTACTTTTGACTTTGACTTTTGACTTCCTATGACATCATATTGCAAATGGAGAAAACATATGCCTTATGACCAAGTAAAACAAAAATAAATATGATAATACAAGTTGACAAAGGTATAGTTTGAGCAAAGTAAAGTTAGAATTTTGAGCATGACAAATTCGTGATGGTACCTGCCCATTAAAACATATTGCAAATGCACAGTGACTTTGAAAAAGTAAGGAAACATAAACAAAAAAACATCCCAAAAATGTTTTTTTGGTTACCAGTTGCATATTTTAGATCACAAGTTGACAAAGGTATAGTTTGAGCAAAGTAAAGTTTGAATTTTGAGCATGACAAATTCGTGATGGTACCTGCCCATTAAAACATATTGCAAATGCACAGTGACTTTGAAAAAGTAAGGAAACATAAACAAAAAAACATCCCAAAAATGTTTTTTTGGGTTACCAGTTGCATATTTTAGATTACCAGTTGCACATTTCAGGTCACCAGTTGCACATTTCAGATCACCAGGTGCACGGAGGAAAATATTTACTTTTGACTTTGACTTTTGACTTCCTATGACATCATATTGCAAATGGAGAAAACATATGCCTTATGCACAAGTAAAAAAAAAATATATATATGATAATAAAGTATGACTAAAGTATGTTGATAAAGTTCTTATACATGTGTTATTGACACAAAAATCGAAAGAATTTTGAAAAACGGTCCAGAAAGCACTTTTTTAAGGATGTGTGAAGTTTTTTACCAAATTTTGACATTTTTGACTTTTGACTTTTGACTTCCTATGAAATCATATTGCAAATGGACAAAACATATGCCTTATGCGCATGTAATTAAAAACAAAACAAATTATGATGACAAAAGTATACTCATACAGTTCTTACACATGTGTAATTGACAAAAATTTTTAAAGAATTTCGAAAAAAGGTCCAGAAAGCACTTTTTTAAGGGGTGATACGTGTTTTTATTTTTTTATTCTTTTTTCAAAATTTTGCTTTTGGATGTTGACTTGGGTTCCATTTGCAATATGAAAAGCCCCGGTGGAACGCACACGCCCCCTATTGGAATTTTGAAGTGTTACAATTGGCAATTGCCATATGGCATTTGCAATATACTTTGCATGAATCAACGCCAAATTGGGTGGTATTGGCCATCGTGTATATGGTTTGTCCATTGCCAATATTTTGCCATTAATTTTTGTCCAAATCAGGGGGGTATTCCCTTACAATATGAAAAACCCCGGTGGAGCGCATTCGCCACCTGTTGGATTTTTGAAGTGTTACAACTGGCACTTGCCATATGGCATTTGCAATCAACTTTGGACGAATCAACGCCACATTGGGTGGTATTGGACATCGTGTACATGGTTTGTCCAATGCCAATGTTTTGCCATTCATTTTTGTCCATTTCAGGGGGGTAATTCCCTTACTATTTGAAGGTTTGTGTTGAATTTGAATCAGGTTTTTAGGGCGGCGCTAAAGTTATCTTCAGAAGTAAACAGCGGCTGTCACAGCTTTTATTTTTTATTTTACCTTTATTTAAACATGGAGTCGCATTGAGATTAAAATCTCTTTATCAAGAGAGCCCTGTTATTATTATTATTATTATTATTACATTACAATAAAAACAGAATATTAGAACAACATACATGTGTCTAGAACAATCAAATTCAGCACAATAAAAACATAAACATTTAATAAAAGCAATCACATTCAACAACATAGAGGTCCTCAATCAATGATTGAAACTGCCTGAGTGGCACCATCACATCTAGCTGCAGTGAACTCTACAGAATGTTCCACAAATTAGGGGCATAAAAACAAAACACAGATTTTCCCAAATCGGTGGAGACTGGAGGGATCTCTAGTGTTATCCATTCCTATGAACGGGTTTGGTAACTTATGATTTTTATCTTAATTAATTACGTTACATATAGAGGGCGTTTCTGTAAGATTTCTTTGTCAATAAATAAATAAGAGAATGCAGCTCTCTTCTTACAGACAGAGAGGTCCATGAACAGACTACAATGATAAGTCCTAAAATTGTCCCCTGTGATAAAACGTATTGCTGAATGGTAGACTGCGTAGAAGGGTTTAAAAACAGGTTGCCGCATGCATGTAAACAATATCACCAAAATGACCTAGAGAACAGCATGAGCTTCGTTTTACTTGTATTTAACACTAATTTAAGATCTGTAAGTGATTTCTGAATTGAATAAAAGTCATGCTGAAGTTCAAGAATGGGTGCTGCACTGAGGTGGCACAGGAATACAAAACTGTGTCATCTGCATAGAGATGAATGTTTCCTATGTCATTAATTGTCAAGAGAATGATGTTATCAATGTTCATTAACCAAACTTCAATTAAACTACTCAGTCGGCAACCCAGAGTTTGTAAGATTCTGGTTGAATGAAACAGACAGAGTCCCAGCCTACAATAATCAAGAAGTTTATTCACGAGAGTGCTAAAAATCATACAATGCACATAGCCTTTTATACCTCACATGTGGTCATATACAGTGGGGCAAAAAAGTATTTAGTCAGCCACCAATTGTGCAAGTTCTCCCACTTAAAAAGATGAGAGAGGCCTGTAATTTTCATCATAGGTACACTTCAACTATAACAGACAAAATGAGAAAAAAAATCCAGAAAATCACATTGTAGGATTTTTAATGAATTTATTTGCAAATTATGGTGGAAAATAAGTATTTGGTCAATAACAAAAGTTTATCTCAATACTTTGTTATATACCCTTTGTTGGCAATGACAGAGGTCAAACATTTTCTGTAAGTCTTCACAAGGTTTTCACACACTGTTGCTGGTATTTTGGCCCATTCCTCCCTGCAGATCTCCTCTAGTTCAGTGATGTTTTGGGGCTGTTGCTGGGCAACACAGACATTCAACTCCCTCCAAAGATTTTCTATGGGGTTGATTCCCCTCCTACTCTCTAACACTGTCAGTGCTGTTTAAAACTTTTCTCCAACACATACATTGCTTATCATATCCATATACCAAGTCTGTCCCCAATCTATTTGATTTGCTGGTTTTATGCATGAAACTTTCACATAGTTGTTTGTTGACTGTTGCTGTGTGTTATCGTCCACCATCAGCACCGGCCTGTACCCTATCTGCCCTAAGCTCAACCCTGGTCCCTTAAACTAAGTCTGAATGTGTCCTGCTAGGTAACCTAAACTGGGACATGCTTCAACCACCTGACCAAGTCCTAAAGCAATGGGACTCCCTAAATCTTTCTCAGATTAGGAGTATTGGTGTCTCTGAGGGGTCTTTGGTCTGGTTTGCTAACTACCCCTCTCAGATAGTGCAGTGTATAAAGTCAGAATATCTGCTGTCCCAGCCACTGCTTTTCACCAATGGAGTACCCCAAGGCTCAATCCTAGGCCCCACTCTATTTTCAATTTACATAAGCAACATATCTCAGGTGGTAGGAAGCTCTCGCATCCATTTATATGCCGATAATAGTTTTATACTCAGCTGGCCCCTCCCCGGATTTTGTGTTAAACACTCTATAACAAAGGTTTCTTTGGGTCCAACAATTTTTCTCTACCCTTAACCTTGTTCAAAACACCTGCAAAACAAAGGTAATGTGGTTTGGTAAGAAGAATGCCTCTCTCCCACAGGTGTGATTACTACCTCTGAGGGTTTATCGCTTGGGAGTATGGCTAGATGATACACTGTCCATCTCTCAGCACATATCAAAGCTGCAGGCTAAAGTTCACTCTAGACTTGGTTTCCTCTATCATAATCACTCCTATTTACCCCAGCTGCCAAACTAACCCTGATTCGGATAGCCATCCTACCCATGCTAGATTACTGATATGTAATTTATAGATCGGCAGGTAAAGATGCTCTGCAGTTACTCAACTATCTATTATTATAGTGTAACTACTGACTCAACCATCTATTGTTATGGTGTAAGCAGTTACACTATAATAATAGATGGTTGAGTCAGTAGTGTCATTATAATAATAGATGGTTGAGTCAGTAGTATCACTATAATAATAGATGGTTGAGTCTGTAGTATCACTATAATAATAGATGGTTGAGTCTGTAGTGTCACTATAATAATAGATGGTTGAGTCAGTAGTGTCACTATAATAATAGATGGTTGAGTCTGTAGTATCACTATAATAATAGATGGTTGAGTCTGTAGTATCACTATAATAATAGATGGTTGAGTCTGTAGTATCACTATAATAATAGATGGTTGAGTCTGTAGTATCACTATAATAATAGATGGTTGAGTCAGTAGTGTCACTATAATAATAGATGGTTGAGTCTGTAGTATCACTATAATAATAGATGGTTGAGTCTGTAGTGTCACTATAATAATAGATGGTTGAGTCAGTAGTGTCACTATAATAATAGATACTTTAGTCAGCAGGTACACTATAGTAATAGATGGTTGAGTCAGCAATTACACCATAATAATATATAGTTGAGTCAGTAGTTACACCATAATAATATATACTTTAGTCAGCAGGTACACTATAAAAATAGATAGTTGAGTCATCAATTACACCATAATACAGATAGTTGAGTCAGTAGTTTCATTATAATAGATTGCTTAGTCAATAGTAACACCATAATAAAATACAGTTGAGTCAATAGTAAACACCATAATAATAGATTGAGTCAGTAGTTACAATTAAAATAGTTTTATTAAATAGATAGTTGAGTCAGTAGTTACACCATAATAATATATAGTTGAGTCAGTAGTTACACTATTATAATATACAGTTCAGTCGGTAGTTACACTATTATAATATATAGTTGAGTCAGTAGTTACACCATAATAATATATACTTTAGTCAGCAGGTACACTATAATAATAGATAGTTGAGTCAGCAATTACACCATAATACAGATAGTTGAGTCAGTAGTTTCATTATAATAGATAGTTGAGTCAGTAGTTACACCATAATAATAGATAGTTGAGTCAGTAGTTACACTATAATAATATATAGTTGAGTCAGTAGTTAAACCAGATTCCCTAGATCTAACATATTCAATGTTTTAAGAATCCATACCAAGGACCATTTAGTATTTGATTCTGAATTTTAGGACCCCTGTATTATTTATATATTTTTATGAAACATTGAATTTGGCCTTACTGCTATTAGACCATAGAAACACATAGAACAACATATTAATCTATGGCAAACAGATAATGAAACAATGTATCAAAACTAATACGGTTTTGAAGTATCTGTCTGACATCTGAGAGATATACTGGAAGAAAACTCAGGAAATTATTATATATATTTTTTACCCATAGTTAACCATTTTTTAGTTGTTGAGACTAAAGTACTTATATACTTCCATTTGTATTTTATTCTGGTACCGGGTTATCTTCAGACAAGTATTGTTCAGTTAATTAAACTATCAATTGGTTAACTTTCCAGTTCTAGGTTCAGTTATGAAGATGAACAGGCCTACAGCATAAATACAAGTTATCATGAGGCCCATGGATCCCAGCAAAAATGTACTTTCATTTATCTCCAGCCGTCATATTTAGCCTCACACTGAGGTGTTTTACCATGTTCTTTTCAGGACAAAAGTGTTACAGACAGAGCACAAAGCATTTGACAGAAACAGTTGCAATTCATGAGTTTTATGTTAATCTCAAATGCCAATCAAGACAACAGGGTCCTCCAAGCAAAACCTCACAACAATGAATTTATAAGAATTATGTAAGCACAGAATGCTCAGTGGGAAATGAATATCCATCTAGTCGGTGACAACTGTGTGGAGTTTGTAGTTTGTGACAGCAAATATGTGAGCTTATTACAGTATTATAGACACTATGTTCCGGGATTTCCTGTGATCTTGTCTGTAGAAGAACCCCTTACCTTCTAACGACTCTTGTACTTCTTGTGAATAAAACAGGTTAAATGTGCATGTTCGTTGGAGTCTCAGCTTTTCATAGATGGGTCAAATTCGTTCTGACTCTACAGATGTTTTTGTGAGAAGTGTGTTTGTATGTATGTCTGTCATTGGGGGGGCAGGCCCCAGAGAGACAGCAGTACACCCAGCAGCCAGCAACAACTCTGGACCAGCACCCTGTCAGCTGAACACGGCAACAAGTCATCTGGAGACACATAACAACAACAGCAGCAGGGTTAGACACACACACACTTGCTACACCCTCTATATATCACAAGCTTTTCATTAATGTGAGATCAATTCACTGTCTCTCTCACACACACACACACACTCTCTCTCACTCTCTTTCTCTCTCTCTCTCTCTCTCTCTCTCAGCCTCACTTTTTTCTATGATGACGGAGGCGATGTTCTTGGAAATCTTGCAAATGAAGGTTGTGTGTGTGTGTGTGTTGGTGAGTGTGTGTGTATGGGTGTCTGCATTCAGCGTCAGCCGGTATCCGTAGGGCTCCAGTTGTTCCACGTAGCTATGGTCACGGTAACGCACATCAGGGGAGGAGCCAGACACGTTGGTGTTGACGACAGTCTCCACGGTTCCCGTTGACACGGAGAACTCATAACTGTTGATCTGATTGGCTCTGGCAGACAGAATAATATAAACAAAATAATTTATGTAGAAAGATAGACATATACTACTGTAGATACTTTAGATAGATACTATAGATAGATATATAGATACATTTACAGTGACTTGCAAAAGTATTCATCCCCCTTGCCATGTTTCCTATTTTGTTACATTACAACATGTAATTTAAGTGGATTTAATTTTTATTTCATGCAATTGACATACACAAAATAGTCCAAATTGGTGAAGGGAAATGAAAACATGAACTTGTTTCAAAAAATAAATAAAAAATAAAAATGGACAAATGGTGCGTGCATATGTATTCACTTTGCTATGAAGCCCCTAAATAAGATCTGGTGCAACCAATTACTTTCAGAAGTCACATAATTAGTTAGAAAAGTTCACCTGTGTGCAATCTAATTGTAACATGATCTGTCACATGGTCTTAGTATTTATACACCTGTTCTGAAAGGCCCCAGAGTCTGCAACACCACTTAGCAAGGGGCACCACCAAGCAAGCGGCACCATGAAGACCAAGGAGCTTTCCAAACAGGTCAGGAACAAAGTTGTGGAGAAGTACAGGTCAGGGTTGGCTTATAAAAAATATCAGAAACATTGCGCATCCCACAGCGCACCATTAAATCCATTAAAAAATATATATATATATTATGGCACCACAACAAACGTGCCAAGAGATGGCCGGCCACCAAAACTCACAGACCAGGCAAGGAGGGCATTAATCAGAGAGGCAACAAAGAGACAAAAGATAACCCTGAAGGAGCTGCAAAGCTCCACAGCAGAGATTGGAGTATCTATCCATAGGACCACTTTAAGCCGTACACTCCACAGAGCTGGGCTTTACGGAAGAGTGGCCAGAAAAAATCCATTGCTTAAAGAAAAAAATAAGCAAACACATTTGGTGTTCACCAAAAGGCATGTGGGAGACTCCCCAAACATATGGAAGAAGGTACTCTGGTCAGATTAAATTAAAATGTATATTTTTGGCCATCAAGGAAAACACTATGTCTGGCGCATACCCAACACCTCTCATCACCACGAGGACATCATACCCACTGTGAAGCATGGTTGTGGCAGCATAATGCTGTGGGGATGTTTTTCATCGGGAAAAATGTGGGGATGTCTTTCATCGTTTTTCACTGGGAAACTGGTCAGAATTTAAGGAATGATGGATGGCGCTAAATACAGGGAAATTCTTGAGGGAAACCTGTTTCAGTCTTCCAGAGATTTGAGACTAGGACGGAGGTTCCAGCTGGACAATGACCCTGAGCATACTGCTAAAGCAATAACTCGAGTGGTTTAAGGGGAAACATTTAATTGTCTTGGAATAGCCTAGTCAAAGCCCAGACCTCAATCCAATTGAGAATCTGTGGTATGACTTAAAGATTGCTGTACACCAGTGGAACCCTTCCAACTTGAAGGAGCTGGAGCAGTTTTGCCTTGAAGAATGGGCAAAAATTCCAGTGGCTAGATGTGCCAAGCTTATAAAGACATACCCCAAGAGACTTGCAGCTGTAATTTCTGCAAAAGGTGGATTTACAATGCATTGACTTTTGGGGGGAGGGGGGGGGGGGGGTGAATAGTTAGCACGCTCAAGTTTTCCATTTTTTTTGTCTTATTTCTTGTTTGTTTCACAATAATACATATTTTGTATCTTCAAAGTGGTAGGCATGTTGTGTAAATCAAATGATACAACACCCCAAAAATCTATTTTAATTTCAGGTTGTAAGAGTAACAAAATAGGAAAAATGCCAAGGGGGGTGGATACTTTCGCAAGCCACTGTATAAGATTTGATAGATAGATAGATAGATAGATACCTGGGTTCCACATGACAGTCTACTCTCAGATCTCCATCCTCTTCCTCACACACCGAGACCAGCTCACAATGAACCACATTCCACAGCACTGTGTGTGAGAGACAGAGAGAAAATTATAGATTAAATATTCATATTTACATATAGTGCCAGAAAGTACTCCTACCCCTTGACTTATTCCACATTTTGTTGTGTTACAGCCTGAATTTGGAATGGATTCCATAGATGTTTTTCCCACCCAACCACACACAATACCCAATAATGACAAAGTGAAAATATGTTTTTTGACATTTTTGCAAGTGTATTGAAAATCAAATACAGAAATATCTAATTTACATAAGTATTCACACCCCTGATTCAAAACGTGTTAGGATCACCTTTGGCAGCAATTAGAGTCTTTCTGGGTAAGTCTCTAAGAGCTTTGCACACCTGGATTGCAAAATATTAGCATATTATTATAAAAAAAATATTCAAACTGTCAAGATGGCTGTTGATCATTGCTAGACAGCTTTTTTCAAGTCTTGCCATAGATTTTCAAGCCAATTTGCACTATTATTCAAACGTTTGGGGTCACTTAGAAATGTCCTTGTTTTTGAAAGAAAGGCACATTTTTTGTCCACTAAAATAACATAAAATGTATCAGAAATAGAGTGTAGAGATTGTTAATGTTGTAAATTGCTATTGTAGCTGGAAACGGCAGATTTTTTATGGAAAATCTACATAGGCTTTTAGAGGCCCATTATCAGCAACCATCACTCCTGTGTTCCAATGGCACATTGTGTTAGCTAATCCAAGTTTATCATTTTAAAAGGCTAATTGATCAATAGAAAACCTTTTGCAATTATGTTAACACAGCTGAAAACTGAGACTGGTGTTTTGCGGATACAATTGAATGAAGCTGCCAGTGGAGAACAGTGGAGGCGTCTGTTTCTCAAACTAGACACTCTAATGTACTTGTCCTCTTGCTCAGTTGTGCACCGGGGCCTCCCACTCCTCTTTGTTTTCTAGTTAGGGCCAGTTTGCGCTGTTCTGTGAAGGGAGTAGTACACAGCGTTGTTCGAGATCTTCAGTTTCTTGGCAATTTCTTGCATGGAATAGCCTTCATTTCACAGAACAAGAATAGACTGACGAGTTTCAGAAGAAAGTCCTTTATTTTTGTATTTATCTGTTATTTTACTAGGTAGGTTGACTGAGAACACATTCACAATTGTAAACTGACTAAACTACTCTTAAGATAAGTGCCATGGGATCTTTAATGACCTCAGAGAGTCAGGACACCCGTTTAACGTCCCATCCAAAAGACGGCACCCAACACAGGGCAGTGTTCCCAATCACTGCCCTAGGGTATTGGGATATTGTTTTAGACCAGAGGAAAGAGTGCCTCTTACTGGCCCTCCAACACCACTTCCAGCAGCATCTGGTCTCCCATCCAGGAACTGACCAGGACCAACCCTGCTTAGCTTCAGAAGCAAGCCAGCAGTGGTATGCAGGGTGGTATGCTGCTGGTCATTGAGCCTATAATCAAAATCAAATCAAATGTATTTATATAGCCCTTCGTACATCAGCTGATATCTCAAAGTGCTGTACAGGCATAAAACCCACAAATGTTGATAATCCAAATACTCAACTAGTCTAAGGAAGGCCAGTTTTATTGCTTCTTTAATCAGGTTTTCAGCTGTGCTAACATAATTGCAAAAGGGTTCTCTAATGATCAATTAGCCTTTTAAAATGATAAACTTGGAATAGCTAACAACGTGCCATTGGAACACAGGAGTGATTGTTGCTGATAATGGGCCTCTGTACGTCTATGTAGATATTCCATAAAAAAATCTGCCGTTTCCAGCTATAATAGTCATTTACAACATTAACAATGTCTACACTGTATTTCTGATCAATTTGATGTTGTTTTAATGCACAAAAATATTGCTTTTCTTTCAAAAACAAGGACATTTCTAAGTGACCACAATCTTTTGAATGGTAGTGTAAGTCAAAACTGTAACTAGGCCACTCAGGAACATTCAATGGCATCTTGGTAAGCATCTCCAGTGCATATTTGGCCTTGTGTTTTAGGTTATTGTCCTGCTAAAAGGTGAATTTGACTCCCACTGTCTGTTGCAACGCAGAATGAATCAGGATTTCCTCTAGGATTTTGCCTGTGCTAACTCTACTCCGTTTCTTTTTATCCATAAAAACTCCCTCGTCCTTGCCAATGACAAGCATACCCAAAACATGATGCAGCCACCACCATGCTTGAAAATATTAAGAGTTCTACTCAGTGATGTGTTGTGTTGGATTTGCCCCAAACATAATGATTTGTATTCAGGACATAAAGATAATTTCTATGATTTTTTTTTTTTTTCCCGTTTTTCTATAGTGCCTTATGTCACGCCCTGGCCTTAGTTATCTTTGTTTTCTTTATTATTTTGGTTAGGTCAGGGTGTGACGAAGGTCGTATGTGTGTTTTTGTCTTGTCTAGGGGTTTTTGTCATTCAATGGGTTTTTGGTATGTCTAGGTATATGTAGGTCTATCGTGGCCTGAATTGGTTCCCAATCAGAGACAGCTGTTTACTGTTTCCAACTCCATGCTTCACGGTTGGGATGGTGTTCTTGGGGTTGTACTCATCCTTCTTCTTCCTCCAAACACGGCGAGTGGAGTTTAGACCAAAAAGCTCTATTTTTGTCTCTTCAGACCACATGACCTTCTCCCATTCCTCCTCTGGATCATCCAGATGGTCATGGCAAACTTCAGACGGGCCTGGACATGCGCTGGCTTGAGCAGGGGGACCTTGCGTGCGCTGCAGGATTTTAATCCATGACGGCGTAGTGTGTTACTAATGGTTTTCTTTGAGCCTGTGGTCCCAGCTCTCTACATTGTCTAGGTCCTGCAGTGTAGTTCTGGGCTGATCCCTCACCTTCCTCATGATCATTGATACCCCACGAGGTGAGATCTTGCATGGAGCCCCAGACTGAGGGTGACTGACCGTCATCTTGAATTTCTTCCATTTTTTTTATAATTGCGCCAACAGTTGTTGCCTTCTCACCAATCTGCTTGCCTATTTTCCTGTAGCCCATCCCAGCCTTGTGCAGGTCTACAATTTTATCCCTGATGTCCTTACACAGTTTTCTGGTCTTGGCCATTGTGGAGAGGTTGCCGTCTGTTTCATTGAGTGTGTGGACAGGTGTCTTTTATACAGGTAACGAGTTCAAACAGGTGCAGTTAATACAGGTAGAGTGGAGAACAGGAGGGCTTCTAGAAAAACTAACAGGTCTGTGAGAGCCGGAATTCTTACTGGTTGGTAGGTGATCAAATACTTATGTCATGCAATAAAATGCTAATTAATTACTTTAAAATCATACAATGTGATTCTCTTGATTTTTGTTTTAGATTCCGTCTCTCACAGTTGAAGTGTACATATGATAAAATGTACAGACCTCTACATGCTTTGTAAGTAGGAAAACCTGCAAAATCGGCAGTGTGTTAAATACTTGTTATCCCCACTGTATATTGTAGTGTTTATAATGTTACCTCATCATCAGAGCAGGTATTTATATAGTAATAATTTACGAAGCACGCCTACACTGATACCCGTTATAATATCAGGAGATTCAAATGAGGATGCACATGTCTCACCTCCTAGAACTACTCCACAGACCAACAGAGACCTCATGATGGAACTGGTACACCTAGAGAGACAGAGACACAAAGAGAGAGAGAGACAGAGACACAGAGAAGGATGTTATTTCTTCTTTGCCCATCAGGGTCATTCCCTCTGGTGTTGCTATAGTAATAGCTACAGGGTCACTTTGAAAATGAACTACACTCACCAGTCTGGTACAAATGTAAAGGACATCATGAAGATAATGGCGCCGGAGGAGATGGCTGCCGTTTTACGAACCAATTGTGCTATTGTGTGTACATTTTTTACCGAAAATAACTTCTGGATATCAGGACAGCGATTACTCACCCCGTACTGGGGGAATACTTTTCTTCAATGAGTCGGATGGGAAGGATTTACTTCAGGCGCCCGACAAGGCCCTCATCCCTGTCATTCGTAAGAGAAAGTGACGAAGATCGAGGTGCATTGTAAGGCTCCAACGCCGAGCGGGTAATCTCCCTTTACCATCGGTCCTATTAGCCAACGTACAATCAATGGAAAATAAAATAAACAAACTACGATCACCTATATTCTACCAATGAGACATTAAAAACGGTAATATCTTATGTTTCACTGAGTCGTGACTGAACGGCGACATGAATAACATACAGCTGGCGGGTTTTTACGCTTTTTAGAACAGCGCCCTCTGGTAAGACAAGGAGTGTTTTTAGAACAGCGCCCTCTGGTAAGACAAGGAGTGTTTTTAGAACAGCGTCCTCTGGTAAGACAAGGAGTGTTTTTAGAACAGCGCCCTCTGGTAAGACAAGGAGTGTTTTTAGAACAGCGGCCTCTGGTAAGACAAGGGGTGTTTATTTGTAAACAACAGCTGGTGCACGAAATCTAAGGTAATCTCGGGGTTTTCTCACCTGAGGTAGAGTATCTCATGATAAGCTGTTGGCCACACTATTTACCAAGATAATTTTCATCTATATTTCTTCATAGCTGTCTATTAACCACCACAATCCGATGTTGGCACTAAGACCGAACTCAATGAGCTGTATACGGCCATAAGCAAACAAGAAAATGCTCATCCAGAGTCGGCGCTCCTAGTGGCCGGAGGCTTTAAAGCAGGGAAACTTGAATCTGTTTTACCTAATTTCTACCAACAAGTTAAATGTGCGACCAGAGGGAAAAAAATCTGTAGACCACCTTTACTTCACACACAGAGACGCATACAGAGCTCACCCTCGCCTTCCATTTGGCAAATCTGACCATAATTCTATCCTCCTGATTCCTGATTTCAAGCAAAGACTAAAGCAGGAAGCACCAGAGACTCAGTCAATAAGAAAGTGGTCAGATGAAGCAGATGTTAAGCTACAGGACTGTTTCAATAGCACAGACTGGAATATGTTACAGGATTCCTCCGATGGCATTGAGGAGTACACCAGATCAGACACTGGTTTCATCAATAAGTGCATCGATGATGTCATCCCCACGGTGACCGTACTTACATACCCCAACCCGAAGCCATGGATTACAGGTAATATCCACACTGAGCTAAAGGCTAGAGCTGCCGCTTTCAGGGAGCGGGACTCTAACCCGGAAGCTTATAGGAAATCCCTCTATGCCCTCCAACGAATCATCAAGCAAGTAAAGCATCAATACAGGACTAAGATTGAATCGTACTACACCGGCTCTGGTGCTCGTCGGATGTGGAAGGGCTTGCTAACTGTTACAGACTACAAAGGGAAGCACAGTCGCGAGGTGCCAAGTGACACGAGCCTACCAGTTGAGCAAATTACTTCTATGCTTGCTTCAAGGCAAGTAACACTGAAACATGCATGAGAGCATCAGCTGTTCTGGACGACTGTGTGATCACGCTCTCCGTAGCCGATGTGAGTATGACTTTTAAAAAGATCAACATCCACAAGGCCGCAGGGCTAGATGGATTACCAGGACGTATACTCCGAGCATAAACTGTGTCTTCACTGACATTTTCAACCTGTGCCTGACTGAGTCTGTAATCCCAACATGTTTCAAGCAGACCACCACAGTCCCAGTGGCCAAGAACACCAAGGTAACGTGCCTAAATGACCACCGACCTGAAGCACTCACATCTGTAGCCATAAAGTGCTTTGAAAGGCTGGTCATGGCTCACATCAACAGCATCCTCCCAGATACCCTAGACCCACTCCAATTTGCATACCACCCCAACAGATCCACAGATGATGCAATCTCTATTGCACTCAATGCTGCCCTTTCCCACCTGGACAAAAGGAACACCTATGTGAGAATGCTATGCATTGACTACAGCTCAGCGTTCAACACCATAGTGCCCTCAAAGCTCATCACTAAGCTAAGGACCCTGGGACTAAACACCTCCATCTGCAACAGGATCCTGGAATTCCTGACGAACCTTCCTAAAGTGGTAAGGGTAGGTAACAAAGCATCTGCCACGCTGATCCTCAACACGGTGGCCCCTTAGGGGTGCGTGCTCAGGCCCCTCCTGTACTCCCTGTTCACTCATGACTGCACGGCCAGGCACGACTCCAGCACCATCAAGTTTGCCGATGACACCACTATGCCTCATCACCGACAACGAGGAGACAGCCTGTAGGGAGGAGGTCAGAGAACTTGCCATGTGGTGCTAGGACAACAACCTCTCCCTCAACGTGATCAAGACAAAAGAGATGATTGTGGACTACAGGAAAAGGAGGACCGAGCACGCCCGCATTCTCATCGACGGGGCTGTAGTAGAGCAGGTTGAGAACTTCAAGTGCCTTGGTGTCCGCATCACCAACAAATGATCATGGTCCAAAGTCACCAAGACAGTCATGAAAAGGGCACGACAAAACCTATTCCCCCTCAGGAGACTGAAAAGATTTGGCATGGGTCCTCAGACCCTAAAAAGGTTATACAGCTGCACCATCGAGAGCATCCTGACTGTTTAGATCACTGCCTGGTATGGCAACTGCTCGGCCCACGACCGCAAGGCAATGCAGCGAGTAGTGCATACAGCCCAGTACTTCACCTGGGCCAAGCTTCCTGCAATCCAGGATCTCTATGCCAGGCGGTGTCAGAGGAAGGCCCTAAAAACTATCAAAGACTCCAGCCACCCTAATCATAGACTGTTCTCTCTGCTACCGCACAGAAAGTGGTACCAGAGCATGTGACACATACAATTTGATTTGATTCAGCCAGTCTGGTACACATGGTAAAGGTTGTCACCAGTCTGGTACACATGTAAAGGACATCACCAGTCTGGTGGAAATGTAAAGGATATTACCAGTCTGGTGCACATGTAAATGCCACACAGTCAAGGTTAGGCTTGCACAGATCGGGAGGACCTCAGGAACGTTCCTGGGGTTGAATTATGCTTCTAACCCTAACGGTTCTCCCATTGTCACCCAAAGCACCTGAAATTTAGGGTCAGGCTTCATTTTGGGCCTACTTATTTTCACGGTCACTGCGCTCAGACTGAGTGAGCTACGGTCAAGCGAGGCATCTCGTTGAACTCGGCACAGTTTAGAGATTAGGGTAATGCCATTCCAAGCTCTATGTGTCTTTAAGCTCCGCACTGTGTCACTCCATCCTTGCTGTGTGTGTGTGTGTGTGTGTGTGTGTGTGTGTGTGTGTGTGTGTGTGTGTGTGTGTGTGTGTGTGTGTGTGTGTGAGCTTTTCTTTGACAGTTGTTTGTGCTTGTTGGGAGAAATTACTGATTTACAGTTCATGAGGGTTGCCTAATCACACATATGAAGTTTTGAAACAGCCCCTATGACCCCAATTTAAGGCACTTCCGGAAGCTGAAAGTGAACACATCCTCCTTGGGGTAGGCTCTTACAGAATTTTGACTTTAAAGTCTTTACGTTAACTTCTTGGATATAGGGGGCGCTCTTTTACTTTTTTGGATGAAAAACGTTCCCGTTTTAATCAAGATATTTTGTCACGAAAAGATGCTTGACTATGCATATAATTGACAGCTTTGGAAAGAAAACACTCTGACGTTTCCAAAACTGCAAAGATATTGTCTGTGAGTGCCACAGAACTGATGTTACAGAAAAAACCCAGATACAAATCCAATCAGGATGTGCCGCATTTTTTGAAACCGCCTCATGGCAATGACTCCTTATATGGCTGTGAAGGAGCTAGGAGTCAGCTTACATTTTCCACGTTTTCCCCAAGGTGTCTGCAGCATTGTGATGTATTTGTAGGCATATCATTGGAAGATTGACCATAAGAGACTACATCTACCAGGTGGTCGCTTGGTGTCCTCCGTCGCAATTATTGCGTAATCTCCAGCTGCAGTATTTTTCCGTTTGCTTCTGATGAGAAGCCAACTGCCACCACTGATAGATTATCGAATATACATGTGAAAAACACCTTGAGGATTGATTCTAAACAACGTTTGCCATGTTTGTCGATATTATGGAGCTAATTTGGAAAAAAGTTTGGCGTTGTAAGTGACTGCATTTTCCGGTCTTTTTCTTAGTCAAACGTGATGAACAGAACGGAGCTATTTCGTCTACACAAATAATATTTTTGGAAAAAATGAACATTTGCTATCTAACTAAGAGTCTCGTCATTGAAAACATCCGAAGTTCTTCAAAGGTAAATTATTTTATTTGAATGCTTTTCTTGTTTTTGTGAAAATGTTGCCTGCTGAATGCTAGGCTTAATGCTATGCTAGGCTATCAATACTCTTACACAAATGCTTGTGTAGCTTTGGTTGAAAAGCATATTTTGAAAATCTGAGATGACAGTGTTGTTAACAAAAGGCTAAGGTTGTGTTTGAATATATTTATTTCATTTCATTTGCGATTTTCATGAATGGGAAACGTTGCGTTATGGTAATGCGCTTGAGGCTATGATTACGCTCCCGGATACGGGATTGCTCGACGCTAGAGGTTAAGAACTGACTGATTTACAGAGGGTTGAATGAGTGTGTGTGATTTCAGAAAATCACAGAAATCTTACAGAGCCCCGAAACGCCGCAAATGGATCTAACTTTTTTGAAAAGTCTTTGACCATCACCAATTGTACATTGTACGATTTCTCTTAAATTACGATAGATAAATGGTTGGTTCTTTTCTTCCTGACACCTTAGGTTCATGTTCACTTTGATGTGAAGCGGTCAAATTGGCACTCTATTTTATTGTTTTACCTTTAATCCCAGAAAAATGGCCTTAACTCAAAAAGCGTTGAGGCCTCGATGCCATCTTGTTTCTGGGCTAACAGCCCATTAGTCCAAACCTATGCTCAGCAAGTTTTGTCTTCGAAGTCTTTTCCGTTTTGGAGAAATGGCCATGTCGTGATTGGTGATGTTTTGTACATTTGCAATAAGATTCCATTCGCCATCTGGTGGAATTTACCGGGACAGCAGAAAAATGACAAAAATTTGAACATTTTATAAAACGTAAACGGAATGTCCGAGAGACATTCGTTCAATGACTTCCCAGAAGGTCTGGCCCCGGTGCACGGCCCGCCACCGTCGGCGAATTTTAGAAACATTCGCGGACGTCTTGTAAGGGACCGTACATTTGCAATATGGAGATTTTCATCGATCATACAGCAAATGCCGAAAAGTGCTCTTCAGGTATGTAAAGGATATTACCAGTCTGGTACAAATGTAAAGGATATTACCAGTCTGGTACTCATGTAAAGGATATTACCATTCTGGTACACATGTAAAGGACATCACCAGTCTGGTTTCACATGTAAAGGACATCACCAGTCTGGTGCAAATGTAAAGGATATTACCAGTCTGGTACACATGTAAAGAACATCACCAGTCTGGTTTCACATGTAAAGGACATCACCAGTCTGGTTTCACATGTAAAGGACATCACCAGTCTGGTTTCACATGTAAAGGACATCACCAGTCTGGTTTCACATGTAAAGGACATCACCAGTCTGGTGCAAATGTAAAGGATATTACCAGTCTGGTACACATGTAAAGAACATCACCAGTCTGGTTTCACATGTAAAGGACATCACCAGTCTGGTACACATCTAAAGGACATAAACCAGTCTGGTTTCACATGTAAAGGACATCACCAGTCTGGTACATATCTAAAGGACATCACCAGTCTGGTACACATCTAATGACATCACCAGTCTGGTTTCACATGTAAAGGACATCACCAGTCTCGTACACATGTAAAGGACGTCACACTGCTTGCTTAGCGATAAACGTTTTCTCCTGATCATACCGAGACTCTAAACACATGTGACCGACCTCCTGAAGAATCTTACCCATTTGCACCACGGAAAAGCTAGCTATTCAGCAACAGAAGATGAGACACTTCAGGCTGAGGAGTGAGTTTCACACAACCCCATGCAGGGCTCTTAAAAATGTTCATTGGTAGCACTGGTGCTCCAAAACTTTAAACAAACAAACAGGAGCACAGCATAACATTTAGGAGTACCAGAAAATAAGATTGTTAAATTGATTGAGATGTAGCCTATTGGGCCTATGTGAATTGTAGCTACTTCTGAAGCACGTGTGTGCTCAAAAAACGAACATGTAACCGTGTAAAGACGTGTCTATTATAAAAGGTAAATTGTTAATAGATCTTTCTATAAATAGTGGGGACAATGTGTGACATTGGAATCAACATTTCTAAATGGATTGAAAAAATATATATATTTTCATGCAGTTCCACATATGTACTTAGAGGAATAAAAGTGAATATATGCAAATTGGCCAATAAGTCCACAACATGGGCCTAGGACTATACATCCTTTAAGCAGGGTTCATACCGACATTTGCATGTCAAATTTAAGGACTTTCAGGAACTTTTTCAAGCACATCATTTTAACTTTCAAGGAACTCAATGTTATACAAAGGTTGTCTCCAGTCTGGTACACATGTAAAGGTTGTCTCCAGTCTGGTACACATGTAAAGGTTGTCTCCAGTCTGGTACACATGTAAAGGTTGTCTCCAGTCTGGTACACATGTAAAGGTTGTCTCCAGTCTGGTACACATGTAAAGGTTGTCTCCAGTCTGGTACACATGTAAAGGTTGTCTCCAGTCTGGTACACATGTAAAGGTTGTCTCCAGTCTGGTACACATGTAAAGGTTGTCACCAGTCTGGTACACATGTAAAGGTTGTCACCAGTCTGGTACACATGTAAAGGTTGTCTCCAGTCTGGTACACATGTAAAGGTTGTCTCCAGTCTGGTACACATGTAAAGGTTGTCTCCAGTCTGGTACACATGTAATGGTTGTCTCCAGTCTGGTACACATGTAAAGGTTGTCTCCAGTCTGGTACACATGTAAAGGTTGTCTCCAGTCTGGTACACATGTAAAGGTTGTCTCCAGTCTGGTACACATGTAAAGGTTGTCTCCAGTCTGGTACACATGTAAAGGTTGTCTCCAGTCTGGTACACATGTAAAGGTTGTCTCCAGTCTGGTACACATGTAAATGTTGTCTCCAGTCTGGTACACATGTAATGGTTGTCACCAGTCTGGTACACATGTAAAGGTTGTCACCAGTCTGGTACACATGTAAAGGTTGTCTCCAGTCTGGTACACATGTAAAGGTTGTCTCCAGTCTGGTACACATGTAATGGTTGTCTCCAGTCTGGTACACATGTAAAGGTTGTCTCCAGTCTGGTACACATGTAAAGGTTGTCTCCAGTCTGGTACACATGTATAAGTTATAGTTGTACAGATAGGGCAGTGGTCACCAACCGGTCAATTGGGATCGACTGGTCAATCTTCTAGGCATTCCTAGTCGATCACAAAACATTTCTGTAGAAAAGCCAACAATTAAGACTTGAACTCCTTTATTTATTTATTATCTGACTTTTTGATTTTGGCGGAAGTTGCACTTGATTCAGAAGCCCTGCACCGGGTAGGCAAAGTTATCCCCTTTTGAACCATTTCATTTGTCTGAAGGGACAAGTTACGCCTACCTGGTGTACCAGAAGAACTGTGGCTAAATCAAGTGCGCCTCCAGCGCTTTAATCAGATAGCTCAAATTACCATGCTTAGAACAGCTTCTAGGACCCGACAGCAAAGTTTGATACTAGCCTACATGAGATTTCATAACTTTTAAAACCATGACCAGAGAGAAACTGTCAAATAATACAGCGAAGAGCTGATGCTTTTATGAGTTCATGTTTAAGCAGCGAGTCGGAGTCAGAGGCCGAGCCTTCTCTTGTCTCTACTCATTCCGTTACGGGGTCTGAGACACTGAAGCTTCCCACCATTAGCTCTGACAAATTGAAAACTCTAGTCATTGGCGACTCCATTACCCGCAGTATTAGACTTAAAACAAATCATCCAGTGATCATACACTGTTTACCAGGGGGCAGGGCTACCGACGTTAAGGCTAATCTGAAGATGGTGCTGGCTAAAGTTAAAACTGGCGAGTGTAGGGAGTATAGAGATATTGTTATCCACGTCGGCACCAACGATGTTAGGATGAAACAGTCAGAGATCACCAAGTGCAACATAGCTTCAGCGTGTAAATCAGCTAGAAAGATGTGTCGGCATCGAGTAATTGTCTCTGGCCCCCTCCCAGTTAGGGGGAGTGATGAGCTCTACAGCAGAGTCTCACAACTCAATCGCTGGTTGAAAACTGTTTTCTGCCCCTCCCAAAATATAGAATTTGTAGATAATTGGCCCTCTTTCTGGGACTCACCCACAAACAGGACCAAGTCTGATCTGCTGAGGAGTGGCGGACTCCATCCTAGCTGGAGGGGTGCTCTCATCTTATCTACCAACATAGACAGGGCTCTAACTCCTCTAGCTCCACAATGAAATAGGGTGCAGGCCAGGCAGCATGCTGTTAGCCAGCCTGCCAGCATAGTGAAGTCTGCCACTAGCACAGTCAGTGTAGTCAGCTCAGCTATCCCCATTGAGACCGTGTCTGTGCCTCGACCTAGGTTGGGCAAAACTAAACATGGCGGTGTTCGCCTTAGCAATCTCAGTAGGATAAAGACCTCCTCCATTCCTGTCATTATTGAAAGAGATCATGATACCTCACATCTCAAAATAGGGCTACTTAATGTTAGATCCCTTACTTCAAAGGCAATTATAGTCAATGAACTAATCACTGATCATAATCTTAATGTGATTGGCCTGACTGAAACATGGCTTAAGCCTGATGAATTTACTGTGTTAAATGAGGCCTCACCTCCTGGCTACACTAGTGACCATATCCCCCGTGCATCCCGCAAAGGCGGAGGTGTTGCTAACATTTACGATAGCAAATTTCAATTTACAAAATAAAAATGACGTTTTCGTCTTTTGAGCTTCTAGTCATGAAATCTATGCAGCCTACTCAATCACTTTTTATAGCTACTGTTTACAGGCCTCCTGGGCCATATACAGCGTTCCTCATTGAGTTCCCTGAATTCCTATCGGACCTTGTAGTCATAGCAGATAATATTCTAATCTTTGGTGACTTTAATATTCACGGAAAAGTCCACAGACCCACTCCAAAAGGCTTTCGGAGCCATCATCGACTCAGTGGGTTTTGTCCAACATGTCTCTGGACCCACTCACTGTCACAGTCATACTCTGGACCTAGTTTTGTCCCATGGAATAAATGTTGTGGATCTGAACGTTTTTCCACATAATCCTGGACTATCGGACCACCATTTTATTACGTTTGCAATTGCAACAAATAATCTGCTCAGACCCCAACCAAGGAACATCAAAAGTCGTGCTATAAATTCACAGACAACACAAAGATTCCTTGATGTCCTTCCAGATTCCCTCTGTCTACCCAAGGATGCCAGACGACAAAAACCAGTTAACCACCTAACTGAGGAACTCAATTTAACCTTGCGCAATACCCAAATGCAGTTGCACCCCTAAAAACTAAAAACGTTTCTCATAAGAAACTAGCTCCCTGGTACACAGAAAATACCCGAGCTCTAAAGCAAGCTTCCAGAAAATTGGAACGGAAATGGCGCCACACCAAACTGGAAGTCTTCCGACTAGCTTGGAAAGACAGTACCGTGCAGTACCGAAGAGCCCTTACTGCTGCTCGATCATCCTATTTTTCTAACTTAATTGAGGAAAATAAGAACAATCCGAAATTCCTTTTTGATACTGTCGCAAAGCTTACTAAAAAGCAGCATTCCCCAAGAGAGGATGGCTTTCACTTCAGCAGTGATAAATTCATGAACTTCTTTGAGGAAAAGATCATTATTATTAGAAAGCAAATTACGGACTCCTCTTTAAATCTGCTTATTCCTTCAAAGCTCAGTTGTCCTGAGTCTACACAACTCTGCCAAGACCTAGGATCAAGAGAGACGCTCAAGTGTTTTAGTACTATATCTCTTGACACAATGATGAAAATAATCATGGCCTCTAACCTTCAAGCTGCATACTGGACCCTATTCCAACAAAACTACTGAAAGAGCTGCTTCCTGTGCTTGAACCTCCTATGTTGAACATAATAAACGGCTCTCTATCCACAGGATGTGTACCAAACTCACTAAAAGTGGCAGTAATAAAGCCTCTCTTGAAAAAGCCAAACCTTGACCCAGAAAATGTAAAAAACTATCGGCCTATATTGAATCTTCCATTCCTCTCAAAAATTTTAGAAAAGGCTGTTGCGCAGCAACTCACTGCCTTCCTGAAGACAAACAATGTAAACGAAATGCTTCAGTCTGGTTTTAGACCCCATCATAGCACCAGTCTGGTTTTAGACCCCATCATAGCACTGAGACTGCACTTGTGAAGGTGGTAAATAACCTTTTAATGGCATCAGACCGAGGCTCTGCATCTGTCCTCGTGCTCCTAGACCTTAGAGCGGCTTTTGATACCATCGATCACCACATTCTTTTGGAGAGATTGGAAACCCAAATTGGTCTACACGGACAAGTTCTGGCCTGGTTTAGATCTTATCTGTCGGAAAGATATCAGTTTGTCTCTGTGAAAGGTTTGTCCTCTGACAAATCAACTTAAAATTTCGGTGTTCCTCAAGGTTCCGTTTTAGGACCACTATTGTTTTCACTATATATTTTACCTCTTGGGGATGTCATTCGAAAACATAATGTTAACTTTCACTGCTACGCGGATGACACACAGCTGTACATTTCAATGAAACATTGTGAAGCCCCAAAATTGCCCTCGCTAGAAGCATGTGTTTCAGACATAAGGAAGTGGATGGCTGCAAACTTTTTACTTTTAAACTCAGACAAAACAGAGATGCTTGTTCTAGGTCCCAAGAAACTAAGAGGTCTTCTGTTGAATCTGACAATTCATCTTAATGGTTGTACAGTTGTCTCAAATAAAACTGTGAAGGACCTCAGCGTTACTCTGGACCCTGATCTCTCTTTTGAAGAACATATCAAGACCGTTTCAAGGACAGCTACGAAACATTGCAAGAATCTGAAACTTTCTGTCCAAAAATGATGCAGAAAAATTAATCCATGCTTTTGTCACTTCTAGGTTAGACTACTGCAATGCTCTACTTTCCGGCTACCCGGATAAAGCACTAAATAAACTTCAGTTAGTGCTAAATACGGCTGCTAGAATCCTGACTAAAACCAAAAAATTTGATCATATTACTCCAGTGCTAGCCTCCCTACACTGGCTTCCTGTCAAGGCAAGGGCTGATTTCAAGGTTTTACTGCTAACCTACAAAGCATGACATGGGCTTGCTCCTACCTATCTCTCTGATTTGGTCCTGCCGTACATACCTACACGTAGGCTATGGTCCCAAGACGCAGGCCTCCTAATTGTCCCTAGAATTTCTAAGCAAACAGCTGGAGGCAGGGCTTTCGCCAATAGAGCTCAATTTTTATGGAATGGTCTGCCTACCCATGTAAGAGACGCAAACTCGGTATCAACCTTTAAGTCTTTACTGAAGACTCATCTCTTCAGTGGGTCATATGATTGAGTGTAGTCTGGCCCAGGAGTGGGAAGGTGAACGGAAAGGCTCTGGAGCAACGAACCGCCCTTGCTGTCTCTGCCTGGCCGGTTCCCCTCTTTCCACTGGGATTCTCTGCTTCTAACCCTATTACAGGGGCTGAGTCACTGGCTTACTGGGGCTCTTTCATACCATCCCTCGGAGGGGTGCGTCACTTGAGTGGGTTGAGTCACTGATGTTATCTCCCTGTCTGGGTTGGCGCCCCCCCCCCCTTGGGTTGTGCCGTGGCGGAGATCTTTGTGGGCTATACTCGGCCTTGTCTCAGGATGGTAAGTTGATGGTTGAAGATATCCCTCTAGTGGTGTGGGGGCTGTGCTTTGGCAAAGTGGGTGGGGTTATATCCTTCCTGTTTGGCCCTGTCCGGGGGTGTCCTCGGATGGGGCCACAGTGTCTCCTGACCCCTCCTGTCTCAGCCTCCAGTATTTATGCTGCAGTAGTTTGTGTGTCGGGGGGCTAGGGTCAGTTTGTTATATCTGGAGTAATTCTCCTGTCCTATTCGGTGTCCTGTGTGAATTTAAGTGTGCTCTCTCTAATTCTCTCTTTCTCTCTCTCTCTCGGAGGACCTGAGCCCTAGGACCATGCCTCAGGACTACCTGACATGATGACTCCTTGATGTCCCCAGTCCACCTGGCCGTGCTGCTGCTCCAGTTTCAATTGTTCTGCCTTATTATTATTGGACCATGCTGGTAATTTATGAACATTTGAACATCTTGGCCATGTTCTGTTAAAATCTCCACCCGGCACAGCCAGAAGAGGACTGGCCACCCCACATAGCCTGGTTCCTCTCTAGGTTTCTTCCTAGGTTTTGGCCTTTCTAGGGAGTTTTTCCTAGCCACCGTGCTTCTACACCTGCATTGCTTGCTGTTTGGGGTTTTAGGCTGGGTTTCTGTACAGCACTTTGAGATATCAGCTGATGTACGAAGGGCTACATACAGTGCCTTGCGAAAGTATTCGGCCCCCTTGAACTTTGCGACCTTTTGCCACATTTCAGGCTTCAAACAAAAAGATATAAAACTATATTTTTTTGTGAAGAATCAACAACAAGTGGGACACAATCATGAAGTGGAACGACATTTATTGGATATTTCAAACTTTTTTAACAAATCAAAAACTGAAAAATTGGGCGTGCAAAATTATTCAGCCCCTTTACTTTCAGTGCAGCAAACTCTCTCCAGAAGTTCAGTGAGGATCTCTGAATGATCCAATGTTGACCTAAATGACTATTGATGATAAATACAATCCACCTGTGTGTAATCAAGTCTCCGTATGAATGCACCTGCACTGTGATAGTCTCAGAGGTCCGTTAAAAGCGCAGAGAGCATCATGAAGAACAAGGAACACACCAGGCAGGTCCGAGATACTGTTGTGAAGAAGTTTAAAGCCGGATTTGGATACAAAAAGATTTCACCAAGCTTTAAACATCCCAAGGAGCACTGTGCAAGCGATAATATTGAAATGGAAGGAGTATCAGACCAGTGCAAATCTACCAAGACCTGGCCGTCCCTCTAAACTTTCAGCTCATACAAGGAGAAGACTGATCAGAGATGCAGCCAAGAGGCCCATGGTCACTCTGGATGACCTGCAGAGATCTACAGCTGAGGTGGGAGACTCTGTCCATAGGACAACAATCAGTCGTATATTGCACAAATCTGGCCTTTATGGAAGAGTGGCAAGAAGAAAGCTATTTCTTAAAGATATCCATAAAAAGTGTTGTTTAAAGTTTGCCACAAGCCACCTGGGAGACACACCAAACATGTGGAAGAAGGTGCTCTGGTCAGATGAAACCAAAATTGAACTTTTTGGCAACAATGCAAAACGTTATGTTTGGCGTAAAAGCAACACAGCTGAACACACCATCCCCACTGTCAAACATGGTGGTGGCAGCATCATGGTTTGGGCCTGCTTTTCTTCAGCAGGGACAGGGAAGATGGTTAAAATTGATGGGGAGATGGATGGAGCCAAATACAGGACCATTCTGGAAGAAAACCTGATGGAGACTGCAAAAGACCTGAGACTGGGACGGAGATTTGTCTTCCAACAAGACAATGATCCAAAACATAAAGCAAAATCTACAATGGAAAAAATAAACATATCCAGGTGTTAGAATGGCCAAGTCAAAGTCCAGACCTGAATCCAATCGAGAATCTGTGGAAAGAACTGAAAACTGCTGTTCACAAATGCTCTCCATCCAACCTCACTGAGCTCGAGCTGTTTTGCAAGGAGGAATGGGAAAAAATGTCAGTCTCTCGATGTGCAAAACTGATAGAGACATACCCCAAGTGACTTACAGCTGTTATCACAGCAAAAGGTGGCGCTACAAAGTATTAACTTAAGGGGGCTGAATAATTTTGCACGCCCAATTTTTCAGTTTTTGATTTGTTAAAAAAGTTTGAAATGTCCAATAAATGTCGTTCCACTTCATGATTGTGTCCCACTTGTTGTTGATTCTTCACAAAAAAATACAGTTTTATATCTTTATGTTTGAAGCCTGAAATGTGGCAAAAGGTCGCAAAGTTCAAGGGGGCCGAATACTTTCGCAAGGCACTGTATATATATACGCGTAGATATGTGTAAGTGGGTGCTGTTTTTCTTCTTTTTTTCTGTGTGCTTTGTCTCTGTTGTTGTATCTCTTAATATGGGTGAAAATTGTGAAATTCCAATAAAAATACTGTTAAAAAAAATAATAATAATAATTTAAATTGACTGATTTCCTTATATGAACTGTAACTCAGTAAAATCCCTGAAATTGTTGTTTATCATTTTGTTCAGTGTATTAGGCCTACTGCACAAACTTCAATCCTAATTAACTGTATTTATTAATGTTGAATAGGCTTACATTTTTGTCAACAAATCTCAACTTGCTCATTGACTGCGAAAGTGATCTTGACTGAAAAGTTTAGTGACCATCAGTTAAAAGTTTGGACACCTACTTATTCAAGGGTTTTTCTGTATTTTTACTATTTTCTACATTGTAGAATATAGTGAAGACATCACAACTATGAAACAACACATATGGAATCATGTAGTAAACAAAAACATGTTACAAATCAAAATATATTGTATATTTCAGATTCTTCAAATTTGCCACCCTCTCAACCAGCTTCATGAGGTAGTCACCTGGAATGCATTTACTTTTTAATGTGTTTGAGTCAATCAGTTGTGTTATGTCAAGGTAGGGGTGGTAAACAGAAGTTAGCCCTATAGTCCATATTATGGCAAGAACTGCTCAAATAAGCAAAGAGAAACGACAGTCCATCATTACTTCAAGACATGAAGGTCAGTCAATCCGGAAAATGTCAATAGTTTCTTCAAGTGTAGTTGCAAAAACCATCAAGCGCTATGATGAAACTGGCTCTGATGAGGAACACCACAGGAAAGGACGATCCAGAGTTACCTCTGCTGCAGAGGATAAGTTCATTAGTTACCAGAAATTGCAGCTCTAATAAATTCTTCACAGAGTTCAAGTAACCGACACATCTCACCATCAACTGTTCAGAGGAGAATGCGTGTATCAGGCCTTCATGGTCGATTTGCTGCAAAATAAACACTACTAAAGGACAGCAATAAGAAGAAGAGACTTGCTTGGACCAAGAAACACAAGCAACGAACATTACACCGGTGGAAATCTGTCCTCTGGCGTGATGAGTACAAATGTGAGACTTTTGGTTGCAACCGCCGTGTCTTTGTGAGACGCAGAGTAGGTAAATGGATGATCTCCCCATGTGAGGTTCCCACCGTGAAGCATGGAGGAGGTGTGATGGTGTGTGGGTGCTTTGTGAGACGCAGAGTAGGTAAATGGATGATCTCCCCATGTGAGGTTCCCACCGTGAAGCATGGAGGAGGTGTGATGGTGTGTGGGTGCTTTGTGAGACGCAGAGTAGGTAAATGGATGATCTCCCCATGTGTGGTTTCCACCGTGAAGCATGGAGCAAGTGTGATGTCTTTGTGAGACACAGAGTAGGTAAATTGATGATCTCCCCATGTGTGGTTCCCACCGTGAAGCATGGAGGAGGAGGTGTGATGGTGTGTGGGTGCTTTGTGAGATGCAGAGTAGGTAAATGGATGATCTCCCCATGTGTGGTTCCCACCGTTCCCACCGAGCAAAAACAAAAGAGCGAAAGCTCCAGAGACAACCACTCGGGAGCCTGAACTTCAACCAGATTCCTCTCACCTGCAGAAGGGAGGAGGGATGGAAATGGGGGTCGTAAACCCGGTCGTAAATTGTATGCAGCAGGGGAACCTGTTTAGATTTAGTATTGCTGAATGGAATGTCCTTTGTTAACAGAAACATTTTGCTGCCCAAAAGTGGACACTGGAACAATATTCCTAACATCCAAATGTGGGGAATGATGAGAGATGGTCTATGGAAAGCGAATGTTGATTTTGTGATGTCATTAAAAAAGGTCTAAAAATGTTAATGAAAATATTGTAACTTGAACAGTATACACACTGTATATGTAAGGTTTTCATCCTTTAAGTTGTGTAGGAAATATCACAGATAATGATAATGTTCTTGTTTTCTAATGAGATCATAGATTTGATGATACTTTGCACAAGTAAGTAGCCACTCCCGAGGGAGCTCAGAGAGCGTGTCAGCAAGATGGAATGCCCCCTTTTTACCAGGGTGTATAAAGGATGAGTTGAGAATTAAAATACCAGACCAGAAGGACCCAAGCTGCAGCTTAGGTCTCCATTGGTTACGACCCTGAAAATTAACACAAGATGAAGACGACAAATTAGCCTCTCTAACAATCAATGCTATGGCTGAGTAGCTGTTCTAAGTACTGTATCTAAGAAAGTGAATTTAAATCAAATCAAATAAAATTTTATTTGTCACATACACATGGTTAGCAGATGTTAATGTGAGTGTAGCGAAATGCTTGTGCTTCTAGTTCCGACAATGCAGTAATAACCAACAAGTAATCTAACTAACAATTCCAAAACTACTGTCTTGTACACAGTGTGAGGGGATAAAGAATATGTACATAAGGATATATGAATGAGTGATGGTACAGAGCAGCATAGGCGTAGGCGTAGCATAGGATGAGTATGTAAACAAAGTGGCATAGTTAAAGTGGCTAGTGATACATGTATTACATAAGGATACAGTCGATGGGATAGAGTACAGTATATACGTATGCATATGAGATGAATAATGTAGGGTAAGTAACATTATATAAGGTAGCATTGTTTAAAGTGGCTAGTGATATATTTACATCATTTCCCATTATTAAAGTGGCTGGAGTTGAGTCAGTGTCAGTGTGTTGGCGACAGCCACTCAATGTTAATGGTGGCTGTTTAAGTAGGACCATCTGGTTATCCTCTTCAAATCATCATCAACTACACTGCTCTTATCAGCTCACTGAGGATCGTTGATCAGTAAACACCACCCTGTTAGTCTGCTTCAGACTACAGAACAAGGTATTGAAGCCACCGACAACTAAGAAGGAGGACATTGTGACCTCTTGTGGACAATCAGAGCCTTACACTTAAGAGTTCAGGAGAAGGCCAACGGAACCATTTCCACGAAGGCCTGGGTCCAACAGAGATAAATGACGAAGGAAGACATCCAAACACGTAAATAAGATTCATTATTTTTTTACCCCAAATGTGCGGCGGTTCGGGGCAAAGTATTATGATTACTGTGAGCATAGTTCCAAGTATATAAGTCTCTCTAGTCTCTCTTTCTTTCTCCCTTTTCCCCTCTCTACTCATCTCTCTTTTGATGAACAAGCAGGCATGTTGTCATTACTCCTCTAGGGACCTGTTTCCATCGCATTAAGTTTCAAATCAATAACCTATACCGCGTGTGTGTATCCTGTGTTATCATTTAGTTAGTAAATAAACAATTAAATCTGTTATATGGAATGATAAGAAAAGCTGGGGTTTGTGTAGATGCAAGGAGTACGTGACATTCAGAATTATGAGACTGATATGAGGTAATGATTAATTAATTAATTATGAGACTGATATGAGGTAATGATTAATACATGAATGATGAGACTGATATGAGGAAATGATTCATAAATTAATTATGAGACTGATATGAGGTAATGATTCATAAATAAATTATGAGACTGATATGAGGGATTGATTAATAACTGACTTATCAATATATAAAACGTATATATCGTCGAGAGTTTAATTCGGGAGATGGTAACTCATTAAACAACTTCTTCTGTGGTGCCCCAAATCCTAATGAGTTAATTGTTACATGAATAATTTTATCGAGTAACAATTAAACCTAGTTAGTTGATTCGATACATAACAGTCATCAGATTTATGTTAAGTCACGTCCTGACAGCTGCCATCTATCCACTGTTTCTAGTTAGGGTAAGTTTTAATAGTCACAGTGGGTACAACATCTCTTATACACTTCCTGATAAACTCAGTCACCGAATCAGCATATATGTAAATATTATTCTCTGGAAACACCCGGAACATATCCCAGTCTGCGAGATCAAAACAATCTTGAAGTGTGGATTCCGATTGGTCAAACCAGCGTTGAATAATCCTTAGCACTGGTACTTCCTGTTTGAGTAACTACCTATAGGAAGGGAGGAGCAAAATGGAGTTGCAATCAGATTTGCCGAAAGGAGGGCGGGGAGGGCCTTGAAGGCATCCCGGAAGCTGGAGTAGCACTGGTCAAGTGTTTTAGCAGCGCGAGTACTACAGTCAATGTGTTGATAGAATTTCTGCATTATTTTCCTCAAATTCTCCTTGATAAAATCCCAGCTACAATAAATACTGCCTCAGGATATGTGGTTTCCAGTTTGCATAAAGTCCAGTGAAGTTCTTTGAGGGCCGCCATGGTATCGGCTTGAGGGGGGATATACACGGCTGTGAATATAACCAAAGATAATTATCTTGGGAGGTGATACGGTTGGCATTTCATTGTGAGGTATTCTAGTTAGGGTGAACAAAAGGACTTGAGTTCCTGTATGTTATCACAATCACACCATGAGTCATTAAACATAAAACATACACCCTCCTTCCGGGAGAGGTATTTATTCTTGTCTGTGCGATGAACTGAGAACCCAACTGGCTGGACGGACTCAGACAGTACATCCTGAGAGAGCCATGTTTCTGTGAAAAAGAGTATGTTACAATCCCTGATGTCTCTCTGGAAATAAACCTTGCCCTGAGCTCGTCGTTATTACTATCCAGAGACTGAACATCAGCAAGTAATATACTCGGAAGCGGTGGGTGTTGTGCACACTTCCTAAGTCAGAATAGAAGACCACTCCAAGAAGCTCTCCTCCGCCAGCTTTGTTTTGGTTCGGCCACTGGAACCAGTTCAATTGCCCTGGGGTAACAAAGGATCCGTTTCAGGAAAGTCGTATTCCTGGTCGTAATACTGGTAGTGCTGGTGAGTGACTGCCGCTCTGATACCCACTAGTTCTTCCCGGCTGTCGGAACTCCTTCAAGACTGTTGGAAAATAACTCCAGGTGAAGCTGGTTGAGAGACTGCCATGAGGGTGCTAAACTGTCATCAAGGCATAGGGTGGCTACTTTGAAGAATATCAAATATATTTTGATTTGTTTAACACTTTTTGGTTACTACATGATTCCGGATGTGTTATTTCATAGGTTTGATGTCTTCACTATTATTTTACAATTTAGAAAATAGTAAAAATAAAGAAAGACCCTGGAATGAGTAGGTGTGACCAAACTTTTGACTGGTACTGTATATATTTTTTAGGCCTTGCCAATACATTGATATTCAAATTATTATTACATTCTTAAATATGTGACTCACCACCTGGATTCGGTCTTATGTGGCAAAATTTGAAATGGTGTTTTTTACATTGGATAAAAGTAGAGACTAAAAAAAGTAGAGGTATAAAATTGGATTTGAGGAACCAAGGGAAAGTAATTCTGCTTTGAAAGTAGATCGACTTTTAAACTCACTTTTGAGAAAATAACCTTTGAATGCTTTGCTGTCTAGTGAAGAGCTCTTCTTTGTCTACACTCATTCAGCATCATTCACACACTTAAACTTTAGCCCCACCCGTCTCGTTTTGCTCACGGAGCTCACTCTTGACATTCTGGCCAATGATTTGTTTACCTCTGGATAACATAAAAACAGCCTAACCAGCTCTGCTGGCAACAATTTCAATATGCTTTTTTTGCAGAGGTTTACTGGCACTGGCCATATTCAACGGGTGTGGTATACACATCACATAAGCTAATGATCCAGCCAGCTAACGTTAGCTTGTTAAACAACAATGAGCAGTGCCAACAATGCCACAGTGCTGGGAGCTAACCAACCATGTTCAATGTAAGCTATCTAACATTAGGCTCTAACTAGAACAGCACACGGCTCTGGGATACGAATAATAACGTCAGCCAGCTAATGTTAGCTAGCTAGCTAACAGTACACTTTAGCTTGAAAATGTAATTATTTTTTTAAATGAAACCACTTTGTCAAAATTAGAAAACGTGTAATATCTGAAAATACACTATAATGCATGATGGACGCGTCTCCCTGTCAGGAAAGTCATGCCATGGTTTCCCTTAGTTTGAAGACGTAATCTGGAGACAGGTGTTTTCTCCATCTCTTTAGCTATCATACTCGAATTCCACTGATTACAAAAAATGGATCCTCCAGAAAGTGGAGAGCAACACTTATGCAGCTCCACTACACAATATATTTTTTTTAAAAGCTCAGTTCGACAGGATTGCCAACACATACTGACGAGCTCAAATAGACAGAAGCCTTCTATGGCAGACCAATCTGAACTCTCTCGGCATATCAAGCCCACTCATTATCTCTGCCAATCAATGGCTCTGTCAATCACTCATTATCTCTGCCAATCAATGGCTAGTGGGAAGGTTGACAGCTTTTTCTTTGGCTTAACCAATAAGGCTTGTAATTTAACAACTGTAATCATATTTACAGATCACATACAAGTTTGTTATTAAGGCACATGAAACTTCACATGTTCGCGAAGCCATTTCTGGCAAAAAAAAACAAAAACACATTTTGATTAAAAACAATGTTACCTTCAAATGGCTTTCCTGTGAAGTCGTGACTTGCGTCATTAACCTAGTTTCCTGAATCGGGTCACATATGTGAAAATAAGGTGGACATTGCCTGACTAAATAGGTTGGATGCATGCGTGGCGAGTTTTCTGTAGCTTACTGTATGAATGTGGCCAATGCAGGCCCACATAATTAAGCCATGAATAGCGGTATCATTAATCTCAGCATTTGAATAGCACCATTACAATGTTTATCATGAGAAAGTGACCAAAAACAGGTTCCTTTTGTAATGTAAGGATTTGTATGTATGCCAAGTTGAAGCCAACATTAGATGTTGTCATGTTCATAATTTACCACAACAGAGTAACACAACACCCTTCAATTGAAGCAGTGGGAAGCAAATTAAAGTGGCCACATCGCTCACAAAAAAATCTAAGATTTTTATTTTACTAGGCATTTTACTAGGCAAGTCAGTTAAGAACAAATTCTTATTTTCAATTACGGCCTAGGAACAGTGGGTTAACTGCCTTGTTCAGGGGCAGAACGACAGATTTGTACCTTGTCAGCTCAGGTTTTGATTTTGCAACCTTGCGGTAACTAGTCCAACACTCTAACCACTAGGCTACCTGCCACCCTGATAATTGTAAGGGAGCAGGAAAATGCATAAATTGGCTACTTTAATTACAATCACTTTTCAATCACCAAACTGAGGGAATGTCTGAATTTCAAAGTAAACCTTGTAATGGAACATTTTATGTTTTTCTATTAACCAATATGTGTGTTCATGCAAGTGAAGAGTCAAGACTAAACGAATCCGCAATTTGGCAGTACGCCCAGACCCTTGTTTTGAGAATTAAAGATATCTCAGTTTCAAGGTCTCAGATTAGGGAGAAGAAGCATCATGAGGTATTGGTCTGTCACATGCATGACCCAGTAATGGTGAGTCACATGAATGAAGCAAACGTTAATGATGAATTACTTAGGTGTAACGCACTTCTATGAGTATTGGGTATGGAGTCAGGCGCAGGGAACAGAGGGTAAAGGACAATTGTTTTTTATTTCGGCGCAGGAAAACGGTCACGCCAAGCAGACAACATATGATCAACATCAATTTGCTAAGTATATATCAGAATCAGAATCACGCTATTGTCCTTCAGGAGTAAAATCATGGCACAGTTTCAGGGCTCCTGAGTGGCACAGCGGTCTAAGGCACTGCATCTCAGTGCTAGATGCGTCACTACAGAGTCTGGTTCGATTCCAGGCTGTATCACAACTGGACGTGATTGGGAGTCCCATAGTGCGGCGCACAATTGGCCCAGTGTGGTCCAGGCTAGGGTTTGGCCGTGTACGCCGTCATTGTAAATAAGAATTTGTTCTTAACTGACTTGCCTAGTTAAAAAAATGAATACATAAAACACAGAACAAACAAACAACAGGCAGACATAAATAGTGCAGAAGTAGTTGGGGTTTGATGCTCTGGTACAGTAGCAGAAGGAGTTGGGGTTGGACGCTCTGGTACAGTAGTAGTAGTAGAAGGAGTTGGGGTTAGATGCTCTGGTACAGTAGTAGAAGGAGTTGGGGTTTGATGCTCTGGTACAGTAGTAGTAGTAGAAGGAGTTGGGGTTTGATGCTCTGGTACAGTAGTAATAGTAGAAGGAGTTGGGGCTTGATGCTCTGGTACAGTAGTAGTAGTAGAAGGAGTTGGGGTTTGATGCTCTAGTACAGTAGTAGAAGGAGTTGGGGTTTGATGCTCTGGTACAGTAGTAGAAGGAGTTGGGGTTTGATGCTCTCGTACAGTATTAGAAGGAGTTGGGGTTTGATGCTCTGGTGCAGTAGTAGAAGGAGTTGGGGTTTGACGCTCTGGTACAGTAGCAGAAGGAGTTGGGGTTTGATGCTCTGGTACAGTAGTAGAAGGAGTTGGGGTTTGATGCTCTTGGACAGTAGTAGTAGTAGAATGAGTTGGGGTTTGATGCTCTGGTATAGTAGTAGAAGGAGTTGGGGTTTGATGCTCTGGTACAGTAGTAGAAGGAGTTGGGGTTTGATGCTCTGGTACAGTAGTAGAAGGAGTTGGGGTTTGATGCTCTGGTACTGTAGTAGAAGGAGTTGAGGTTTGATGCTCTGGTACAGTAGTAGAAGGAGTTGGGGTTTGATGCTCTGGTACTGTAGTAGAAGGAGTTGGGGATTGATGCTCTGGTACAGTAATAGTAGTAGAAGGAGTTGGGATTTGATGCTCTGGTACAGTAGTAGTAGTAGAAGGAGTTGGGGTTTGATGCTCTGGTACAGTAGTAATAGTAGAAGGAGTTGGGGTTTGATGCTCTGGTACAGTAGTAGAAGGAGTTGGGGTTTGATGCTCTGGTACAGTAGTAGAAGGAGTTGGGGTTTGATGCTCTCGTACAGTATTAGAAGGAGTTGGGGTTTGATGCTCTGGTGTAGTAGTAGAAGGAGTTGGGGTTTGATACTCTGGTACAGTAGTAGAAGGAGTTGGGGTTCGATGCTCTGGTACAGTAGTAGAAGGAGTTGGGGTTTGATGCTCTTGGACAGTAGTTGTAGTAGAATGAGTTGGGGTTTGATGCTCTGGTATAGTAGTAGAAGGAGTTGGGGTTTGATGCTCTGGTACAGTAGTAGAAGGAGTTGGGGTTTGATGCTCTGGTACAGTAGTAGAAGGAGTTGGGGATTGATGCTCTGGTACAGTAGTAGAAGGAGTTGGGGTTTGATGCTCTGGTACAGTAGTAGAAGGAGTTGGGGTTTGATGCTCTGGTACAGTAGTAGAAGGAGTTGGGGTTTGATGCTCTGGTACAGTAGTAGAAGGAGTTGGGGTTTGATGCTCTGGTACAGTAGTAGAAGGAGTTGGGGTTTTATGCTCTGGTACAGTAGTAGTAGTAGAAGGAGTTGGGGTTTGATGCTCTGGTGTAGTAGTAGAAGGAGTTGGGGTTTGATGCTCTGGTACAGTAGTAGAAGGAGTTGGGGATTGATGCTCTGGTACAGTAGTAGAAGGAGTTGGGGTTTGATGCTCTGGTACAGTAGTAGTAGTAGAAGGAGTTGGGGTTTGATGCTCTGGTGTAGTAGTAGAAGGAGTTGGGGTTTGATGCTCTGGTACAGTAGTAGAAGGAGTTGGGGTTTGATGCTCTGGTACAGTAGTAGAAGGAGTTGGGGTTTGATGCTCTTGGATAGTAGTAGTAGTAGAATGAGTTGGGGTTTGATGCTCTGGTATAGTAGTAGAAGGAGTTGGGGTTTGATGCTCTGGTACAGTAGTAGAAGGAGTTGGGGTTTGATGCTCTGGTACAGTAGTAGAAGGAGTTGGGGTTTGATGCTCTCGTACAGTATTAGAAGGAGTTGGGGTTTGATGCTCTGGTGTAGTAGTAGAATGAGTTGGGGTTTGATGCTCTGGTATAGTAGTAGAAGGAGTTGGGGTTTGATGCTCTGGTACAGTAGTAGAAGGAGTTGGGGTTTGATGCTCTGGTACAGTAGTAGAAGGAGTTGGGGTTTGATGCTCTGGTACTGTAGTAGAAGGAGTTGAGGTTTGATGCTCTGGTACTGTAGTAGAAGGAGTTGAGGTTTGATGCTCTGGTACAGTAGTAGAAGGAGTTGGGGTTTGATGCTCTGGTACTGTAGTAGAAGGAGGTTTGACGGACAGGATTTGTCTGATGACAGACAGACGTTGCTGTGATTTCCATTTTTATTCCGAGATACTTGAATGAAGGAACCATTTCGTTGGCCTCTCCATTGATGAGGATAGGGCCAGTCACAGTTCATATTTTATTCCAGGAAGTTGTTTGTTATTTTATTTTGTTTTTGAGGTTTTGAGATCCAGGTAGTTATTGCAACACCGTCACCATAAATGGTCACCGTGTCTAAACACATTTGGGACACAATGAGGAATTTTAAATGATATTATTATTATTAACCAATCAGATCAGTAACCAATCAGATCAATAGGACTGTAGATGTTTTCATGATGGATTATTGATATTGCTGGAAGGTACATTACACGTTTTCTAATTTTGTGTACTGTTAGCTAGATAGGGACAGGATGGCTGCGTCATTAGAGTACTTGAAAAGGAGTGTATTGTGGATCATGATTTGCAGTCATTGGTATACAGGGTGTAGAGCAAAAGACTAAGAATGCAACCCTTTGGCACGACAATGTTGGTGATGCGCACAGAAGGGTGTTTTATATCCTCACGGCCTGAGGTCTGCCATTTAACAACTTGTGGATCCAGCGGATGATGGTGGGAGATACGTCCAGGTTAATGAGCTTCTGGGTCGTAGTGTGCTGTTGGAGGGTGTTGAAGGCAGAGGTGGAATCCACAAACAGGATGCGCGCATCATTTCTCATTCCCAGTGTTCCAGGAGCCTTTGCAGCATGCAGACCACAACATCATCCATTCCTCTCCCTGCTTTGTAAGCAAACTGTTAGGAATCAAGGGAGGACGGTGGGAAGTAGGATGTTCAGAAGCAGTCTTTCCAAGTATTTCATGATCAGGGACATGAGAGCAACATGTTGGTAATGGTTGAACTCAGTCAGGGGGGATTTTTGGGGATTGGGGACTATGGTAGATGTTTTCCATAGGGTGGGGATAGCAATAGGTCAAACAGTCAGCCCATAACATAAGGAGACATGAAATGGTACGTAGTTATACTGCATTTCTGAGATCTTTATACAAAATGCTGTCTGACAGTTAGATCCAGGATTCATACAGGTTCAAGTTCAATGTATAATTTAACGGATTAATGGTTAACATATGTTATAATGATAACTTACACTGCCATAAATGCAAAGACAGAAAAGTTATGTTTTATGTCACACGATTTTCAACAAATCTGTCAAGACAGCAACCATGATAAAGGGTTAAACCTAGGTTTTAAACACACTTGTGAATTTGATTGAATATAGCTATGATCCTCTTTATATCTTAAAGGTAAGGACATGAAAAAAATTGGCAGATAATTATCAACAGTGTAGGAAATCCTCACTGGTACCCTAGTTTATAGAAAGACTGATACAAATACCGGTCATTGAAATTATAAAATCATTTGTGAGTCACAACATGCAAGAGATCAGTCATTCATTCATTGCTAAGATCATTGATCTCCTGAACAAGATATCCCTTTAACATTCTTTCTGAGCCGCCAAATGTTTGGATACACTGGTAAAGTCTTGCTAGCTAACTGAACAAAGTGCAAACAAATGGTTGGCGGCCCACGATTAGTTTTAGAACGGCCCGCGACATGGTTTATGAAGACAAACACGTGGCCCGCCAATGCGCGATAGGAAGATGAAAACATAGCATTATATGTTTTGAATGGTTTTTGATAGAAACAATCAGTTTTCTCTGTAGTGATGGTGAAACCATGGCAGTCACAAATCTGCAACGCTTTTTCAGTCGATGGCACTCGGAGGCAGAGATACAGCAAAGCATAATCATTAAAACAATTACTCTGTTTTTATCTAAGCACACTTGTGCTCCCAAATGTAACTTCCAGGTTGCACAGCAAAATATTTAGAAGCATGTGCAACCAAAATGGTTGCAATTTAGAGCCCTGTCCCCATATGCCACACACACACACCCTACCAGCGTGAAACAGCAGGCCTCCCGTCAGCAATACATTATTGATACAATACTAGAATATTGTACAGCACACACCCTGTCTCCCTCCCCTCTCTCTCACTCCCTCCTCCTCTTCTCGAGATTTAGCCTTTAACTGCTTTAATTAAACTAAATCTCTTCTGATTTAGCATTTAACTGCTTTAACTAGCCTGTCTCTCTCCTGATTCAGCATTTAACTGGTTTAGTTCAACTAGCCTGTATCTCTCTCCTGATTTAGCATTTAACTGGTTTAGTTCAACTAGCCTGTATCTCTCTCCTGATTCAGCATTTAACTGGTTTAGTTCAACTAGCCTGTATCTCTCTCCTGATTTAGCATTTAACTGGTTTAGTTCAACTAGCCTGTATCTCTCTCCTGATTTAGCATTTCCTACTAGCATAAAGTATTTGTTCTCTCTAGCATGTCCATCTAGCATCATGCCTGTCCTCTCTAGTTCCTTTTAGCACATTCCATACTCTACACCAGTTCTGCACTGTCCAAAACAGGGTTTCACAGGACAGAGTTTGGGAAACCCTGGTCTAAGACAGGAGAGGCAAGGAACATACCTGAACTGTGTCCTCTGGAACCCAAACATCCCGCCCCGTGCTCGACAGGCTTCCTGTTTTTCTCGTCTCTGGACTGTGTTCTGTGGTGTAGAACTGATTGTGAATCTCAGTGGTAGAGCTGTGATAGTAGTGGTGGTGACGTTATATGCTTATTTTTTTATAGCTGCAGTCTGGGCTGGAGCACTGCAGACTGCTCAGGAGAGAAGAGAGGGAGGGAGAGCGCTGATTCGTCTCTCTCCTCTGCAGTGACTCAGCCAAGGACACCAGCCAGTACAGGAGGATCACAACATTATCGTCTCCTCTCCCTTCTTCTCCTATCCTCTCTTCATCCCAATCTCCTTGAGGTGGGAGGAGTGAGGACCCAAGGAGTATGCTATTGAGATTGTCCCCTAGTCCCTCCCCACTAGCCCAGACTGGAAAAAAATTGCCATTGAGATGTCTCCTTTCTCTACCGTCTTTGGGGAACCCTCTCCACGGGGCGGGGTTGATAAGCAGGCTAGAGCGGCCCCGCCCCTACCAGAAAAAATGAGGGAGTGGGATGCCTCACTTCCTCTATCGTCTCTGACAGGAATTATTATGTTTTTGACTCAGAAGCCACCTTTGATTCTAAACTGCAGTTTCAGCTCAGCCAATAGGTGGCAGCATATCACCACAACAACACGACACTCTTAGAAAAAAAGGTTCCTTATAGAAACAAAAAGGATTATATTGCTTGCTTCATGTATGGAACCCCCAAAAGTTCTACAGTATATACACGGCCCGCTACCAAGGACTGTGGGCTCTCCTTCTCTGTGGCCGACGTTCTTAAGACACCTAAGCGTCCCAGACGGCATCCCAAGTCATGTCCTCAGAGCATGTGCAGACCAGCCGGCTGGTGTGTTTACGGATATATTAAATCTCTCACTATCCCAGTCTGCTGTCCCCACATGCTTCAAGTTGGCCACCATTGTTCCTGTACCCAAGAAGGCAAATGTAACCGAACTAAATGGCTATCACCCCTTAGAACTCACTTCTGTCATCATGAAATGCTTTGAGAGACTAGTCAAGGATCATATCACCTCTACCTTACTTGTCAACCTAGACCCACTTCAATTTGCATACCGCCCCAATAGATCCGCAATCGCCAGCACACTGTACACTGCCCTATCCCATCTGGACAAGAGGAATACTTATGTAAGAATGCTGTTCATCGACTATAGCTCAGCATTCAACACCATAGTACCCTCCAAGCTCATCACTAAGTTCAAAGACCTGGGCCGCCCCCAGGTGGTGAAGGTAGGAAACAACACCTCCACTTCGCTGATCCTCAACACGGCCTCCATAAGGGTGAGTGCTCAGCCTCTTCCTGTAGTCCCTGTTCACCCATGACTGCATGGCCAAGCATAACTCCAACTCAATCATCAAGTTTGCAGATGACACAACAGTAGTAGGCTTGATTAGATAGCCTACAGGGAGGAGTTGAGAGCTCTGGGAGTGTGATGCCAGGAAAATAATAATCACTCAACGTCAACTAAATAAAGGAGATGATCGTGAACTTCAGGAAACAGCAGGGGGAGCACCCCCCTATCCTTGAGCTTGATGACGAGTTTGGAGGGTACTATGGTGTTAAATGCTGAGCTGTAGTCGATGAACAGCATTCTCACATAGCTATTCCTCTTGTCCAGATGGGTTAGGGCAGTGTGCAGTGTGGTTGCGATTGCGTTGTCTGTGGACCTATTGGGGCGGCAAGCAAATTGGAGAGGGTCTAGGGTGTCAAGTAGGGTGGAGGTGATATGGTCCTTGACTAGTCTCTCAAAGTACTTCATGATGACTGGAAGTGAGTGCTAGGGGGGGCGGTAGTCGTTTAGCTCAGTTACCTTAGCTTTCTTGGGAACAGGAACAATGGTGGCCCTCTTGAAGCATGTGGGAACAGCAGACTGGGAGTAATAATGAAGACTAGACACCAGAAGAGACAGCAGTGATAATGAAGGCTAGACACAGGAAGAGACAGCAGTAATAATGAAGACTAGACACCAGAAGAGACAGCAGTGATAATGAAGGCTAGACACAGGAAGAGACAGCAGTAATAATGAAGACTAGACACCAGAAGAGACAGCAGTGATAATGAAGGCCAGACACCAGAAGAGACAGCAGTAATAATGAAGGCCAGACACCAGAAGAGACAGCAGTGATAATGAAGGCTAGACACAGGAAGAGACAGCAGTAATAATGAAGACTAGACACCAGAAGAGACAGCAGTGATAATGAAGACCCGACACCAGAAGAGACAGCAGTGATCAGAGCAGCATAGTATCTTTATTCTTTCAGATTAAAGCAACAGAGATAACATTAAACAGCTGAGAGGAAGGTTTATTCTAAAGAATATACTGTATATGCATGGTTGTAATAAAGAAAAATTATTAAACTATAACGTGTTTTCATCATAGCTTGTAGATAATAAAAATACTGGTTTGATGCTGTCAGGGCTGTCCTCATGTTGCAGTGCGCCAGCCGGGAGACAAAGAATCAAGACACTTCAGTCTTCAGTTACAGTAAAAGTCCCAATTCTGGATAAGAGGAAAAGAAAGGGAGAGAAGAGGAGGAGAGGAGGAGGAGAGAAGAAGAGAGGAGGAGAAGGAGGAGAGGAGTGGAGAGGAGGAGGAGCGAAGAAGAGAGGAGGAGAAGAGGAGGAGAGGAGCAGAGGGGAGAAGAGAGGGAGGAGAGATGCCTAATATTCTATATCAATTGATTTTGCTGAAAAATTATTCATTATGTGCGTGTGTGCGTGCGTGTTTGTGTATTTGTTTGTGTGAGTGTTCGTGTGTCCACCTACATCAGTCATGACCTCGTTGGTAGCTGGCATGAGAGCGTGTGTCTCCTCGACGACGCTGCTGGGAAAATGTCCCAGTCTTGCCTCCTGTTCCCCGTAGTACGACCCCTGGACCTGGTAAACACACACGTGCACGCACACACAGATAGAAGACCATACAAACAAAATAAATATTACTATGTATAAATACTGCTATATATAAATACTACAATAAAAAAATACTACTTTATATGAATACTACTATATATAAATACTACTACACTGCTCAAAAAAATAAAAGGGAACACTTAAACAACACAATGTAACTCCAAATCAATCACACTTCTGTGAAATCAAACTGTCCACTTAGGAAGCAACGCTGATTGACAATAAATGTCACATGCTGTTGTGCAAATGGAATAGACAACAGGTGGAAATTATAGGCAATTAGCAAGACACCCCCAATAAGGGAGTCCTTCTGCACACTTGCACACCACACACACATGCTCCCCCCCCCCCCCCCCCCCCACACACACACACAGATCCTTACGCTGCCAGCCCAGAACATGTTTCCTCGGTCCTTCAGCAAGGCGTAGACATAGACCACCTGACCCTGACGCAGAGAGATGAAGCGGCAGTCTCCAGGGTAGTAGTCCTCTAAGGCACGCGCTATCAGGATGGGGTCTAACACACACACAGGTAGTACAATCAGTATATGATTGTAGTTGTTGAAGAAGCACAGTTATGGTAGTATTATATTAATTTAGTATAGTAACAGTATGGAGGAACACAGGTTTTAACTTTCCAACGTGCTCAGGCCTTGCATCCCCGGCAACAGCTTCGGTCCCGCACACAAAGGGTACAGAAAAGGGAATCTCTCATTGAAATTCAAAGATTTTAGTACTGCTTTAAATGCTTTAAAATATAACATTTTCATATAATCATGTATTCTATCTATAATCAAGTTGATCCCTGACTTCTGTTGTGTGAGCCATGAAGTTGAATATTTAACAAATAAATCACTTTTACCACTTATTTCAAGATACCAAGCCGAGATCCTACGTTGCGGCGTCCCCGGAATGCCCATCTGCTAGCTGTCTAGAGCATATCGGACTGTTAGCTGAATAGGTCCATCGGCCAATTTCTTGGGCCAATATACCTATTTTGCCAATTGGGCAGGACCCCTTTGCAACACGGAACTACTAATCCATCACGACTGGTCAATTCAATGTAACCGCACGAGGAGGCTATAACAGACTTCCTCTGTCGTGATTCTCTGATCCACCACTACGCAGACAATACCATTCTGTATACTTCTGGCCCTTCTTTGGACACTGTGTTAACTAAACTCCTTACGAGCTTCAATGCCATACAACTTTCCTTCCGTGGCCCCCAACTGCTCTTAAATACAAGGAAAATTAAATGCATGCTCTTCAACTGATCACTGCCCGCACATCCAGCATCACTACTCTGGACGGTTCTGACTTAGAATATGTGGACAACTACAAATACCTAGGTGTCTGGCTAGACTAAACTCTCCTTCCAGACTCACATTAAGCATCTCAAATCCAAAATTAAATATAGAATTGGCTTCCTATTTCGCAACAAAGCATCCTTCACTCATGCTGCCAAACATACCCTTGTAAAACTGACTATCCTACCGATCCTCGACTTGGGCGATGTAATTTACAAAATAGCCTCCAACACTCTACTCAACAAATTGAATGCAGTCTATCACAGTGCCATCCGTGTTGTCACCAAAGCCCCATATACGACCCACCACTGCGACCTGTATGCTCTCGTTGGTTGGCCCTCGCTTCATACTCGTCGCCAAACCCACTGGCTCCAGGTCATCGACAAGTCTTTGCTAGGGCAAGCCCCACCTGATCTCAACTCACTGGTCACCATAGCAGCACCCACCCGTAGCACGCACTCCAGCAGGTATATCTCACTGGTCACCCCCAAGCCAATTACTACTTTGGCCGCCTTTCCTTCCAGTTCTCTGCTGCCAATGACTGGAACGAACTGCAAAAATCACTGAAGCTAGAGACTCATATCTCCCTCACCAGCTGTCAGAGCAGCTCACAGATCACTTGCACCTGTACATAGTCCATCTGTAAATAGCCCATCCAACTACCTCATCCCCGTACTATATTTATTTATTTATCTTGCTCTTTTGTACCCCAGTAGCTCTACTTGCACATCTCTACTTGCCTATTTATTGCCTTACCTCCCTTATCTTACCTCATTTGCACTCACTGTATATAGACCTTTTCTACTGTATTATTGACTGTATGTTTGTTTATTTCATGTGTAACTCTGTGTTGTTGTATGTGTCGAACTGCTTTGCTTTTTCTTGGCTAGGTCATAGTTGTAAATGAGAACTTGTTCTCAACTAGCTTACCTGGTTAAATAAAGATGAAATTAAAAATTATATTAAAAAGTTGGTGAAATGTCAATTTCAACTGGCTACAACAAGTGCATGCATGCAGGTGTCTCGTGTAAAAAGGCACGAAAAAAGGCTAAGTAATACTAATAGCAGCTAATATCGAAGAGACAAAAATTATTTGCATCTCTGTAATTTATTTGAGGTACTTTAGCTAGCTAAAATAAAAAGTGGAACTTTCATAATGTGATGTATGGGCAACCACCGAGCTAGCTTAAAACAAGGCAGAAGCAGTGTCACCATGTCATGTACAGGCTACCATCTAGCTAGCTGAGACAAGGCAGAAGCAGTGTCACCATGTCATGTACAGGCTACCATCTAGCTAGCTGAGACAAGGCAGAAGCAGTGCCACCATTCATCAGCACTAATCCAAAATATTGATGAGAAAACGACTTCACCATTGTTAATTCAAAGACCTGATCTAACTAGTTGTCGTCAAAGACAGATCAGGTTGAATAACCTAAACATGGGTTTTATAGTCGGAACGGACTGCACGGTCAAGTAAGTTATCAAGCCGCTGAGCTTTTTGAATGTGACAACTTTCAAGCAATCCAAAGACAGAAAGCTAGTTAGTTAGCAAACTATTTTCATTTACTAATTTCATAACTCATCTAGCTAAGGTTGTAATTTCACGTGGATTTAGATATTAGTAATATAATATTATTAATAAATTATTACTTATAATTATATTATTATTATAATATTAGTAATATTAGCTGTAGTAAAGGATATATTGTATAGCCAGTCAGGGATATACAGGGTGAACATATGCTTAAATATTTTGCTGTGAGACCTGGCATTTTAATTTGTGAGAACCAGTGCGCCCATATTTTTGGGGGGGGACTCTTTTCAGGAAACTAGGTGTCACTACTTCACAGGAGAACCATTTGAAAGTACTTTTTAAAAATGTTTTTAATCAAAATGTGTTTTCTGGAAAATGAAAACGTAAATGTGCCTTAATAATAGACTTGCATGCCATCTGTACATACAAATACAATAATTTAATTACGAGCCTAGTTGGTTTAGTCACAGAAAATGGGAGCAACCATCCCGCTAGCCATGATTGGCTAGATGTTCTTTACCATTCAGCCATCAGATTTGCCACCAATGCTCCTCATAGGGCCACATCACTGCAATTTATACTCCTCTGTAAACTGGTCATCTCTGTATTCCCGTCGCAGGACCCACTGGTTGATGCTTATTTTTAAAACACTTTTAGGCCTCACTCCCCCCTATCTGAAATATCTACTGCAGCCCTCATCCTCCACATACAACACCCTTTCTGCCAGTCACATTCTGTTAAAGGTCCCCAAAGCACACACATCCCTGGTTTGCGCGTCTTTTCAATTCACTGCAGCTAGCGACTGGAACAAGCTGCAACAAACACTCAAACTGGACAGTTTTACCTCCATCTCTTCATTCAAAGACTCAATCATGGACACTCTTACAGGCTGACCACACCGCTTGCGTCGCACCCGCGAGCGTTTCAACGCGTCAACGAGCGTCTGCGTTGCCAAGGGCTAAAATAGAAGTCCTTCCTATTTCTGACGCAGATTGCGCTGCAAGTCCTGCCTCTCCCATTTCCTCATTGGTTTATAGAAGCAGGTACCCAAGTGTGATCTCCTCATTGGTTATACCCACATGGGTGATTGAATGACGAACTGCCGGTCGTCGTGGTAATACTATGAATGTTTAGATGCCAATCACCATATAAGTTCAAAGATGAAAAAGCCTGGAAGGAGGAGAGATGACAAGAAACGATTCGGTTGACCGTTTTATGTGTGGATTAATTGTCGGAGTAGAGGACCTTGTGCATTTCAGGTAAAACAACAACCTAATGTTTATATCCCAGAACAAAAACGAAATAAATGTTTAATGCTTGTTGACCTGTCCCCAAATGAATGTAATTGGTTCCGAGTTTGTTTTGATATTTTAACCCGCGTGTCGTGATTGCGTTTGGTGTAGGGGACAAAATAAATGTATGCATGAAGGATGCTTTGCGTGATGTATTGTTGTCTCTTCCTTCTTGCGCTTTGTGCTGTTGTCTGGGCCCAATAATGTTTTGTACCATGTTTTGTGCTACTACCATGCTGTGCCGCTTCGTGTTGTGTTGCTACCATGCCTTGTTGCCATGTGTTGCAAATTAAGAAAATTGACATGCCTAGTTAAATAAATAAAGGTTAAATAAAATTAAAATAAATAAATTGGCTGAGATAATGAGTGGGCTGGACATGCCGAGAGATGAGTTCGGAATTGGTCTGCCATGTAGCACGTTTCTGTCTATTTGAGCTGGTCCTGTGTAACGCAGCTTTTATTTTTTTTAAGTCTCACGTAGTAGAACTGCATAAGTGTTGCTCTCCACTTTCTGGAGGACAGAGTTTTGAAATCAGTGGAATTCGAGTATGAAAGCTAAGGAGATGGAGAAAACCCCTGTATCCCGATTACATCTTCAAACTAAGGGCAACCATGGCATCCGTGACAGGGAGAGGCGTCCATCCATGATGTGTACAGGTAAGATAGTCTAGCTAAAGACTCCACTCTGCAAGTAACCATTTCAATAGAATGTCACTGCGACAACTGCTGATAGACGTTGCTGGTAAGTTCGCTCTGGCCACTAACAAAGATAACTACCCACACTGAAAGGAGGGAAAAAGGGCTACCTAAGTATGATTCCCAATCATAGACAACGATAGACAGCTGTCCCTGATTGAGAACCACACCCGGCCAAAACATAGAAATAAAGAAACATAGAAAACAAAACATAGAATGCCCACCTCACATCACACCTTGACCTAACCAAATAGAGAAATAAAACGGCTCTCTAAGGTCAGGGCGTGACAACAGCCTAAGAAAATTAAAAACAATGACAAATGGTTTGATGAAGAATGCAAAAATCTAAGAAAGAAATTGAGAAACCTATCCAAACAAAATACAGAAATATACTACGGAAAAAAAGAAGGAACAGCATGAGAGAAATCAGCTCAATGGAATTGAGATTCCATAGAATCGAACCACTTCTGGGAAAATTGGAACATTTAAACAAACAACAACAAGAAGAGCCGTCTATCCAAAACGGAGATGTATAGATAAACCCCTTCTACAATGTTTTTGGCTCTATAACAAAGAACAAACAGCAAAAACATAAACATTTGAAATTACAAATCTTAGGACCAGCTATTAAATACTACCAAGTACAGAAAATCAAAAGAAATCAGCCAAGACCTCAGGAAAAATGTTTTAGACCTCGACAAGTCTGGTTCATCCTTTAAGCAATTTCCAAATGCCTGAAGGTACCACGTTCATCTGTACAAACAATAGTACGCAAGTATAAACACCATGGGACCACGCAGCCGTCATACCGCTCAGGAAGAAGACGCGTTCTGTCTCCTAGAGATGAACGTACTTTGGTGCTAAAAGTGCAAATCAATCCCAGAACAACAGCAAAGGACCTTGTGAAGATGCTGGAGGAAACAGGTACAAAAGTATCTATATCGACATAACCTGAAAGGCCGCTCAGCAAGGAAGAAGCCACTGCTCCAAAACCGCCAGTAGTAGTTGCATAGTAGTAGTAACAGTAGTGACAGTAGTATAGTAGTAACAGAAGGAGTAGAGGAATTACAGTCAGAGTATAGTAGTAATATTGTAATAGTCATAGTATTATAGTAGTAGTAGATTAGTAGGAGAAGTAGGAGTAGTAGTAGTCGTAGTTATAGTAGTTTAGTAGTAGTATTTCAGTAGTAGTATAGTAGTTGCAGTTATACCTGCACTCATGGCTACACTTGGTGTCACGTCTGCTCCCGCTCTTCCCCCCTCTGGCGCTTGAGGACGCCAGGCTGCCCTGCATCACTCACTCCTGCCATCCATTACGCACACCTGCCTACCCTCGTCACGCGCATCAGCGATATTGGACTCACACATCATCTGTTTATTTCGTCCCCTATATTTGTCAGTTCCCTGCTCTGTTCACCTGGACTCACTCATCATCTGTTTATTACCTCCCCTATTTGTGTCAGTTCCCTGCTCTGATCACCTGGACTCACTCATCACCTGTTTATTACCTCCCCTATATGTGTCAGTTCCCTGCTCTGATCACCTGGACTCACTCATCACCTGTTTATTACCTCCCCTATATGTGTCAGTTCCCTGCTCTGATCACCTGGACTCACTCATCACCTGTTTATTACCTCCCCTATATGCGTCAGTTCCCTGCTCTGATCACCTGGACTCACTCATCACCTGTTTATTACCTCCCCTATATGTGTCAGTTCCCTGCTCTGATCACCTGGACTCACTCATCACCTGTTTATTACCTCCCCTATATGTGTCAGTTCCCTGCTCTGATCACCTGGACTCACTCATCACCTGTTTATTACCTCCCCTATATGTGTCAGTTCCCTGCTCTGATCACCTGGACTCACTCATCACCTGTTTATTACCTCCCCTATATGTGTCAGTTCCCTGCTCTGATCACCTGGACTCACTCATCACCTGTTTATTACCTCCCCTATATGTGTCAGTTCCCTGCTCTGATCACCTGGACTCACTCATCACCTGTTTATTACCTCCCCTATATGTGTCAGTTCCCTGCTCTGATCACCTGGACTCACTCATCACCTGTTTATTACCTCCCCTATATGTGTCAGTTCCCTGCTCTGATCACCTGGACTCACTCATCACCTGTTTATTACCTCCCCTATATGTGTCAGTTCCCCTGCTCTGATCACCTGGACTCACTCATCACCTGTTTATTACCTCCCCTATATGTGTCAGTTCCCTGCTCTGATCACCTGGACTCACTCATCACCTGTTTATTACCTCCCCTATATGTGTCAGTTCCCTGCTCTGATCACCTGGACTCACTCATCACCTGTTTATTACCTCCCCTATATGTGTCAGTTCCCCTGCTCTGATCACCTGGACTCACTCATCACCTGTTTATTACCTCCCCTATATACGTCAGTTCCCTGCTCTGATCACCTGGACTCACTCATCATCTGTTTATTACCTCCCCTATATGTGTCAGTTCCCCTGCTCTGATCACCTGGACTCACTCATCACCTGTTTATTACCTCCCCTATATGTGTCAGTTCCCTGCTCTGATCACCTGGACTCACTCATCACCTGTTTATTACCTCCCCTATATGTGTCAGTTCCCCTGCTCTGATCACCTGGACTCACTCATCACCTGTTTATTACCTCCCCTATATGTGTCAGTTCCTCATCACCTGTTTATTACCTCCCCTATATGTGTCAGTTCCCTGCTCTGATCACCTGGACTCACTCATCACCTGTTTATTACCTCCCCTATATGTGTCAGTTCCTCATCACCTGTTTATTACCTCCCCTATTTGTGTCAGTTCCTCATCACCTGTTTATTACCTCCCCTATATGCGTCAGTTCCCTGCTCTGATCACCTGGACTCACTCATCACCTGTTTATTACCTCCCCTATATGTGTCAGTTCCCTGCTCTGATCACCTGGACTCACTCATCACCTGTTTATTACCTCCCCTATATGTGTCAGTCCCCTGCTCTGATCACCTGGACTCACTCATCACCTGTTTATTACCTCCCCTATATGTGTCAGTCCCCTGCTCTGATCACCTGGACTCACTCATCACCTGTTTATTACCTCCCCTATATGTGTCAGTCCCCTGCTCTGATCACCTGGACTCACTCATCACCTGTTTATTACCTCCCCTATATGTGTCAGTTCCCTGCTCTGATCCCCGCTGCTGCATGACTTGTTTGTTTGTCTGTGTTATCTGTTTGCTGACGCTGTTCCTGTCTCGTTCCATGTCCGTTCTATATTAAATGTATGACTCCCCGTACCTGCTTCGTCTCTCCAGCGTCAAGCCATGTGACACTTGGCATACGGACTACAGTAACATTATAGCAGTATAGTATTAATAGTAGTAGTAGCATTAGTAGTAGTGGTAGTGATGGTAGTATTAGTATAGTAGTAGTAGAAGTATAGTAGTATGGTAGCTGTATCTTTACTTACGGCTACTCACAAAATATTTGTTAAATTTTAACAGTATAGTTTTAGTAGTACTGTAGTATAGTAACAGTATAGTATTAGTGGTACTGTAGATTTAGTTTTGTAGCAGTAAAGTTTTAGTAGTACTGAGTATAGTAACAGTATAGTTTTAGTAGTACTGTAGATTTAGTTTCGTAACAGTATCGTTTTAGTAGTACTGTAGTATAGTAACAGTATAGTTTTAGTAGTACTGTAGTATAGTAACAGTATAGTTTTAGTAGTACTGTAGTATAGTAACGGTATAGTTTTAGTGGTGATGTAGTAAAGTAACAGTATAGTTCTAGTAGTACTGTAGTATAGTAACAGTATAGTTTTAGTAGTACTGTAGTATAGTAACATTATAGTTTTAGTAGTACTGTAGATGTAGTATGGTAACAATACAGTGTTGGCAGTATCGTAGCTGTAGTATAGTAACAGTATAGTTTTAGTAGTACCGCAGTATAGTAACAGTATAGTTTTAGTAGTACTGTAGTATAGCAACAGTATAGGTGTAGTAGTACTGTAGTATAGTAACAGCATAGTTTTAGTAGTACTGTAGTATAGTAACAGTATAGTTTTAGTAGTACTGTAGTAGAGTAACAGTATAGTATTAGTAGTACTGTGGATGTAGTATAGTAACAGCATATTTTTAGTGGTACTGTAGTATAGTAACAATATAGTTTTAGTATTGATGTATATTTAGTATAGTAACAGTATGGTTTTAGTAGTACTGCAGTATAGTAGCAGTATAGTTTTAGTAGTACTGTAGTATAGTAACAGTATAGTTTTAGTGGTACTGTAGTATAGTAACAGTATAGTTTTAGTAGTACTGTAGTATAGTAACAGTGTAGTTTTAATAGTACTGTAGTATAGTAACATTATAGTTCAGTAGTACTGGAGTATAGCAACATTATAGTTTTGTGGTACGGTAGTATTGTAACAGTATAGTTGCAATAGTACTGTAGTATAGTAACAGTATAGTTTTAACAGTACTGTCGATGTGGTATAGTAACAGTATTATTTTAGTAGCGCTGTAGTATAGTAACAGTATAGTTTAGTAGTACTGGAGTATAGTAACAGTATAGTTTAATAGTACTGTAGTATAGTAACAGTATAGTTTTAATAGTACTGTAGTATAGTAACAGTATAGTTTTAGTAGTACTGTAGATGTTGTATAGGAACAGCGTAGTTGTAGTAGTACTGTAGTATAGTAACAGTATAGTTTTAGTAGTACTGTAGTATCGCACCGGTATAGTTGTAGCAGTACTGTAGTATAGTGACAGTATAGTTTCAGTAGTACTGTAGTATAGTAACAGTATAGTTTTAGTAGTACTGTAGTATCGTAACAGTATAGTTTTAGTAGTACTGTAGTATAGTAACAGTATAGTTTTAGTAGTACTGTCGATATAGTATAGTAACAGTATATTTTTAGTGGTACTGTAGTATAGTAACAGTATAGTTTTAGTAGTACTGTAAATGTAGTATGGTAACAGTCTATTTTTAGTAGTACTGTAGTATAGCAACAGTACAGTTTTAATAGTACCGTAGTATAGTAACAGTATAGTTCAGTGGTACTGTAGTATGGTAACAGTATAGTTTTAGTAGTACCATAGTATAGTAACAGTATAGTTTTAGTAGTACTGTAGTATAGTAACAGTATAGTTTAATAGTACTGTAGTATAGTAACAGTATAGTTCTAGTAGTACTGTCGATGTGGTATAGTAACAGTATTATTTTAGTAGTACTGTAATATAGTAACAGTATAGTTTTAGTAGTACTGTAATATAGTAACAGTATAGTTTTAGTAGTACTGTAGTATAGTAACAGTATAGGTTAGTAGTACTGTAGTATAGTAACAGTATAGTTTTACTAGTACTGTAGTATAGTAGCGGTATAGTTTTACTAGTACTGTAGTATAGTGACAGTATAGTTTTACTAGTACTGTAGTATAGTAACAGTATAGTTTTAGTAGTACTGTAATATAGTAACAGTATAGTTTTAGTAGTACTGTAGTATAGTAACAGTATAGTTTTAATAGTACTGTAGTATAGTAACAGAATAGTTTTAGTAGTACTGTTGATGCAGTATAGTAACAGTATAGTTGTAGTAGTACTGTAGTATAGTAACAGTATAGTTTCAGTAGTACTGTAGTATCGTAACAGTATGGCTTTAGTAGTACTGTAGTATAGTAACAGTATAGTTTTAGTAGTACTGTAGTATAGTAACATTATAGTTTTAGTAGTACTGTAGATGTAGTATGCAAACAATACAGTGTTGGTAGTACCTTAGCTATAGTATAGTAACAGTATAGTTTTATTATTGATGTATATTTAGTATAGTAACAGTATAGTTTTAGCAGTGCTGTAGTATAGTAACAGTATAGTTTTAGTAGTACTGTAGTATAGTAACAGTATATTTTTAGTAGTACTGTAGTATAGTAACAGTATAGTTTTAGTAGTGCTGTAGTATAGTAACAGTATGGTTTTAGTAGTACTGTAGTAGAGTAACCGTATAGTATTAGTAGTACTGTAGATGTGGTATAGTAACAGCATATTTTTAGTGGTACTGTAGTATAGTATCAGTATAGTTTTAGTAGTACTGTAGATGTAGTATGGTAGCAGTTTATTTTTAGTAGTACTGTAGTATAGTAACAGTATAGTTTTAATAGTAATGTAGTATAGTAACAGTATAGTTAAGTAGTACTGGAGTATAGCAACAGTACAGTTTAGTGGTACGGTAGTATTATAACAGTATAGTTGTAATAGTACAGTAGTATAGTAACAGTATAGTTTTAATAGTGCTGTAGTAAAGTTACAGTATAGTTTTAGTTTTACTGTCGATGTGGTATAGTAACAGTATTATTTTAGTAGTACTGTAGTATAGTAACAGTATAGTTTAGTAGTACTGTAGCATAGTAACATTATAGTGTTAATAGTACTGTAGTATAGTAACAGTATAGTTTTAGTAGCACTGTAGTATAGTAACAGTATAGTTTAAGTAGTACTGTAGTATAGTAACAGTATAGTTTTAGTAGTACTGTAGTATAGCAACAGTATGGTTCTAGTAGTACTGTAGTATAGTGGCAGTATAGTTTTAGTAGTACTGTAGTATAGTACCAGTATAGTTTTAGTAGTACTGTCGATGTGGTATAGTAACAGTATATTTTTAGTAGTACTGTAGTATAGTAACAGCATAGTTTTAGTAGTACTGTAGTATAGAAACAGTATAGTTTTAGCAGCACTGTAGTATAGTAACAGTATAGTTTAAGTAGTACTGTAGTATAGTAACAGTATAGTTTTAGTAGTACTGTAGTATAGCAACAGTATGGTTCTAGTAGTACTGTAGTATAGTGGCAGTATAGTTTTAGTAGTACTGTAGTATAGTACCAGTATAGTTTTAGTAGTACTGTCGATATAGTATAGTACCAGTATATTTTTAGTGGTACTGTAGTATAGTAACAGTATAGTTTTAGTAGTACTGTAAATGTAGTATGGTAACAGTCTATTTTTAGTAGTACTGTAGTATAGCAACAGTACAGTTTTAATAGTACCGTAGTATAGTAACAGTATAGTTCAGTGGTACTGTAGTATGGTAACAGTATAGTTTTAGTGGTACCGTAGTATAGTAACAGTATAGTTTAGTGGTACTGTAGAATAGTAACATTATAGTTTAGTGGTACTGTGGTATAGTAGCATAATGGTTTAGGCAGTACTGTAGTATAGTAACAGTATAGTTTTAGTGGTACTGTAGTATAGTAGCATAATGGTTTAAGCAGCACTGTAGTATAGTAACAGTATAGGTTAGTAGTACTGTAGTATAGTAGCATAACGGTTTAAGTAGGACTGTAGTATAGTAACAGTATAGGTTAGTAGCACTGTAGTATAGTAACAGTATAGTTTTAGTAGTACTGTAGTATAGCGACAGTATAGTTTTAGTAGCGCTGTAGTATAGTGGCAGTATAGTTTTAGTAGCGCTGTAGTATAGCGACAGTATAGTTTTAGTAGTACTGTAGTATAGTAACAGTATAGTTTTAGTAGTACTGTAGTATCGTAACAGTATAGTTTAGTAGAACTGTAGCATAGTAACAGTATAGTTTTAGTAGTACTGTAGTATAGTAGCATAATGGTTTAAGCAGTACTGTAGTATAGTAACAGTATAGGTTAGTAGTACTGTAGTATAGTAACAGTATAGTTTTAGTAGTACTGTAATATAGTAACAGTATAGTTTTAGTAGTACCGTAGTATAGTAACAGTATAGTTTAATAGTACTGTAGTATAGTAACAGTATAGTTCTAGTAGTACTGTCGATGTGGTATAGTAACAGTATTATTTTAGTAGTACTGTAATATAGTAACAGTATAGTTTTAGTAGTACTGTAATATAGTAACAGTATAGTTTTAGTAGTACTGTAGTATAGTAACAGTATAGGTTAGCAGTACTGTAGTATAGTAACAGTATAGTGTTAGTAGTACTGTAGTATAGCAACAGTATAGTTTTAGTAGCACTGTAGTATAGTGGCAGTATAGTTTTAGTAGTACTGTAGTATAGTAACAGTATAGTTTTAGTAGTACTGTAGTATAGTAACAGCATAGTTTTAGTAGTACTGTAGTATGGCAACAGTATAGTTTTACTAGTACTGTAGTATAGTAGCGGTATAGTTTTACTAGTACTGTAGTATAGTGACAGTATAGTTTTACTAGTACTGTAGTATAGTAACAGTATAGTTTTAGTAGTACTGTAATATAGTAACAGTATAGTTTTAGTAGTACTGTAGTATAGTAACAGTATAGTTTTAATAGTACTGTAGTATAGTAACAGAATAGTTTTAGTAGTACTGTTGATGCAGTATAGTAACAGTATAGTTGTAGTAGTACTGTAGTATAGTAACAGTATAGTTTCAGTAGTACTGTAGTATCGTAACAGTATGGCTTTAGTAGTACTGTAGTATAGTAACAGTATAGTTTTAGTAGTACTGTAGTATAGTAACATTATAGTTTTAGTAGTACTGTAGATGTAGTATGCAAACAATACAGTGTTGGTAGTACCTTAGCTATAGTATAGTAACAGTATAGTTTTATTATTGATGTATATTTAGTATAGTAACAGTATAGTTTTAGCAGTGCTGTAGTATAGTAACAGTATAGTTTTAGTAGTACTGTAGTATAGTAACAGTATATTTTTAGTAGTACTGTAGTATAGTAACAGTATAGTTTTAGTAGTGCTGTAGTATAGTAACAGTATGGTTTTAGTAGTACTGTAGTAGAGTAACCGTATAGTATTAGTAGTACTGTAGATGTGGTATAGTAACAGCATATTTTTAGTGGTACTGTAGTATAGTATCAGTATAGTTTTAGTAGTACTGTAGATGTAGTATGGTAGCAGTTTATTTTTAGTAGTACTGTAGTATAGTAACAGTATAGTTTTAATAGTAATGTAGTATAGTAACAGTATAGTTAAGTAGTACTGGAGTATAGCAACAGTACAGTTTAGTGGTACGGTAGTATTGTAACAGTATAGTTGTAATAGTACAGTAGTATAGTAACAGTATAGTTTTAATAGTGCTGTAGTAAAGTTACAGTATAGTTTTAGTTGTACTGTCGATGTGGTATAGTAACAGTATTATTTTAGTAGTACTGTAGTATAGTAACAGTATAGTTTAGTAGTACTGTAGCATAGTAACATTATAGTGTTAATAGTACTGTAGTATAGTAACAGTATAGTTTTAGTAGCACTGTAGTATAGTAACAGTATAGTTTAAGTAGTACTGTAGTATAGTAACATTATAGTTTTAGTAGTACTGTAGTATAGCAACAGTATGGTTCTAGTAGTACTGTAGTATAGTGGCAGTATAGTTTTAGTAGTACTGTAGTATAGTACCAGTATAGTTTTAGTAGTACTGTCGATGTGGTATAGTAACAGTATATTTTTAGTAGTACTGCAGTATAGTAACAGCATAGTTTTAGTAGTACTGTAGTATGGTAACAGTATAGTTTTACTAGTACTGTAGTATAGCAACAATATAGCTTTAGTAGTACTGTAGTATAGTAGCAGTATAGTTTTTAGCAGTACTGTAGTATAGTAACAGTATATTTTTAGTAGTACTGTGGTATAGTAACAGTATAGTTTTAATAGTACTGTAGTATAGTAACAGTACAGTTTTAGTAGTACTGTAGTATAGTAACAGTATAGTTTTAGTAGTACTGTAGTATAGTAACAGCATAGTTTTAGTAGTACTGTAGTATGGCAACAGTATAGTTTTACTAGTACTGTAGTATAGTAGCAGTATAGTTTTACTAGTACTGTAGTATAGTGACAGTATAGTTTTACTAGTACTGTAGTATAGTAACAGTATAGTTTTACTAGTACTGTAGTATAGTGACAGTATAGTTTTAGTAGTACTGTAGTATATATAGTAACAGTATAGTTTTAGTAGTACTGTAGCTGTATTTATATCTGTACTCACGGCTACACTCAGCGTCGGCACACATTTTCTTGTTGGAGAGTTTGGGCATCTGTCTTCCGGCCTGACAGACAGACACAACACACAAAAACACAACACCCCACAAACACACTCTTCGAGCGGACATCTTTCTCTCCTTTACTCTGCTTCTCTCTCTCTGCTGCTCTGCTGTCTGAATAGAGGCTAAGAAGGAGAGGAAAACACACACAGCTCTGTTCAGGCCCACAGAAGCCCCCCCCCCCCCCCCTCCAGAGTAGCACACTCCGCCCAATGTCTAGAAAGAGGACAAGATATCTCTGTTCAAGCCCACAGAAGCCCCCCCCCCCCCCTCCAGTCCCAGAGTAGCACACTCCGCCCACTGTCTAGAAAGAGGACAGTACACACACACACAGACACACACAGAAACACACACAGAGACCCACACAGAGACCCACTTTGGGATGAGAGGAGAATAGGGACAGAACTCTGCGACATGACAGTAACTCTGCAACAAGTCCAACTCAGCAACATGACAGTAACTCTGCAACAAGTCCAACTCAGCAACATGACAGTAACTCTGCAACAAGTCCAACTCAGCAACATGACAGTGACTCTGCAACAAGTCCAACTCAGCAACATGACAGTAACTCTGCAACAAGTCCAACTCAGCAACATGACAGTAACTCTGCAACAAGTCCAACTCAGCAACATGACAGTGACTCTGCAACAAGTCCATCTCAGCAACATGACAGTGACACTGCAACATGACAATAACTCTGCAACAAGTCCAACTCTGCAACATGACAGTAACTCTGCAACAAGTCCAACTCAGCAACATGACAGTAACTCTGCAACAAGTCCAACTCAGCAACATGACAGTAACTCTGCAACAAGTCCAACTCAGCAACATGACAGTGACTCTGCAACAAGTCCAACTCAGCAACATGACAATAATTCTGCAACAAGTCCAACTCGGCAACATGACAGTAACTCTGCAACAAGTCCAACTCAGCAACATGACAGTAACTCTGCAACAAGTCCAACTCAGCAACATGACAATAATTCTGCAACAAGTCCAACTCGGCAACATGACAGTAACTCTGCAACAAGTCCAACTCAGCAACATGACAGTAACTCTGCAACAAGTCCAACTCAGCAACATGACAGTAACTCTGCAACAAGTCCAACTCAGCAACATGACAGTAACTCTGCAACAAGTCCAACTCAGCAACATGACAGTGACTCTGCAACAAGTCCAACTCAGCAACATGACAGTAACTCTGCAACAAGTCCAACTCAGCAACATGACAGTAACTCTGCAACAAGTCCAACTCAGCAACATGACAGTGACTCTGCAACAAGTCCATCTCAGCAACATGACAGTGACACTGCAACATGACAATAACTCTGCAACAAGTCCAACTCTGCAACATGACAGTAACTCTGCAACAAGTCCAACTCAGCAACATGACAGTAACTCTGCAACAAGTCCAACTCAGCAACATGACAGTAACTCTGCAACAAGTCCAACTCAGCAACATGACAGTGACTCTGCAACAAGTCCAACTCAGCAACATGACAATAATTCTGCAACAAGTCCAACTCGGCAACATGACAGTAACTCTGCAACAAGTCCAACTCAGCAACATGACAGTAACTCTGCAACAAGTCCAACTCAGCAACATGACAGTAACTCTGCAACAAGTCCAACTCAGCAACATGACAATAATTCTACAAACAGGTCCAACTCGGCAACATGACAGTAACTCTGCAACAAGTCCAACTCAACTAACAATTTCACAACAACTACCTTATACACACAAGTGTAAAGGAATGGATAATAATATGTCATCAACTGTCTCTCAGCTCCTCAACATGATAATCTGCCTCCTGGCCATGTTTTATGACTTATCAACTCTCTCCACGTTCGCTCAACATTTCTCCCTACTTTTTGTTGAATTATGAGACGGAAAGGACACTATAATATACACACCTCCTCGTGGCTTCTTGCTTAATTGTAGCTTTCAAGGATGTCCAGAACAGCACGCAGTCTACACTAGTAAACTTGCCATCACTAAACATGGCGGTGCCTTTTGCCACAAAACACCATATTGAGGACAAGGCGAGGCACGGGAGCGCCAGTAGTAGACATGGCGGCTAAGGGGGGTAAGCAAAAAACGCGACGAGTCAGTAGACAAGATGCCAATAACAGCGGGAATCTACTGAGCGAAACCCGGGTGCAGAGAGAGGAGAAGGCCGGAGAGGAGACCAAAACCTCCGACACACGGACTGAGTGAGTACAGTACATTTTGCCGGTAGTGATAGCTAGCTACAGTTCCAGGGGATGCTATTGGGTCAATGCTAACTTAGCTAGCTAATGTTGGCTCACTGCACTGTCAGTGACAACCAACCCATATGTTGCTAAACGTGGGTATTGCTTGTGAAACACTGCGTTACAGGACGTGTTTAAGTTAGTTGTATCAGCCAGTATCGAAGCTAATTAGCCACAGTCAGTAGTTAGCTATCTTCATCTCTGTCACTCTTCTTCAGTTTATTTATTCCGTCTGCCGCTGCTTCCATCAACACTGAATTTAGCTGTAGCCAGCCGACCCTTCTGACAAATACACTTTTTTCTTCTTCTCTGACAGACACAGCTTCTACAGTTGGTCTTGTAACTCAGAGGTCAGTGTGTATTTATTTGTACCTGGAGTTTTTCAGCTAGTCCAGTCTGAGACTCGTAGAGCGCATTAAGGATGACGTTTTCCAAGTGACGCTCCACACTGCGCATGCTCCGTGTTATGAGCTCCTCCATATTAGCTGGAGCCCACAGAGATGATCTTCAAATCAAATGAAATTGTATTAGTCACATGCACCGAATACAACATACGAGCCCCTAACCAACAATGCAGTTTAAATATATATATATATATATATGGATAAGAATAAGAGAGAAAAGTAACAAGTAATTAAAGAGCAGCAGTAAAATGACAATAGCGTCAATGTGCGGGGCACCGGTTAGTTGAGGTAGTATGTACATGTAGGTATAGTTATTACAGTGACTATGCATAGATAGCGGTAGCAGAGAGAACAGTCTATGACTAGGGTGGCTGGAGTATTTGGCCATTTTTAGGGCCTTCCTCTGACACCTCCTGGATGGCAGGAAGCTTAGCCCCAGTGATGTACTGGGCCATTCGCACTTCCCTCTGTAGTGCCCTTGCGGTCAGAGGCCGAGCAGTTGCCATACCAGGCAGTGATGCAACCAGTCAGAATGCTTTCAATGGTGCATCTGTAGAAACTGTTGAGGATCTGAGGACCCATGCCAAATCTTTTCAGTCTGCTGAGAGGGAATAGGTTTTGTCGTGCCCTCTTCACGACTGTCTTGGTGTGCTTGGACCATGTTATTTGTATTTTTTTAGGGGTGGATCATTGTAATTGTCTGCATCGTTTCCAATCCCCCATATCTTTTTTTTGGTAAATATATATATATATATATATATATATATATATATATATATATATATATACACACCCATGCATATTTGTATTTTTTTTCACCTTTATTTAACCAGGTAGGCTAGTTGAGAACACCTTTATTTAACCAGGTAGGCCAGTTGAGAACACCTTTATTTAACCAGGTAGACTAGTTGAGAACACCTTTATTTAACCAGGTAGGCCAGTTGAGAACACCTTTATTTAACCAGGTAGGCCAGTTGAGAACACCTTTATTTAACCAGGTAGGCCAGTTGAGAACACCTTTATTTAACCAGGTAGGCCAGTTGAGAACAAGTTCTCATTTACAACTGCGTCCTGGCCAAGATAAAGCAAAGCAGTGTGACACAAACAACAACACAGAGTTACACATGGGACAAACAAACGTACAGTCAATAACACAATAGAAAAGTCTATATACAGTGTGTGCAAATGAAATAAGATTAGGGAGGTAAGGCAATAAATAGGCCGTAGTGGCGAAGTAATTACAATTTAGCAAGTAAACACTGGAGTGATAGATGTGCAGAAGATGAATGTGAAAGTAGAGATACTGGGGTGCAAAGAAGCTAAAACATGTAAATAAAATGAATGACAATATGGGCATGAGGTAGTTGGGTGGGCTATTTACAGATGCGCTATGTACAGGTGCAGTAATCTGGAAGCTGCTCATATAGTTGATGTTGATGTTTATTTTTATTTTTACAGGGACAGTGCAAAAAAAAAAAAAAAAGTGAAAAGTGCCGGTTTTAGCCAGCCGGCTAATTTTCAACCGCAGTCCCTGGGCAGGTTATTAAAAACAATTACAATATAGACAATAGCAGCATAGAACAAGCAAGACATAGCAACATAGGACAAGCAAGACATAGCATACAGACAGAGCAACATAGGACAAGCAAGACGTAGCATACAGACAGAGCAACATAGGACAAGCAAGACGTAGCATACAGACAGAGCAACATAAAACAAAAAGCAGCAAGACAAAATTCATAAAAGCAACAAAGTGTTTCCACACCTCACAAGCTACAGACAACAGACAACATGGAAAGCAGCAACACACAGCTAGGGACCATGTTCACAAATCTGATTGACCTTTAGCCATGTCTTCAAGCATTTTGTGAAAGTGTGATATGTGGTGCAGTTATGTGTGTCTGATGGCAGTGTATTCCAGACATGGGAAGCTCTCACAGAGAATGCAGATTTACTAAAGGTGCTTTTCCTTAGGGGAACTATACAGTCACCTCTCATGACAGACCTTGTGGATCTGCTGCCATATGTCTGGGTTTTCTGTTTAACAAAAATATTGAGTGGAGGGGGAGCCAGGCCATTAAGGATCTTGAATACAAGACATGCGTCGGTGTATTGCACAAGATTTTCCCAACTCAAGAGCTCATGCTTTCTAAGGATGTGACAATGATGATGGCTATTGGGCTTCCTATCAAGCACTTTGAGAGCCTGTTTGTAGACAGACTGAATAGGTTTTAATGTTGTACAGCAAGCTTGGGCCCAACTAGTCAAGCAGTATGTTAAGTCGGGGAGTATCATAGATTTGAAGTACAGTTTTGCTACCTCTGTAGTCAAACAATTTCGTATAAATCGGAAATTAGCTAGGTTGAATTTCGTTATTTGAATTACCTTTTTCACATGCTTTTTAAAAGAGAGGTTGGAATCAAGTATGATGCCAAGGTACTTAAAATTGGATACCACCTGGAGCTTCTCCCCTGACACACAGACATCTGGCTGAGTAGCATCTGTTGCCCTCTTTGTGAAGAACATGCAAACAGTTTTTTTTGCTTAAAGTTAGTGAGGGAGATATGAGTCTCCAGCTTCAGTGATTTTTGCAATTCGTTCCAGTCATTGGCAGCAGAGAACTGGAAGGAAAGGCGGCCAAAGGGGGAATTGTCTTTGGGGGTGACCAGTGACATATACCTGCTGGAGCGCGTGCTACGGGTGGGTGCTGCTATGGTGACCAGTGAGCTGAGATAAGGCAGGGCTTTACCAAGCATGAACTTATACATGACCTGGAGCCAGTGGGTTTGGTGACGAGTATGAAGTGAGGGCCAGCCAACGAGAGCATACTGGTCGCAGTGGTGGGTAGTAATATTGGGCTTTGGTGACAAAACGGATGGCACTGTGATAGACTACATCCAATGTGCTGAGTAGAGTGTCGGAGGCTATTTTGTAAATTACATCGCCATAGTCAAGGATCGGTAGGATAGTCAGTTTTACGAGGGTATGTTTGGCAGCATGAGTGAAGGATGCTTTGTTGCGAAATAGGAAGCCGATTCTAGATTTAATTTTGGATTGCAGATGTTTAATGTGAGTCTGGAAGGAGAGTTTACAGTCTAAACAGACACCTAGGTATTTGTAGTCTACTTCCGGCGCCGACAGAGATGGCCGCCTCGCTTCGCGTTCCTAGGAAACTATGCAGTTTTTTATTTTTTTACGTGTTATTTCTTACATTAGTACCCCAGGTCATCTTAGGTTTCATTACATACAGTCGAGAAGAACTACTGAATATAAGATCAGCGTCAACTCACCATCAGTACGACCAAGAATATGTTTTTCGCAACGCGGATCCTGTGTTCTGCCTTACAAACAGGACAACGGAGTGGATCCCATGCAGCGACCCAAAAAAACGACTCCGAAAAAGAGGGAAACGAGGCGGTCTTCTGGTCAGACTCCGAAGACGGGCACACCGTGCACCTTTCCCTAGCATTCTTCTTGCCAATGTCCAGTCTCTTGACAACAAGGTTGATGAAATCCGAGCAAGGGTAGCATTCCAGAGGGACATCAGAGACTGTAACGTTCTTTGCTTCACGGAAACGTGGCTCACTGGAGAGACGCTATCCGAGGCGGTGCAGCCAACGGGTTTCTCCACGCATCGCGCAGACAGAAACAAACATCTTTCTGGTAAGAAGAGGGGCGGGGGCGTATGCCTTATGGCTAACGTGACATGGTGTGATGAAAGAAACATATAATAAATTAACAAGCACCACATCGATTAAATGCAACGCAGGACAAGCTAGATAATCTAGTAATATCATCAACCATGTGTAGTTAACTAGTGATTATGTTAAGATTGATTGTTTTTTATAAGATACGTTTAACGCTAGCTAGCACCTTACCTTGGCCCCTTGCTGCACTCGCATAACAGGTAGTCAGCCTGCCACGCAGTCTCCTCGTGGAGTGCAATGTAATCGCCCATGATCGGTATCCAAAAATGGTGATTACCGATTGTTATAACTTTAAATCGGCCCTAATTAATCAGCCATTCCGATTAATTGGTCGACCTCTAGTATGTACGCACAGTCACTGTGGGGACAACGTCATTGATGCACTTATTGATGAAGCCAATGACTGATGTGGTGGACTCCTCAATGCCATCGGAGGAATCCCGGAACATGTTGCAGTCTGTGCTAGCAAAACAGTCCTGTAGCTTAGCATCTGCTTTTAGTCACTGGTGCTTTAATTTTAGCTTGTAAGCCGGAATCAGGAAGATATAATAATGGTAAGATTTGCCTAATTTAGGGCGAGGGAGAGCTTTGTATGCGTCTCTGTGTGTGGAGTAAAGGTGGTCCAGAGTTATTTTTCCCTCTGGTTGCACATTCCCCTGCATTAAAGACCCTGGCTACTAGGAGTGCCACCTCTGTGTGAGGGTTGTCTTGTTTGCTTATGGCAGAATACAACTCATTCAATGCTGTCTTAGTGCCAGCCTCTAACTGTGGTGGTATATAAACAGCTACGGGGAATACAGATGAAAACTCTCTCGGTCTACAGCTTATCATGAGACACTCTACCTCTGGCGAGCAATCGCTTGAGACTTCTTTAGATATCGTGCACCAGTTGTTATTCACAAAAATACATAGACCGCCGCCTCTTATCTTACCAGACGCCGCTGTTCTATCCTGCCGGTACATCGTTTAACCGGCCAGCTGTATGTTGATATTGTCGTCGTTCAGCCACGACTCCGTGAAGCATAAGATGTTAGTTTTTTTAATGTCCCATTGGTAGTTTAATCTTCTGCTTAACGCGTCAATTTTATTTTCCAAAGATTGCACGTTTGCTAGCAGAATGGAGGGAACTGGGGGTTTATTCGATCGCCTACGAATTCTCAGAAGGCAGCCCTCCCTTCGGCACCTCTTTCTCCGCCTCCTCTTTACGCAGACTTCACGCAGTTCACAGGGATCGGGGCCTGTTCACGAGGAAGCAGGATATCCTTCGCGCCGGGCTCGTCAGAGTCGTGAAAGGAAAAAAGGATTCTGCTAGTCCGTGGTGAGTAATCGCAGTCTTGATGTCTGGAAGTTCGTTTCGGTCATAGGAGACGGTAGCGGCAACATTACATACAGAAATAAGTTACAAACAACGCAAACAAAAATACACATTTGGCCGTGGGCACCTAAAACGTCTGCCTTCTTCTCCGGCTCCATCTTCTCCCGGTACGGCACGTCTGTCTGTCTGTCTGTCTGTGTGTGTGTCTGTCTGTCTGTGTGTGTCGATACCTTTGCTAAGTCGCTGCTCTTTGGCTCTGGTGGAGGGTAGTAGGACTCACACTCTCTCTTTCTCTCTCTCTCTCTCTGTCTGTGCGTGTGTGTAGGTGTGTCAGTAGAGGAGGCCAGGTGTGGGCTCCTGAAGGTTCCACGGCATTTAAATGTCTCCTGTCAGCCCGGTTCTGTGCAGCGTTGCTTAGCAACATCTCCGACTGTGACGAGACCTACAACTACTGGGAGCCGGTGAGTAATAATAATACAATAATAATTATTTGGGTGGTGTTTATTTGTCCTGTTACTCACACATGTATAATGGAAATGTGTATTTTTGCCCAACTCCACATGAGACATTGTAGGCTGTCATTGTAAATAAGAATTTGTTCTTAACTCACTTTCCTAGTTAAAGGTTAAATATTTATATATTTTTAAAGTCAGCCGCAAGGATTGGGGTCATGGCCACCCTTGGAGCAATTAGGATTAAGTGCCTTGCTCAAGGGTACAGTGGCAGATGTATTTATTTATTTCATCTTGTTGGTTCGAACCAGCAACCTTTCGGTTACTGGCCCAACCCTCTAACCTCAAAGCTACGTGATGTCGCTGACATCAGTGTGCGACCAACACATGTTTTAAGTAGGCTTCGGCGGTATCTAGATTGTCATACCTTCATACCAAATTTGTGCCGTACTGGGATATTTTGGAATACCGGCACTGAACACAAGGGGCGCTGCTTTCAAACCTTTCTCTGTAGTCCAAAGGTTAGCCATGCTAACAAGTACATGTACAATCCCATAGAGAATGCTAACTTAATGCTAACAATCACATTGCAAACATTTTATACGGTCTTTGACCTAAACTATACAAATATATATATATAGTATAAATATAAATAAGTAATTCAAAAATGCTACACAGTTTGCTGCATGCAAAAAAAACAATATTAGACATCATGGCTCTTGATCCTGGAGGGAATTCTCTGCTATTACTAAGTGAACGCTTGATTTTTGGAAGAAGCTTACCACTTAGCCATATAGCTCGCTAGCTACTAAATTAAGTAATGCAGTGCATTCTTGTAGCTAGTCTTTGGCAGGAACTAATGGGGATCCATAATAAATATGAATACAAATAGAAACCTTCGCCCCAGTCTGAGGTTCTGAGTGCACCGGAGCAGGTTTTCATCAAGCATCTCTGCACTATGTTCCGTTCATCGTTCCCTCGATCCTGACTAGTCTCCCAGTCACTGCCGCTGAAAAACAGCATAATGGTGGCACCACCATGCTTCACCATAAGGATGATGCCAGGTTTCCTCCAGACATGATGCTTGGCATTCAGGTCAAAAAGTTCAATCTTGGTTTCATTAGACCAGAGAATCTTGGCAATCTTGGCAAACTCCAAGCAGGCTGTTGTGCATTTTACTGAGGAGTGGCTTCCTTCTGGCCACTCTATCATAAAGACCTGATTGGTGGAGTTCTGCAGAGATGGTTGTCCTTCTGGAAGGTTCTCCCATCTCCACAGAGGAACACTGGAGATGTCAGAGTGACCATTGGGTTCTTGGTCACCTCCCTGACCAAGGACCGATTGCTCAGTTTGGTCGGGCGGCCAGCTCAAGGAAGAGCCTTTGTGGTTCTAAACTTCTTCCGCTTATATAGACAGGTGTGTGCTTTTCCAAATCATGTCCAATCAATTGAATTGACCACAGGTGGACTCCAATCAAGTTGTAGAAACATCTCAAGGATGTTCAATGGAAACTGGATGCACCTGAGCTGAATTTCGAGTCTCATTGCATACGATCTGAATACTTATGTAAATAAAGTATTTCTGTTTTTTATTTTTAATACATTTGCTAAAATTTCTCAACCTGTTTTTGCTTTGTTATTATGGGGTATTGTGCGTGGATTGTTGAGGGGGAAAAAAAATATTTATTCAATTTTAGAATAAGGCTGTAACGTAATAAAAGTCAAGGGGTCTTAATGCTTCCCGAATGCACTGTAACTTAAAAGCATGTGTGACATGTATTGGGGTGCACAATCGTCTATTGACTTAAAAACCAATAGAACTATCTTAAAATGTATTTTTAAACCCACAGACATTCAGTGCAGAGACCTTAAAACCGGTGTAATGTGTTCTCTGTCTGGTCTTGGTCAGTACCTGTGCTGCATTCTGTATGTTTTGCATTTAACCAATGGTTTTCTTGGGTAGACCAGAGAGAAGAGCATTATAGTAGTCAAGCCTGCTTGTAATAAAAGCATGGATCAGTCTGAGAGAGAAAAGCTGAAAAATGTTCCAATGTTCCTCAGATAGTGGAAAGCTGTTGTGGTCACATTCCTGATGTGTGATTCTAAACTGTGTTCAGAATCTAAAATAACACCTCTTATCTTTATTTCCCATGAATTATAATGTGTTAGATTCTCTCTGTGCTTTGACTCCAACAATAAGTACCTCGGTCTTGTCTTGATTTAGCTGGAGGAAGTTTTGAGCCATCCAAGTATTTAAAATCACCCATACAGTCTAATAATTTATCCGTGGAGCTAAAATACTCTGGTGGCAGGAAAAAAAAAATCACGGTGCTTTCTGATAACGCTGCCAAGGGGTAACATACGCTGTATTTAGCCCCTTTAGTTGTGATATAAACCTTTATGAAAACAGTTAGGCCGATGGGCTAGGCCACGTGTGTGATTTACGATTTTAAAAGTTTGCACCAAAAAAAAGGCGTGCTGTTTCTTGCCTGAGACTGGGTATCATTCACAAGTGATAATACATCATTCACAGGTCATAATGTTGTCACCCATCAGACTATTCTCAATTTCATCTTGTCTGTACATACACCAAAATAATATATGTGTGAAACTAGTTCTGATTTAGAAAGGGCCATTATAATTCACCTGTTGGGGCAAGGGAAATAAATGCATGTCATCTGTATGCACTTGGATTTTACGTAATTATGACATACATTGAAGGTTGTGCAATGTAACAAGAATATTTAGACTTAGGGATGCCACCCGTTAGATAAAATACCGAACGGTTCCATATTTCACTGAAATAATAAACGTTTTGTTTTTGAAATGATAGTTTCCGGATTCGATCGTATTTCTGTGTGTTATTATGTTGTAATTAAGTCTGATTTGATAGAGCAGTCTGACTGAGCAGCAGCAGGCCCGTAATCATTCATTCAAACAGCACTTTCGTGCGTTTTGCCAGCAGCTCTTCGCAAGCACAGCGCTGTTTATGACTTCAAGCCTATCAGCCTAATGGCTGGTGTAACCAATGTGAAATGGCTAGCTAGTTAGCTGGGTGTGCGCTAATACTGTTTCAAACGTCACTCGCTTTTAGATTTGGAGTAGTTATTCCCCTTGCGCTGCAAGGGCCGCGGCTTTTGTGGAGCGATGGGTAACGATGCTTCGAGTGTGGCTGTTGTCGTTGTATTGCTGGTTCGAGCCCAGGTAGGGGCGAGGAGAGGTACGGAAGCTATACTGTTACACTGCCAATACTAAAGTGCCTATAAGAACATCCAATAGTCAAAGGTATATGAAATACAAATTGTATAGAGAGAAATAGTCCTATAAATACTATATTAACTACAACCTAAAACGTATTACCTTGGAATATTGAAGTCTCATGTTAAAAGGAACCACCAGCTTTCATATGTTCTCATGTTCTGAGCAAGGAACTGAAACGTTAGCTTTCTTACATGGCACATGTTACTTTCTTCTCCAACACTTTGTTTTTGCATTATTTAAACCAAATTGACCATGTTTCATTATTTATTTGAGGTTAAATTGATTTTATTGATTTTATTGATGTTTTATATTAAGTTAAAATAAGTGTTAATTCAGTATTGTTGTTATTGTCATTATTATTATTTTTTATCGGCCGATTTAAATCGGTATCGGCTTTTTTGATCCTCCAATAATCGGTATCGGCGTTGAAAAATCATAATCGGTCGACCTCTAGTATCAAGCCTGCAAGTTTCTGACCTATGAAGACAGCACAGCGACACCACTTTTCCGATGCCAGTGAGGATGCTCCTGCACAGTTGACGAAAGAATAAGGAAAGAAACAGTTCCTTCCTGCTGGGGAAAATCCAGGAGCAACGCTGAAACAGATCACTTTCCACCATGCTATCTTTGTCTGGTTTAGATCTTCAAATCAAATAATCAAATGTATTTATAATACTGATATCAGCTGATATCTCAAAGTGCTGTACAGAAACCCAGCCTAAAACCCCAAACAGCAAGCAATGCAGGTGTAGAATCACGGTGGCTAGGAAAAACTCCCTAGAAAGGCCAGAACCTAGGAAGTAACCTAGAGAGGAACCAGGCAATGAGCTGTGGCCAGTCCTCTTCAAAGTCCTCTTCAATTTGTCCTATTGTCAGATCGCATGATGCTCACCTAACCTCTTCTGCAGATGAAGCAACGCAGAGGATTGATACAAGAATCAGTGTCTAGAGAGTGAGCAACTTCATTGGGAACTGCTCTGATTGTCAGGCATGTAAAGACCACACCGTATCTTTTCACCAGACTACTTTTCACCAGACTACGTTCTCTCTTGACCTCGAAGGGTCCGAAGTCCATTCCGACGTTCGTGAAGGATTGTCTGCTATTTTCTGCTCTGCAGCTTTAGCATAAAGTCTTCTGCATACAGTACATTCTGAGAGGATTTGTCTTACTGCAGTTAGCTTGTGGAATCCCAAACCTATGCAGTAGCTTCACAAGCATGTGGTTCCGTCCCCAGGTTCCAACTTCTCTGTGGATGTGCTGAAGAATAATACTGGCAACTCAAAGGTCCTTAGACATAATAGCTGTGTGCTTAGCCTCCTCTGTCGTAGCAGATTTATTCAGCCGTCCACCTACTCTCAGTATTCCATCTTGCAGAATTGGACCCAACCTGTAGATGTGACTATTTCTCTTCACGTGTTTATTTTTTTGATAAACTGAGAAGCTTTTGAATTATATTTTTTTAGTTCTCTGCTTTTTACATAGACTACTGCGGTTGCATCTTTTTAGAAGACTGTGCCACTACAGGCATTTCAGAGACTGTGATCTAACACAAGGAATCAAACGTAGAGGGAACCACCTACATTTGTCCAGTAGAAAACCTTGTTCTCTCTCCCTCACTAATTTGATCATGTAATTTCCTGTCCTTTAGATGCACTTCTTGTTGTATGGCTATGGGATGCAAACGTGGGAGTATTCCCCGCTTAACGCCATCCGTTCCTACGGTTACCTGTGGCTGCACGCCCTCCCCGCCTCACTACACTCTCACATCCTACAGACCAACAAGGTAACACAGACACACACACACAGTATTGTATAACTAACCTTGTGTGGGGAACACAATTCATTTGCATTCCCTTAACCCTGACCGAAAACCTAACCCTAGCTCCTAACCCTATACCTAACTATAGCTCCTAACCCTATACCTAACTATAGTTTCATTAAACGAACCCTAGCTTCTAAAACTAACCCTAGCTTCTAAAACGAACCCTAGCCCCTAACCCTATACCTAACTCTAGCTTCTAAAACGAACCCTAGCTTCTAAAACTAATCCTAGCCCCTAACCCTAACCCTAGCTCCTAAAGCTAACCCAATACCTAACCTTAGCTCCTAAAACTAACCCAATACCTAACCCTAGCTCCTAACCCTATACCTAACCCTAGCTCCTAAACTAACCCTAGCTCCTAAAACTAATCCTAGCCCCTAACCCTAGCTCCTAAAGCTAACCCAATACCTAACCCTAGCTCCTAAAGCTAACCCCTTTACCTAATCCTAGCCCCTAACCCTAGTTCCTAAAACGAATCTATAATCTATACTTAATTCTGACCTTAATCCTAGCTCCTAAAACTAATCCTAGCCCCTAACCCTAGCTCCTAAAGCTAACCCTATACCTAACCCTAGCTCCTAAAAAGTAACCCTAGCTCCTAATTCTAGGCTCCTAGCTCCTAAACTTTTGTTCCTAAAACTAGCTCCTCACCCTGTACCTAATTCTAACCTTAACCCTAAGCCCTCTACATATAGCATTTGATCTCGTAGGGACTAACAAAATGTCCCCAGTTAGACAAATGTTTGTTTGTTTACTATTCTTGTGGGGACTTCCGGTTTTCAAGTATAGTTAAACACATCCACACACACACGTCCTACAGACCAACAAGGTAGCAACACACACACTCACAGTTGTGGTTGTGTGATGTTTATGTGGCTGTCATGTTTATGTGGCTGTGAGGTTGAGGTTGTGATGTTTATGTGGCTGTGAGGTTGAGATTGTGATGTTTATGTGATTGTGAGGTTGTGATGTTTATGTGGTTGTGATGTTTATGTGGTTGTGAGGTTGAGATGTTTATGTGGTTGTGATGTTTATGTGGTTGTGAGGTTGAGGTTGTGATGTTGAGGTTGTGATGTTTATGTGGTTGTGATGTTGTGATGTTTATGTGGTTGTGAGATTGTGATGTTTATGTGGTTGTGAGATTGTGATGTTTATGTGGTTGTGATGTTTATGTGGTTGTGATGTTTATGTGATTGTGAGGTTGAGATGTTTATGTGGTTGTGATGTTTATGTGATTGTGAGGTTGTGATGTTTATGTGGTTGTGATGTTTATGTGATTGTGAGATTGTGATGTTTATGTGGTTGTGATGTTTATGTGGTTGAGATGTTTATGTGGTTGTGATGTTTATGTGGTTGTGATGTTTATGTGGTTGTGATGTTTATGTGGTTGTGATGTTTATGTGATTGTGATGTTGAGGTTGTGATGTTTATGTGGTTGTGATGTTTATGTGGTTGTGAGATTGTGATGTTTATGTGGTTGTGAGATTGTGATGTTTATGTGGTTGTGATGTTTATGTGGTTGTGAGATTGTGATGTTTATGTGGTTGTGATGTTTATGTGGTTGTGAGATTGTGATGTTTATGTGGTTGTGATGTTTATGTGGTTGTGAGATTGTGATGTTTATGTGGTTGTGAGGTTGAGGTTGTGATGTTTATGTGGTTGTGATGTTTATGTGGTTGTGAGATTGTGATGTTTATGTGGTTGAGATGTTTATGTGGTTGTGAGGTTGAGGTTGTGATGTTTATGTGGTTGTGATGTTTATGTGGTTGTGAGATTGTGATGTTTATGTGGTTGTGATGTTTATGTGGTTGTGATGTTTATGTGGTTGTGAGATTGTGATGTTTATGTGGTTGTGATTATGTGGTTGTGAGGTTGAGATGTTTATGTGGTTGTGATGTTTATGTGGTTGTGATGTTTATGTGGTTGTGATGTTTATGTGGTTGAGATGTTTATGTGGTTGTGATGTTTATGTGGTTGTGATGTTTATGTGGTTGTGATGTTTATGTGGTTGTGATGTTTATGTGGTTGTGAGGTTGTGATGTTTATGTGGTTGTGATGTTTATGTGGTTATGAGGTTGAGATGTTTATGTGGTTGTGATGTTTATGTGGTTGTGAGGTTGTGATGTTTATGTGGTTGTGATGTTTATGTGGTTGTGAGGTTGAGATGTTTATGTGGTTATGAGGTTGAGGTTGTGATGTTTATGTGATTGTGAGGTTGTGATGTTTATGTGGTTGTGATGTTTATGTGGTTGTGAGGTTGAGATGTTTATGTGGTTATGAGGTTGAGGTTGTGATGTTTATGTGATTGTGAGGTTGTGATGTTTATGTGGTTGTGATGTTTATGTGGTTGTGATGTTTATGTGGTTGTGATGTTTATGTGGTTGTGAGATTGTGATGTTTATGTGGTTGTGATGTTTATGTGGTTGTGATGTTTATGTGGTTGTGATGTTTATGTGGTTATGATGTTTATGTGGTTGTGAGGTTGAGATGTTTATGTGGTTATGATGTTTATGTAGTTGTGAGGTTGTGATGTTTATGTGGCTGTGAGGTTGAGGTTGTGATGTTTATGTGGTTGTGAGATTGTGATGTTTATGTGGTTGTGATGTTTATGTGGTTGTGAGATTGTGATGTTTATGTGGTTGTGATGTTTATGTGGTTGTGATGTTTATGTGGGTGTGATGTTTATGTGGTTGTGATGTTTATGTGATTGTGAGGTTGAGGTTGTGATGTTTATGTGGTTGTGAGGTTGAGGTTGTGATGTTTATGTGGTTGTGAGATTGTGATGTTTATGTGGTTGTGATGTTTATGTGGTTGTGAGATTGTGATGTTTATGTGGTTGTGATGTTTATGTGGTTGTGATGTTTATGTGGTTGTGATGTTTATGTGGTTGTGAGATTGTGATGTTTATGTGGTTGTGATGTTTATGTGGTTGTGATGTTTATGTGGTTGTGATGTTTATGTGGTTGTGATGTTTATGTGGTTATGATGTTTATGTGGTTGTGAGGTTGAGATGTTTATGTGGTTATGATGTTTATGTGGTTGTGAGGTTGTGATGTTTATGTGGCTGTGAGGTTGAGGTTGTGATGTTTATGTGGTTGTGAGATTGTGATGTTTATGTGGTTGTGATGTTTATGTGGTTGTGAGATTGTGATGTTTATGTGGTTGTGATGTTTATGTGGTTGTGATGTTTATGTGGTTGTGATGTTTATGTGGTTGTGATGTTTATGTGATTGTGAGGTTGAGGTTGTGATGTTTATGTGGTTGTGAGGTTGAGGTTGTGATGTTTATGTGGTTGTGAGATTGTGATGTTTATGTGGTTGTGATGTTTATGTGGTTGTGAGATTGATGTTTATGTGGTTGTGATGTTTATGTGGTTGTGATGTTTATGTGGTTGTGATGTTTATGTGGTTGTGAGGTTGAGGTTGTGATGTTTATGTGGTTGTGATGTTTATGTGGTTGTGATGTTTATGTGGTTGTGATGTTTATGTGGTTGTGATGTTTATGTGGTTGTGATGTTTATGTGGTTGTGATGTTTATGTGGTTGTGATGTTTATGTGGTTGTGATGTTTATGTGGTTGTGATGTTTATGTGGTTGTGAGGTTGAGGTTGTGATGTTGAGGTTGTGATGTTTATGTGGTTGTGATGTTGTGATGTTTATGTGGTTGTGAGATTGTGATGTTTATGTGGTTGTGAGATTGTGATGTTTATGTGGTTGTGATGTTTATGTGGTTGTGATGTTTATGTGATTGTGAGGTTGAGATGTTTATGTGGTTGTGATGTTTATGTGGTTGTGATGTTTATGTGGTTGTGATGTTTATGTGGTTGTGATGTTTATGTGATTGTGATGTTGAGGTTGTGATGTTTATGTGGTTGTGATGTTTATGTGGTTGTGAGATTGTGATGTTTATGTGGTTGTGATGTTTATGTGGTTGAGATGTTTATGTGGTTGTGATGTTTATGTGATTGTGATGTTGAGGTTGTGATGTTTATGTGGTTGTGATGTTTATGTGGTTGTGAGATTGTGATGTTTATGTGGTTGTGAGATTGTGATGTTTATGTGGTTGTGATGTTTATGTGGTTGTGAGATTGTGATGTTTATGTGGTTGTGATGTTTATGTGGTTGTGAGATTGTGATGTTTATGTGGTTGTGATGTTTATGTGGTTGTGAGATTGTGATGTTTATGTGGTTGTGAGGTTGAGGTTGTGATGTTTATGTGGTTGTGATGTTTATGTGGTTGTGAGATTGTGATGTTTATGTGGTTGAGATGTTTATGTGGTTGTGAGGTTGAGGTTGTGATGTTTATGTGGTTGTGATGTTTATGTGGTTGTGAGATTGTGATGTTTATGTGGTTGTGATGTTTATGTGGTTGTGATGTTTATGTGGTTGTGAGATTGTGATGTTTATGTGGTTGTGATTATGTGGTTGTGAGGTTGAGATGTTTATGTGGTTGTGATGTTTATGTGGTTGTGATGTTTATGTGGTTGAGATGTTTATGTGGTTGTGATGTTTATGTGGTTGTGATGTTTATGTGGTTGTGATGTTTATGTGGTTGTGATGTTTATGTGGTTGTGAGGTTGTGATGTTTATGTGGTTGTGATGTTTATGTGGTTATGAGGTTGAGATGTTTATGTGGTTGTGATGTTTATGTGGTTGTGAGGTTGTGATGTTTATGTGGTTGTGATGTTTATGTGGTTGTGAGGTTGAGATGTTTATGTGGTTATGAGGTTGAGGTTGTGATGTTTATGTGATTGTGAGGTTGTGATGTTTATGTGGTTGTGATGTTTATGTGGTTGTGAGGTTGAGATGTTTATGTGGTTATGAGGTTGAGGTTGTGATGTTTATGTGATTGTGAGGTTGTGATGTTTATGTGGTTGTGATGTTTATGTGGTTGTGATGTTTATGTGGTTGTGATGTTTATGTGGTTGTGAGATTGTGATGTTTATGTGGTTGTGATGTTTATGTGGTTGTGATGTTTATGTGGTTGTGATGTTTATGTGGTTGTGATGTTTATGTGGTTATGATGTTTATGTGGTTGTGAGGTTGAGATGTTTATGTGGTTATGATGTTTATGTGGTTGTGAGGTTGTGATGTTTATGTGGCTGTGAGGTTGAGGTTGTGATGTTTATGTGGTTGTGAGATTGTGATGTTTATGTGGTTGTGATGTTTATGTGGTTGTGAGATTGTGATGTTTATGTGGTTGTGATGTTTATGTGGTTGTGATGTTTATGTGGTTGTGATGTTTATGTGGTTGTGATGTTTATGTGATTGTGAGGTTGAGGTTGTGATGTTTATGTGGTTGTGAGGTTGAGGTTGTGATGTTTATGTGGTTGTGAGATTGTGATGTTTATGTGGTTGTGATGTTTATGTGGTTGTGAGATTGTGATGTTTATGTGGTTGTGATGTTTATGTGGTTGTGATGTTTATGTGGTTGTGAGATTGTGATGTTTATGTGGTTGTGATGTTTATGTGGTTGTGATGTTTATGTGGTTGTGATGTTTATGTGGTTGTGATGTTTATGTGGTTATGATGTTTATGTGGTTGTGAGGTTGAGATGTTTATGTGGTTATGATGTTTATGTGGTTGTGAGGTTGTGATGTTTATGTGGCTGTGAGGTTGAGGTTGTGATGTTTATGTGGTTGTGAGATTGTGATGTTTATGTGGTTGTGATGTTTATGTGGTTGTGAGATTGTGATGTTTATGTGGTTGTGATGTTTATGTGGTTGTGATGTTTATGTGGTTGTGATGTTTATGTGGTTGTGAGGTTGAGGTTGTGATGTTTATGTGGTTGTGATGTTTATGTGGTTGTGATGTTTATGTGGTTGTGATGTTTATGTGGTTGTGATGTTTATGTGGTTGTGATGTTTATGTGGTTGTGATGTTTATGTGGTTGTGATGTTTATGTGGTTATGATGTTTATGTGGTTGTGAGATTGTGATGTTTATGTGGTTGTGATGTTTATGTGGTTGTGAGGTTGTGATGTTTATGTGGTTGTGATGTTGTGATGTTTATGTGGTTGTGATGTTTATGTGGTTGTGAGATTGTGATGTTTATGTGGTTGTGATGTTTATGTGGTTGTGATGTTTATGTGGTTGTGAGGTTGTGATGTTTATGTGGTTGTGATGTTTATGTGGTTGTGAGGTTGAGATGTTTATGTGATTGTGAGGTTGTGATGTTTATGTGGTTGTGATGTTTATGTGGTTGTGATGTTTATGTGGTTGTGAGGTTGTGATGTTTATGTGGTTGTGATGTTTATGTGGTTGTGAGGTTGAGATGTTTATGTGATTGTGAGGTTGTGATGTTTATGTGGTTGTGATGTTTATGTGGTTGTGATGTTTATGTGGTTGTGAGGTTGAGATGTTTATGTGGTTATGAGGTTGAGGTTGTGATGTTTATGTGGCTGTGAGGTTGAGGTTGTGATGTTTATGTGGTTGTGATGTTTATGTGGTTGTGATGTTTATGTGGTTGTGAGATTGTGATGTTTATGTGGTTGTGATGTTTATGTGGTTGTGATGTTTATGTGGTTGTGAGGTTGAGATGTTTATGTGATTGTGAGGTTGTGATGTTTATGTGGTTGTGATGTTTATGTGGTTGTGATGTTTATGTGGTTGTGAGGTTGAGATGTTTATGTGGTTATGATGTTTATGTGGTTGTGAGGTTGAGATGTTTATGTGGTTATGAGGTTGAGGTTGTGATGTTTATGTGGTTGTGAGGTTGAGGTTGTGATGTTTATGTGGTTGTGAGGTTGAGGTTGTGATGTTTATGTGGTTGTGAGGTTGAGGTTGTGATGTTTATGTGGTTGTGATGTTTATGTGGTTGTGATGTTTATGTGGTTGTGATGTTTATGTGGTTGTGATGTTTATGTGGTTGTGATGTTTATGTGGTTGTGAGATTGTGATGTTTATGTGGTTGTGATGTTTATGTGGTTGTGAGGTTGAGATGTTTATGTGGTTGTGATGTTTATGTGGTTGTGAGGTTGAGATGTTTATGTGGTTGTGATGTTTATGTGGTTGTGAGGTTGAGGTTGTGATGTTTATGTGGTTGTGATGTTTATGTGGTTGTGAGATTGTGATGTTTATGTGGTTGTGATGTTTATGTGGTTGTGATGTTTATGTGGTTGTGATGTTTATGTGGTTGTGATGTTTATGTGGTTGTGATGTTTATGTGGTTGTGAGGTTGAGATGTTTATGTGGTTGTGATGTTTATGTGGTTGTGATGTTTATGTGGTTGAGATGTTTATGTGGTTGTGATGTTTATGTGGTTGAGATGTTTATGTGGTTGAGATGTTTATGTGGTTGTGATGTTGTGATGTTTATGTGGTTGTGATGTTGTGATGTTTATGTGGTTGTGATGTTTATGTGGTTGTGATGTTTGTGGTTTTGATGTTTATGTGGTTGAGATGTTTATGTGGTTGTGAGATTGTGATGTTTATGTGGTTGTGATGTTTATGTGGTTGTGATGTTTATGTGGTTGAGATGTTTATGTGGTTGTGATGTTGTGATGTTTATGTGGTTGTGATGTTGTGATGTTTATGTGGTTGTGATGTTGTGATGTTTATGTGGTTGTGATGTTTATGTGGTTGTGATGTTTATGTGGTTTTGATGTTTATGTGGTTGAGATGTTTATGTGGTTGTGAGGTTGAGATGTTTATGTGGTTGTGATGTTTATGTGGTTGTGAGATTGTGATGTTTATGTGGTTGTGATGTTTATGTGGTTGTGATGTTTATGTGGTTGTGATGTTTATGTGGTTGTGATGTTTATGTGGTTGTGAGGTTGAGATGTTTATGTGGTTGTGATGTTTATGTGTTTATTTGGTTGAGGTTGTGATGTTTATGTGATTGTGAGGTTGTGATGTTTATGTGGTTGTGTGGTTGTGATGTTTATGTGGTTGTGATGTTTATGTGGTTGTGAGGTTGAGATGTTTATGTGGTTGTGTGGTTGTGATGTTTATGTGGTTGTGATGTTTATGTGGTTGTGATGTTTATGTGGTTGTGAGATTGTGATGTTTATGTGGTTGTGATGTTGTGATGTTTATGTGGTTGTGATGTTTATGTGGTTGTGATGTTTGTGGTTGTGATGTTTATGTGGTTGTGATGTTTATGTGGTTGTGAGGTTGAGGTTGTGATGTTTATGTGGTTGTGATGTTTATGTGGTTGTGAGGTTGAGGTTGTGATGTTTATGTGGTTGTGATGTTTGTGGTTGTGATGTTTATGTGGTTGTGATGTTTATGTGGTTGTGATGTTTATGTGATTGTGAGGTTTATGTGGTTGTGATGTTTATGTGGTTATGATGTTTATGTGGTTGTGAGGTTGAGATGTTTATGTGGTTGTGAGGTTGAGGTTGAGATGTTTATGTGGTTGTGATGTTTATGTGGTTGTGATGTTTATGTGGTTGTGAGGTTTATGTGGTTGTGATGTTTATGTGGTTGTGATGTTTATGTGATTGTGAGGTTGAGATGTTTATGTGGTTGTGATGTTTATGTGGTTGTGATGTTTATGTGGTTGTGATGTTTATGTGGTTGTGATGTTTATGTGGTTATGAGGTTGTGATGTTTATGTGGTTGTGATGTTGTGATGTTTATGTGGTTGTGATGTTGTGATGTTTTGTTTTAGGTGCTGGTGTTCTACTTTGTGCGCTGTGTCCTGGCCTTCTCCTGCTGCATCTGTGAACTCTACTTCTACAAGTCAGTATCTGTCACTCCTCGTGTGTGTGTCAGTCTCTTATTTTATCTTTATCTTTAGTGTAAGGTAGGTGTGTGTGTGTTGCAGGGCGGTGTGTAAGAAGTTTGGGCTGCATGTGGGTCGTCTGATGCTGGCCTTCCTCCTCCTGAGCTCTGGAATGTTCTGCTCCTCAGCAGGTGGGTGCTACTCCTATCTCCCTCCCTCCCCTCCATCTCTCTTCCTCCCTCCTTCCCTTCATCTCTCTTCCTCCCCTCTTCCTCCCTCCTTCCCTTTCTCCATCTCTCACTCATCTTCCCTCCATCTCTCTCCCTCTCCTCTGTCTCTCCCTCTCTGCCTGTATCTCTGTCTGTGACAAATACAATTTGATTTGATTTGATTGGCTTGGGCTAGTGTAAGAGTGGGGGAAAGGGCCTGTTTGCCTGCTCACGGCCTGGGTGTATGTGTGACTTTCATGTTAAGGCCCTCTTTGTGAGAGTGGTGGGCAGGAGGGGCATAGGTCTGATCTGAGGGGGCCTAAATGGGGTGTGGGCATGGTCGACTTGGGGGGGGGATGTTGATTGGTTGGGGTGTGAATGTGGCTGGTGCTGTGGTCGGAATGTAGTTCCTCTCGGCGTGGGTCCGGGGGGGTCCCGCAGGTCTGGGAGAGTGTCTCGCTGGTCTGGGCGGGGTGTCTATTGATCTGTTGCTCCTGTGTGAGGTGACGGGGCTGTGGTTGAGGGCGATATCCTTCAGGGTCCGGGCGTTGGTGGGCACTGCTGCCTTGTATAGGTGGACCTGGTCGTCAAGTCCAGGGTGGGTGGTGGGCACTGCTGCCTTGTATAGGTGGACCTGGTCGTCAAGTCCAGGGTGGGTGGTGGGCCAGGTAGACATTTGGTTTTGAGGCACAGTCACAGGAAAATACTTGCGTTTACCCGCTGTATGGTAGCAGGGTGGAGATGAAGACAGCTTGTCTGTTGAAACGTTGGACATAAATAATTTTGCATCCCAGAGTGTGTGGCTCTCCTTTATTGTTCAAGTGTTCTACTCCACTAGCCAGCACCTCGCCTAAATAGGTGTGTGTTTCTTTCACCTCTAGCAGGGTGGAGAGATCACCACTTGTGCGTTGGGGAAAATATAAGCAGCTTTTTCCATCACTTTTTAATCACTCCCTTGTGCCTATGTGGCTGGGCGATGGGTGTTTGGACACCAGAGTGTGTGTGGGGAAAAGTTTATTTTCTTGTATATATTTCCCGTTTCCCGCATAAGGAGTACAATCTGTGGCTTGTGTATGTCCTCGGTGGGTGTGTGTGTGTGTGTGGGGGGGGGGGGTTCTCAGAGGGGGTTGGGACCCCCTGGGCCCCTGTGGTGTCGAGGCTATGGTCAGGGTCTGAGGTGGACTGTTCTGCTGTGGTGT